>NC_133485.1:4910990-5072469 GCF_025370935.1 Choristoneura fumiferana | reverse complement strand
TAAACATTTCAATGAAGCAAGCAATCAAGCAAGCATGCTAGCAAGCATTTAAGCAATCATTTAAGCTACCTTGCAAGCAAGTATGCAAGCAAGCAAGCATGCAAGCAAACATTTAAAGCAAGCTTGCAAGTGAGCATGCTTCGCTCGCGTGAACCATAATCATTTCAAAGAAGAAAGTATGCAAGCAACTAAATAAACTTCATGCTACATCGTTTTGATTAGCCGAAGTACCTATCAGGTACGCTACCCTGTTCGACACACTGGAGATCTCTTTAATGTTGTTAGAGAGGGATCTATTAACAAGGAACCCTACGCCACCCTGTGATGTTTGATCATCCTCGCGGAAGTACAGAAGGTGGCCCGAGTCTAAGATGATGGTGCCCTCTCCCTCTCTATGTATTTCACTTAACTTCTGAATATGCACCTTATGTTCTCCCAGCTCCACTTCCAACTGCGCTAGAAGAGTCCTAAAAGTCCGTCCGTTCTACGTAGCCAGGGTCAGTTTACTTAGGGTAGCCTAGGATCGCCCGGGATTCTTAGCATCCTCTGCTGATGGGTCGTTCCCATGAACGCTACTATGGCAAGAAATAGCGGGGCGACCGGGAACTGGGGACCATCTCTTTGCCATGCGCTTCATTCTGGTAGGGGTTTGCCCATAATCCCCACACTAGGCATGCGAGTTGGCGTTCGTAGGGCACATTTTATTGCACCGCCGATGCTGCAGCCCATTCGGGGCCCGGGGACTTAACTGTGCCGATTTTGGCTGCGCTATGCCGCAATCAGCCAGCTGCCAGAGCCCAGTCTGTTAGACGGCAGGGTGCACCACGGGCAGGTAAGGTTGGCTTGGGGTCCATAGATGGAGGTTGGCCCCCTTACACCACAAATAAAAAAATGAAAATCTTGAAAAGTTGAAAGTTTGAATACCTCAGACAATTACCATACTAAAGTAAGCTGGGGTTATTTCGGGAACCACTTCACTGGAATAACCCCTAAAGGGTAATTCGGGAAAAAAATTTAAACTATAGCTAGGCCTTTTAGACTGACACAGTCATTCGCAAAAAGCGATTATTTGTCGTAACATTAATAGTTCAATCTTGTAACTTATCAGGTTTTAGAGTTAGCGGTGTTGGGGTTATTTCGTATTTAATTTTTTGGCACGAAAATGCACTCGACCCAAAAAAATATATATTGCACGTCCAACCGATGTCAGCGCCTCGCATCATCTGGAGAGACGCGAGGAGCGGTAAATGGGGCGTCCATTTAAGTGCTGCCAGTGGTTAAACATCAACACGTTTAGGAGAAATTTTAAATAAATGGAATAACCCCGTTTACAGAATTACCCCAAAGCACCTAGTGGGGTTATTTTTTTTTCTCATCCAACCTTGGTTATCGTTGGATAATTAAGTCTTTTAAAACCATTAGGGGGTTGCTAAACGATTTTTCGATTCAGTGATTTGTTTGCAAAATATTCAACTTTAAACGTGCAAATTTTCATTAAAATTGAGCATCCCCCCCCCCCCCTCTAAAATCTAAACCGGTGGGTGGAAAAATTATAAAAAATTCAGGATGGTAGTAAGTATATCAAACTTACAAGGTTAACTATAACGGTTAAGTTTTCTTGAGAATTATTAGTAGTTTAAGCAGCCTAATGCATAAAATATACGCAAACTTGGAATATTCTTGGATTTTTTCGTAATGCCTACGGAACCCTATTTCGGGCATGTCCGACACGCTCTTGGCCGGTTTTTAAGATAATCACAAAGTTTCGCATTTATAGTATTATTAGTATTACACCAAATATGTAGATGGTCGAATTATCAACATTCCGCAAAGAATAAGTCGAACTTAATATTTTAATGAGTTAAGTAAGTTTAGGCTCCTGTCAACTTTAACAGCTTATCTAATCTCAAAAGATAGGTAATTAACTTCAAGACACAACCGGTACGCTTTAGCGTTTGATTTCATTATTGCGGAATATAAACATTATAATAATTTTATTTTAGAAACAAAATGCATACAAAAAATAACTACTTATATACGTTTTCCTTCCTTAATCGTATTTATTTTCGCCCAGTTGCATCAGCATCACCTGAAACGTAATTCTTAGTATAGAAGCAAAGCCTGACGAATACATTTCACGAACATTTAGGACAGTAGGCTAGATTTTTTTAATTATTCAGATTATTATGATTTTTTTTTTGCCGGTTAAAGTTCCGTGTGACGTCACACCCACTTTTTACTAAGGAGTGACGTCACGGGATCCCACTCCCGAACTTTGACGCGCTTCATACGTGTATTTTGATTTTTTTGACTAACAAAAGAAAAAATATTTACCCAAAAAACTACTCAATTACGAACACGGGCGTTTTCAAAAAAAGTGTACCCTTTTTTTTTTTTTGAAATATTGTAAAAAATATGGTTTTTCCTACTCAGAATCAAGAGCACAATCGATTCCGATAGTTCAAAAATATGTCCAAAAAAAAAACTCAGTTTTGCGACGTTTTTTTCATGCACTCAGTATGGGCGTGACAGAACTGACTCATAAAATTTTGTATGAAAAAATGGGGACGTCTTATTTATAATAAAACTTTAGTTATTAAATTCTTTATTCACTTCACCAGTCCCATCATGCCTGAAGTACAAATGGAAGAGGTGAGGAGGTTCATGAAGGAGTGCCTCGAAGCAACAGGAGTGCCTGGAACAGAGGCCACAGAGCACGCTGCGCTGCTGCTGCAGGCTGATTGCACCGGACATTACAGCCACGGCCTCAACAGACTCGGTAACGATTACCAAGCGGTTTGCTAGGTTTGAGATTTGGGCAAGGAAGGTAAACAAGAAAGAAACAGATAAAGAACTGCAGCTATTAGGAAAAGAGGTTTTAGGATTGTGACTTGCAGCAGAAGACCGTATTGTCTAACGCGCGGACGTTCGCGATCCTTTATGCCGAGGCCGAAGAAGTGGTGAAAACGATTATGATTTCTAGTGTCATATACGCACCACCATGTTGGTTGACAGAACCGTCCGCTGTAAGCAGTACTTATTCCCACGCACGCGATAATCTCGACACTTGCTGAGCAGAAAAAAAAAAAAAAAAAAAAAGCGATAAATCTTAGAGATATATAAAAAATGAGCTTGTCTCTCAGGGGATTTAGGGTGTTGCGGGTGTCGGATCATTCAACATCAAGTGTTTTTTTTTCAGAGTTTTACGTAAAAGATCTGGAGACAGGAGCTACAAATCCTAAAGGCGAGCCCAGGATCCTCAAAGAGACTGCGGCCACAGCGTGGGTGGACGGCGGGGATGGGCTTGGAGCAACGGTTGGCAATTTCTGCATGGACCTAGCGATCAAGAAAGCTAAGGAGTCTGGGATCGGGTGGGTGGCTGCTAAAGGTATGCTCTGACGGAGGAACAAATCACGAACTGGCAGGAAACTTTTACAATGAACCAGGATGTCACTACCAGTTTATTGTATTGTCTCACAATTTACATAAGTATTTATTGAATCAGGCGTTACTTTGCGGAGGTCCATATCAATGAACTAAAAGAATTTCCTTGCTAACCCCGCGACCTTACGATAGCTCGGCAAGGAAATTCTTTCAGTTCATTTACATAAGTATGCCAAATTTCAAGACAATATACTAGAAGTGGTCAAATTTTACTTGCAAGATTTGACCAGCACGATTGCACGATAGAAACATACATTAATAAACATTAAACATACGAGTACATTGCAATTGCAAGATAAATAAAAGCTTTTTAAATTACCAAGTGCGGGTAGTTCGAGATAAGAGTGCCGGTACTTTTTGTGATCAAGCGCGGGTAGTTCGAAGGATTCGCGCTGCTAGGCAGACTTGACACCCTACACTTCAGTCTACTTGTGATTGTGACCACGGCCACCGTAATGTGGTTGAAACGTCGAGGTAAATATTACTCGTGTGTTTTAGCGTGATTAGTCCCGTTTGTGGTATTTTGACTATAAGTTATTGAACAACTGAATAAATAACCAGTTGTGCTTGTCACTGCACTTTATATCTCTCCTTATGCTAATGCTAACTAGCTTCGTAAAAATCTCTCTGATTGTGTCAGGTTCCAACCATTTCGGAATGGCGGGCTGGTGGGCTCAAAGGGCTGAAAAATCGGGATACATTGGGATGGCCTTCACCAACTCCTCGCCTTTGTTGGTCCCCACCAGGTCCAAAGACGTAAGTCTATCTTTATTACTCCTCAGGTTCCTGTCATTTTGGGATGGCAGGTTGGAGGGCGCAGCGCGCTGAGAGGGAGAGACTTAGCTCACAAATCTCACAATCCTTTAGTCCCTAGTTACGAGGGTTAGAGATGTAAGTTTGAGCACTTTTTCTGGTCTTTACTTATGGATGCACCGAAATGCATTCTCACGGAAATGAGAAAATTTCTAAAACAGGGGTGACAACTTCATTAAACCTAAGATTTACCGTTTATTGACTAGAGTCTCTGCGATCTGCTAATTATATTATAGATTTTTGCCTTGCTTCGATATATCGAACCAATAGTAAAGTTACCGACATAGTTCACTGAGCGGGCAAACGCCTATTGAAAAAGATTGAAAAAGATTTTACCTGTACCTATCCGCACCCTCAGGCGTGCGCCCGCTCCGTGCAACCGCGCATGCAAGGTGGACGTACGGTCTAGTAATAATCACAGGAAGCTGTTGGCTGCAGGTAGCACACAATGGTGGAGATTCTAGGGGAAGACCAAGCAGTGGAAGTCTTTAGGCTGATATGATGATGAATTTTGGTTACACATGACTAGATAAGGGTAAGAACTGTATTCAGACGGCTAAGTTAAAATAAATATTTCGATTTCAGGGTGCTTTGGGTACAAACCCAATAGCGATGGCAGCTCCAGCCAGCGGCGGAGACTCTATACTGGTCGATATGTCCTCCTCAGCTGTCGCAATGGGCAAGGTTAGTTGGAAAAATAATTGTTAAAAATATAGGCAACCTCCATAGGCAAGCAGGCTAAAGTACCTCCATATTTTCAATAGGGCAGGGGAAGGTTTGAGGTCAGTTTTAATCTTTGACATGCTATATACAAAATTTTAAATGGCAATAACCCGCTCATAAAACAACACAATAAAAATGTACAACGAATCGTATCCTACTAATCCTGACTAATTCTGGCACATGATAGATGCATGACATTTTCATATTTGCGTGAATTGTATTCAAACACACAGACTTTCATTCACTCATTCAATTCATTCGTGCCAGCTCTTGTGAATTGACCTGTAGGTACTTGGATAACTTCATAATCTATTGGCCAGTGTGGCTTTAGTCAAACTATTTTAAATGTTCTAGGTAGAGGTAAAGATACATGAAGGAAAGCCATTACCTCCTGGCTGGGCCATGGGACCCGATGGCAAGATGACCCATGATCCTCAAGTGGTAAGTTGGAAGAAGGCTTTGTAGAACTGTGGCATGTGGCTCCTGACATTATAGTCAATCGTCAGCTCAAAATTTATGGCCAATATGTATCGTTTTCCATTTATAATGTCGTACACTTTATGTACACTTTGTGATTTTCACTCATACCACCATTACTGAACACGGCCACTGTAATGTGGTTGAAATGTGGAGTTAATACTCTTTATAGCGTGATACAGTTCGGCTCACGTAAAAAGAGCGCTGGGTGACAGTGGAGGGGATGTGTTTGCGCAGGGGTACTGTCGCGCACGAAAAGGAAGGTCAAGGTCGACTGTCGAACCAATAGCGTGACGGCACAGCCAAGCCCTCCCTCGCTCCTCACCCGCGCCTCACGTCTTTCCACTCGTTTGGTCGGTTAATTGCTCACTGCGCAGGTATATCGCCAGCGCTCTTTTTACGTGAGCCGAACTAAGTATAAGTCCCAGGGGCTTTATTGTCTAAAGCCGCATTCACATTTATCTGTCGTGTGCTGTTTTTGAGATACCTATTGAACTTTGAAATGACAAAGTCGGCGGTTTTCCAACTTTTTGTTGGTTAGGTTATTAAATAGCCGCTACCCGCTCCGTGCAAACCGCGTCAGCAGCGTAGGCCCTTCTAGAGGGGTACTCTAACGAAGAGGTAAGAGATAGACCTCTACTCATACATTTTGTTGCGTTTGCGTATTTAAAATTCACTCTACAGCCATTCCCACAATCATCATTATTTACTAACTTATTTTGGTATTTGTAGGCATTCGACTCGGGAAGGTTGTATCCATTGGGGGGCGTTGAGGAGACCAGCGGCTACAAGGGCTACTGTCTCAGCGCCATGAACGAAGTCTTCTGCAGTTCACTCTCTGGTAAGATACTCCTCTCTGGTAGAAGCAGATGTAGTAAATAAATCAGCCCATCAAGCACTAATGAACATGTATGTTACTCAATACTCCTGAACCGATTTAGTTTAAGTCCTGGGATCATTCCCGGACATAGGATAGTTTTTATTCTGGAAAGTTGCATAGTTCCCGCGGGTGATAGGTCTCTGCGGCAGTGACATATTATGTACCTAGACTAAACATATCGAGGAGAAGAATGCTGCTGATGTTATTTTGATAAAGACATAATGTCGTACAAATAGAGCAGTTTTCATTCCCGGAGTTGTTTCCCCATCACGCCATCTATTAACGCGGATTAAAAATACTTGATCTTTCTAAGGTGCTAAGGCAAGTCACCAGCGACCTTGGGACGAGACAAGACCTGGCGAGCATCCAAACCTCGGCCAGGTGTTCGTTGCCATCGACCCTGGCTGCTTCGCGCCTGGCTTCGGCGAACGCCTGGCTGACTGTCTCCAGCACTGGAGGAACTTGCCACCGGTAACTTTAAACTATTTTAAAAATAATAGGGTAGAGGGTAAAGATTTAATACTTCGATTTTGATCATCATATCAGCCATGACGTCCACTGGTCGATATAGGCCTCCTCCAGTTGCCTCGGTTGGAAGCGGCTTGCATCCACCGTGAAACCGCGACTTAAACCAGGTCATCCGTCCTGAATCTGAACTGTTACTGGATCGAATATTCCCTGGGTCGCAGTCGAGCCAACGAACATTAGACAGCATGATATTCCGAGAGTACGTATTCGAAACTATGATATATACCTACAGTCTATTTCGAGCTTATTTTTTGTCTCGTTGACTTTAGAAAAGGTAGTAGCAGAAATACTGTAAGACAAAAAGCTATGCTTTCAAATACTTAACACCTAAATAAATTGTCAGTGGCGGCGCCGCAGGACGTAATATGGTTGCAATTTTGCAAGTGGCACATCACACATTAGATAACGGGTTTTTAAATGAGAAACAACGAGAAACTTTAGAGGTGCGAGGCCCCTTAGACCGCGAGGCCGTTGTCTGTGGCCGACGTTGCCTATGTCTGGCCTATACCACGAAGTGCCAAAACTCGAACTTCGTATGTTGCCGTGCCACCCGCTGACGCTTATGTCATTTAATACGCGAGTGAAAGGAACTTGTGCGATACGAGCTTCGATTTGCGAGTTTCGTGGTAACCCCTCTGGCACCGCCTCTGTAAGTAGTTCAAATTATTAAGAGCAGAAGGCCGTTCCACCAGAGATGTGCGAGGATGTGTTGCGACGAATGTGATTTTCATGAACCAATAGAAACGCTTCATTTACCTCGCCTCGCTTCGCTCTGCCGTTTCCACCAGACATATGCTGTGCGAGGATGGTAAATGAAGCGTTTCTATTGGTTAATGAAAAACACATCCCTTATTGTTACCAGCAAACCAGCTTATTGTTACCTTGTCCTCTTTTTGAAGGTTGACCCATCGCTGCCAGTGCTGGCTCCTCGACGGGATAAAGAGCGACAACATGCCGAAGAAACCAGGAACAGATGGGAAAATCGTTTACGCACCTAAACAGATTGAGACTGCTTGGCCATTCCTGACGAAGACAAATCCAAAACACAAAAATCAAAAATTGGTCTAGTGTCGAGTTATCAGGCGTAATAACAAGTTGTTTTATATATTAATTATAATAACTTATTTTATGTTATTTTAAATGCATATTTTTTTATTAAACTGTCCCAAAACCCGAGTAAAATAAAAGTTGTTTTGTCCTAATTTTCATATATTAATTTTACCATGATAAAAGTCACAAAAGATGCATAGGTATGTTTATTTAAAAACATGTGTCAATATACATATATATAGTTGCCAGCTTTCAAAAAACACTAAGAATCACTATTGAACTGTCTCACGTTATTTCTGATAAAAAAATCAACATTATGATTAAGACTGCACTGTTGAACAAACCCACCCCTTCGAACGCCACAAGTGGACGACAACCTGTGGGGCGCTACTACGAAATTTGAAAATCGAAGTTCGTATGGTACCGTCCCTCTCGCTCTCGTATTTAACTTATAAGCGTCAGCGGGGACGGCAAGATACGAATTTCGAATTTAGCACTTCGTAGTTTAAGGCCTATTTTCATCGTTAATCCGCAATTCTCGCGATATCGTCTGTCCACCATTAGGTCTGCCTACCATTAGGTACCAACCAACCAGCCAACTCTGCGTCTTCCAGTTCGTGGTCGCACTCGAAGACCTTTCTCTGCCAATAATGGTTGTCTGTTAAGGTCGCGGGTGAGCAAAGTATTTGTTTGAGGTCATTCATGTGTAAACTGTTCTAAAAAAATCATACTGAAATACTGAAGTAAATACAATAAAACGCCTATAGCATCTCAGTAGCAAAATTCGTTTGTGTTTAGATTGCAGTGATTAAGGATTTTGAGTTTAGCTTTGTAATAAATAAGTAAGTTAAATTGAGTTTATAAACAGGGAATACTCTTCTTGTTAATGACAACCGGATAACCTTAATGGTAGGGGTTTGAGAACCTAACTACGAACTACTTACTAATACTACTACTAGGTCCAGGGTCTCTGGTCGGCACAGATATTTGAATGAGAAAACTCAAAGTCAAAGTCAAAATATCTTTAATTGAACTCTGTTCCTGTACTCGGACTGACATAGTGGCGTTTTTATACAAACACTTCAACACTTCGATATACCAATAGCATCGCAGAGACTAGCATCGCCCACGTTTCGACCGAATCAAA
The DNA here is from genome assembly GCF_025370935.1 of Choristoneura fumiferana. Classification (NCBI taxonomy): domain Eukaryota; kingdom Metazoa; phylum Arthropoda; class Insecta; order Lepidoptera; family Tortricidae; genus Choristoneura; species Choristoneura fumiferana. Next base: position 5,063,407 of record NC_133485.1, on the reverse strand, counting down.
GGCTTTCTCGTAATCTCGTATAATTCACAATACGTCTAGATCTGTTTGCGTCAATATGAATACGGCAAAAGATTTGCATATTGAGATTTTAACTTCGTATTTTGTGTTCTGTTTGACTTCCCGCAGCGTATGTATGTGGTCTACAGTAAGTACAGCCTTTTCGGAACCCGGCTTGACAGGGTGGCTGGAAGGACTCTATTTTATTTTTATTTTACCACTTTGTCGGCGTGACTGATATATATATTCATGCCAAATTACAGCCTAGTACTAAATTAACTGTAAATCTAAAGATAGCCATGACTAATTCTAGCAATGTACTGAAATACTAACTATGGGTATGCCTGAAATAAATGACTTGAATTGAATTGAATTGAACTAACGGTCTCTGAGCTTAGCCGCAGACAGACAGACGGACAGCAATGGCGAAACTATGTACTTATAAGGGTTCCGTTCCGTGTTAAGTTGACTACAGCTCTAAAAAGCTGTTTCATACAAAGTGCTGGGAAATCAAAACCTATAAGTAATTCTTTAGTGCAACCCATAATGAAGGGTGAAAAATCTTAATGTTTTTGAGTGTCTGTCAGTAACCTATCTAAATTGTCCCCACACTACGCAGATGTGCTTATAAGCAGGGCTCTGCAAATCTGGACATTTAACACGTTGGCTGAGGGGCTGCTTACGTGTTTGTTATTCTGGTGCGTTAATAGGTCCAAAGAGCCCCTACCCTACTTAAACTTGAGTGCGGCACTAGGTCCGTTGTGCCCCACCACGAAAGAAAAACAAAACTGGATATTTTTCCGTGGAGGTTCGCCGCACTGACCCCTAACCTAATACCTAAGCCATCTACATATATTAGGCAATATGGATCTGGCTTTGCCCCGGTCTCGGACTTTTAGAACTATTTAAAAAAATTGTTACAAAAATATGGGGTCTTTTAGACCTTTCGCCGCACTGAATTGACCGACTTAAACCTTTTTAGGGCTGGGGAAACGATTATTATACTGTCGGGTGAAACTATCTTTGTCCAAAGAAGGTTGTATGGACTATGGACATCGCACAGACATATTCTTACCTGATATAATTAGTTGAAGAAAACCATCGTAAGTAATAATTGATTTATTTAACGTTGAATGATTTTCATTAAAACATTGTAAACATAATTGTTGTATGCATTTCGACTATTATTTTAACCTTCTTACATTTCTTATTTGGTGTCCTCACCAGAAAGGTTTTTTAATCTTCTGTAGGTAACAGTCGTAACATTTTAGTTAGTGATCACATTTTCAGTATATTTTGAGTACTTGGTACACTTTGTGATATATCTTAAGCCATCAATATTGATTTTTTCACCCGAGTTGAATAAATAATCCAGCTTACTTATGATTTTGTTCGATGATGCACTCATTTCCGTTCACTAATTCTGCGAAACAAACACAAACATCACCTATGTAATTTAGACAAACGATTCCGCGATATTCATGTACGACACATCAACCTGCTGCTGCTGGCCGACACTCAGTGCTGATGGGGTCTACAAGGGGTCGAAGGTTTCTTAGACCCCTTCCCGCAACGAAATGAAAAAAAAGTCATTCAATGCGGGAAAGGTCCAATGTGCCTCTCACGTAAACTGAGTGTGCCACGTTATCAAAATTTAAAAGCTAAACAAAATATTTGTCTCTTTCCTACTCCAACGATTGCCCAAGATACCCTCCCCGCACCGTACGAAAGTACACTATTTTCGCTGCCGCACAGAGTTTCGGCCACGCCAGGGGCCTTTTGTGCCTCTTCCCGCAGTGAACGTGTTGAAGATGATTACAAATTTGAACAGTTCCCTCGTTGAGTGCATCCAACTCCCCTTTGCAAGTTATTTTAAGTACCTACCTAAATAGTAGCACGGCGACATACTTTACTCAGAGCAAATTAATTGTTAATTGACTACAGTGGATTAAAACTTGTTGATTAAAACTTCCACTTCGTTTTGATTGGCAAGATATTGCTGCGCGCTATTCTTCATGTCAGTCGTTATTTAAAGGTATTACATATGCAATGTATTTGCTGGTTATAACATTCCTACATTACATTAGGTAAGTACACTAATTACACACCCTTAGTCACTCAGCAAACGTGTAATGGATCACGTAGACATCGGTAACGCAACACTCCTGAGCTAATTAGCATTTTCAGGGACTTTGACAGAGGCTGCCGGTAGCACGCAACTGAAACGCTTAAAAAGGGGGGGGGGATTGATAGTGTCGATAAAATATAGTCGTTTTATTGACATGACAAAGACATTGGAAGCAATCGTTAGAAAATCATTTTGACACGACTTGAATAAGGGCGCAAGGAGAGAGGGACACAAGATACGGCCAGATTGGTGACCAGTACAACCGGTCCTTGCTACATTCCTTGCCCAGTTTACACATGCTCGAAAAGATTTAATAACCTAAATTGCATTGCGGGCTCGCGTAGCTAGAGTTATAAGCGGTCGATCCATCGCCGTAATGTAATGCAACCTGCACGATTATCTCACATGGGTAAAATCTTAGTACTTATTTAAGATCAGGGCAGCGATTGAACTTGCAATTTATTTTGTTGTGGCACAGTACAAAAAAGGAGCAGTATAACGTCTTCATACAAACGGCCGGAATACCTACCTACGCGCCACGAATTCTCAGCATACCTCGGCACAGTGTTCCAAAAAGCCTCAAAAAATTTCCCTATGCTGTTTTCAGCTTAAATCGATGAAGGGATGCATTTTAAATGCATGTCGAAGTTTTTTATAAAAAAAATAATGAACTTTACATGACCTTTCCATGTAAAATTAAAAAAAAAGTCTGGAGTCTTAACTATCAACCATTTTGATGAATGTAGTCTGATAATAAAGCATCTTGGGGCACATGTTTTTCAGATTTTACTATTGGAAAAGCACCCCCAGGTACAGAATAATTATATTTTTTCAGAATTTAGTTTTTATTTTTTTCTCCCTCGAAAACTCAAAAGTGGAACTTGTGACTTGAAAGATTGACCTTAACTAGTAAAGATTAAAAAACACATCCCACTTTTGCGTCCAATGGGAGGAATTAGATGGAATTAGGTTTAAAAAACCGGCCAAGAGCGTGTCGGACACGCCCGAAATAGGGTTCCGTAGCCATTACGAAAAAATTAAGTATTATTTTTCTAAGGATTTCGCATTTTGTACGGAATATTCCAAGTTTAGGTATATTTTATACCTTAAGCTGCTATTTACTCTTAAACTACTAATAATTCTCAAGAAAACTTAACCGTTATAGTTTTCATTGTAAGTTTGATATACTTAAATTTTTTCAAATTTTTCACCTACATCTTAGATTTTAGAGGGGGAACGCTCGATTTTAATGAAAATTTGCACTTTAAAGTGGAATATTTTGCAAACAGATCACTGAATCGAAAAATCGTTTTAGCAACCCCCTATTGGTTTTAAAAGACCTATCCAACGATCCCACACTACAAGGTTTGATGAGAAAAAAAAATTACCCCCAGTTTACGTCTATAAAAATTGTTTTTGAATTTTTTATAATACCATTTTGTCTGCATAGTTAACCTATATATTCGTGCAAAATAACAGCATTCTAGCATTGATAGTCCCTGAGAAAAGCCGCGGGCGGACGGACAGACAGACGGACAAACAGACATGGCGAAACTATAAGGGTTCCGTTTTTGCCTTTTTGGCTACGGATACCCTAAAATATGGTGTTAGGGTTGTCACTCTATTGGGCCTTTACTACTTTAATTTTGTTTTGAACGATATGGTTTTCGGGTTTGCCGTTTAACAAAAACAAATACAATTTTAGCATAATTTCATTTAACTACAATTAAAACCCATAATGTTGTTGGTCATAATCATAATAATTAAATAACAGAATACTCATCAATATTTTTTTTATAACGACCATAAAGAATAAATTTACTGTTTTAAAATACATTCAGTGATAATGATTGAAATTTAGAACAAGATTTTAACGAATGCTATTATATGATATACTCGGTGAAAGTATTAAATTACCTATAAAACAATCTACTTATTCCACTTTAAGGCAAGTCACCGTAAAGGTGATTTTCCACAAGCGTGGCGCCCATACAAATTTCAATGATCGTCTCGCTCCGCCTCGTCTCGCCTCGCCGGTGGAAAATCACCTTTAGATACGACGACGAGCGATTCGAGGAGGAGCTTTATGCGCAGCGCGCCGCACGAGCCGAGCGAGCGAAGCGAGCGTGCCGCGTGAGCGGCCGGCAAAGCGCCAAACCGAGCTTTTTTTTAATTCTCTGTACACCTAACATATAAAAGTGGCCATTACTTGTACTGATTACCTGTTAATTACTTTGCTAATAAACTATCATTACTTTCGAAATTATGTAATTCGTTCATATTCATTTTGTTTTTAAGCTAGATAAGCATTTCTGCTGATAATCATTCATGCAGGGCAAAATTATGCAATTCTTAGTAGGTATTTCTTAGGTAAAATGAAAATTCGAAAATAGTTATAATAAACATTACACGCCCGGTTTAGACAGAATATTAATTGCGTAGTCAATTGATTTAAAAAAGATTACTTACGACTTGATGTGTGTGTATTATTATAGCAAGGAGGCAGAAGAGCAACATGTATTATATATACGAATGTCTGCCCCGGCCGGGGATCGAACCCTACTTACTTAGTTATTAGAAGGTAAACTGAGCGACCTTTAAGTTAAAACGAGGTTTTTTAATCCATTTTTTTTATTGCATTGCAAACCACATTACAAACATGAATAGAAGAAATTGTACGGTGGGTGCAATGTTGTGAATCCAACTTACGTTGAGAGGTTTTCTTACAGATCGATAGCTTCCCACGGCTATAGTAAATATGTATTATAAATATATAGCTAGCTTATATAGTCTACCTTTCTAACATCGTTCTATTCTCTTCCAAGTTAACGATCGCGTCTTCTGCCCGCCTTATCTTCGGACTCTTGCCTCTAAAGTACTCTCCCACATCATGCAGTGTTCGGTTCTTAGTTTCCGGCAACTCAAAATACAAGTAAATCAAATTAAGCAACATTATACATCCAAAAACTAGTAGCATTCCATGAGTCCCCAGACTCTTCTCTAACCACGGCATAATTCCCAATACGGCTGCCGTTCCCAGTGACCCCAAGGTTCCATCAACAACTGACCCTACAGCTCTGTACTCCAAGGGAAATATTTCTCCCATTAAAATGTACGATACTGGGAAAAACCCAGCAGTTCCTACAAAATAATAAACTGCAAAAAAGCTTAAAATCAACCATGACAAAATTTGGCTGGGGTACAGGGTTCTAATATAGAGCATGCCGCTACAGGCTGCGAGAAGCGCAAAACCCAGGAAACCGGTGCCAAATAGTAAGTGTCTTCTGCTGAACACTTTTAGCAAGTATATGTTCAGGAAGCCTGCTGATAATGCGATGACGTCACCAACGACCGTGTAAAAGTAGCCTTTAGTCTTGTCGCCGCTTAATTGAGCAGCCAAATGCAATGAGTAAGTAGGGATGAATGTACGCCCGCCAACTGTCGGAATTAACACAGCGAAGAACAATACTCCTACCGGCTTCCACAGAACACGTGATTTCATCTTTTGCAGAAAAGCAAATCTTCCTTTATTTTCCAGTTCCTCAAATCGACGTCTCGCTTTCTCAGTTTCCGTCATCTGCGTTAATTCTCTCTTTCCCTCCTCGGTGTAACCTCTCAGTGAGTAAAAAACAGCTTCGGCTTTTTTGTATCGTGCCCTAGACACAAGCCACTCTGGTGTCTCCGGCCAGAAGAGAGTCACGAGGAATGCCAAGGCCGGCGGTATTGCACCTACTAAAGCTAAGTGTTTCCAATGTAGGTAGTACGATGTTAGATGCATTAACGAAATGCCCAACACAGCTACTAGAGGCTTGATACCTAGAAGCACAGATCTTGTTTTAGGAGCGGAGAACTCTCCAATACACACGCTTATAAAGTAGGGTGTTCCAAGAGCTAATCCTTGTAAAAATCTTGCGGCTAACAGCATGGTGATCGAACTGGTTTCCGCGGCGCAATAAGCTAGAATCCAGCCTATGCAGATGGGTGTAACAATGCACATGTTGGCGATCTTTCTTCCGCAGTAATGCATCAAGGGCCCCAGCAACAGTATTGGTACTACTCCTGATATTCCCGGCATGGCAGCTGTGAATATAAAGTTTCCCATTTCAGGTTAAGACTAGCTGTGCCCGCGACTTCGTCTGCGTGGACTTAGATTTATCTCAGCCAGTTGTTGTTTTGACTGCCTGGCTGTTTACAAAAGATACCTGCCATCAAAATTTTATTAACAGCACTCTAGTTTCCGAATAAAATACCTGTGACATACGGCAATCAGACAAACAAAGAAAGAGACGGACAGGACAAAATGGTATATAAGTACAGATCAAATAGTATGGACAGACTATATAGTAACCAAAACATTATACAGTTAACCAAAGTTTTAGCCAAACTAACAGCAATTCTCTAAAAGTGCTTCATGAAATTCTTTATATTGACGTACATAATTATCTTTTGTATTTGTGAACCGATTCGAATGAAATAAACACAAAATGTTAAGTAATCCAAGGAAACGACAGCACATCAGTCAAAACCGCATTCATCTATACTTCACTTATTTTCACATTTGTAACTTAATGGCAAAATTTGCACACGTTTTTAAATGAAACAACGAAACTATTTAAAATTGTGTTAACTTCTTTAGTAAAAACATAATAATAACCACTAATAAATGTACAAGTAGGTATTTTTAGTCCATTTGTGCTCGAAATACCGAGAAACGTGTGTTACAATTTGATTTTTTTATTCAAACCTTAAAATAAACGGAGTATAAGTTAAGCCGTTTCTGAGATTAGCGTTAGCAAACGCAGACAATAATTCTAAATATCATTGTTTTGGGTTCTATTGCGCTAATAAGTACGAGTATATACCCCTAGTAACAGTTTTTCTCAAACATTTTCAATGTATAGACACCGACTAGTTATAGATTTGTTAAGCTGAAATTAAGCTCATGGAAATAATTTTAAAAATTACCAATTAATGAAGACATCTGTAGGTCAATTTTAATTTCACTGCTAGGTTCCATGAGCGCAGGGATCAGATTTGCGGTAAATGCCACGGCGGTGCCAACAGAAACCATTGTCAGATGTACACCGGATGAGTAAAACGCCTGGAATCACCATCAAAAAGGTAACATTACTTAGACGCTTACCTAACATAAATGTTACACGGTACTAGCTAAGTTCTATATGGTTTTATCCTTCTTTTACTTGCATGCTTTACACGTAAGAGTATGATACAATTTTGCTGGTAAGTTCCCTGCAATTTGTCGAATCTTGTTCCGTCTGAAATTGTCTGAGCAGAAAATAAAACAAAGTTTTGGAAATATCAAATATACTGCTATCTTTATTAAAAAAAATCTATCAACACAAAATCTGATGATCCGGGAACTAATCACTTCGCTCATGTCGTCCAGCGACAAAACTTACGAATAATCAACACCGAAAGTTTTATGACCGAAAACTTACAAAACCGAAGGCAGGAAGATTTGGGAAAAATAGCATAGAAAAGTTTATTAACTTAATTTGGTCCTGGTGCTCGATCGTCAAGTAGGTTTCTATTTCTTGTTTCTCTTTATTTAAAAGAATTAAGTGTTTCATTCGCTTGTGAAAGAAAACTGAATTAATTATGTTTACAAGTTCACAAATACCTGTTTTAATTCCGGAGCCACCATTTTAAAAAATATATATTTTTTGTCACCATATATTATATTACTTTCATTATGTACAGGTAGAACGTGACTAACCTAAGTACACGTGCAAAAACGATTGTATGTACTCGTAAATGCTGGTGACGTAAATATTCAGTAACGCCAGATGTTTAAATAAAGTACCTATATACCTAAGGCTAAGAGAGTTCGAGATGGCATTGGTTTAACCCTATCCTGTTTCTTGATTTTTAGTTGCGGAATCTTCTTTTTATCCGTTAATTACAATGCTAAAAGTAATTTACAACAGTACATGGTTGGTCAACTAGAATAGACGAGGATTAGTGTCGCGGGGAGGTAGAGGCCATCGTTCAGTACCACTACAATGAGTTTACAGCACGTTTACAGTGACCGTACTCGATACCGACGGCGTAAATTATTTGTATGGATAATTGACTTTTACTATGATTGAACAGCGCCTCTAGCGGTCACTTACGGAAGTAAAGATCGCTAGTATGAGCAAATAAGCAACTTGTGATATGTATGCATAGGAAAAATTCGTGTCTAGATTTCTTTCCAGCAGTGATGTAGGGGTTAAAGCACGCAGCACGGATTGCTGAGGACCTGGGTTCGATTCCCAGTGCTGGTTTCTTTTTCTGTTTTTTTCTGTGCATCCATGTCTCAGTTCGTATTTTCGACATTTAATAAAGGTTTGAAAATTTTGAAATTCATTTAATTTAGAGCGGTCGCTCAACATTTTTTTTTGTTATGAAAATTGGACTTAGTGAATTATGTCATAAAAATTATGGTCCGTGGACTTATTTTAGTCATTTATATACATCTACACCAGTAGAACTATATACCCGAAAACCACTCAAACATATGTATTAGTTTAGAAGAAAAAATATTTAACGGATCCACTTGGTTTTTATATTAATATTTGGTGTGTTATGTGTAGGTAAGGTACTAGTTGTGAGTAAACTGTATAAAAAAATCAAGTCTCATTAATCATAGCTCAAGGGCAGATGCTTATCTGTTCCCTTATCCATCTACGGCCTATAATGATGCGTGATGTTCTATGCTGTTTGTTTTCGAATAAAATGAAAACATACTTCAACTTAATACAATAATTTGTAAACATAAAGTATAGACAGAAAGTTTGTGTTGGTTGTGTAAACTACTCATGAAAAATATATTTATTAACAAGCTAATAAAGAAAATCATTTAATACAATAATCAAAAAATAAAGGAATAATCAAATTACAAAAGCTAATTGGATGTAGTAGTAGGTATATTTAACTGTAAGTAATTTATAGATTTTGCACTCAATTACCATTATAAAACGGCAGCTGGACCAACATTTGACTATATGACATCAAACATTCTACTAATATGATAAATGCGTAAGTTTGTGTGTGTGTGTGTGTGTGTGTGTGTGCCCACAGAATTTCAGTTGTGAATCATGCAGTATAGTGCAGTATACCAATTCATGTCTTACTGATGCGAATTTTGTATCTTTTTACTTCACAAAATGTCAAAAGATAACTGGCATTTTGCCACCATTTGCAAAAAATATAGTATCTTCTATACTTCGTTTTTTTAGCATTAGAAAAAGGGTAAACAATCTTGACGAGTCTTTTTATTGAAAAAAGCGGCAATTAGGTACACTGCGTCGTTCACCTAATGCGGTCGCCGAACTTGTTTTAAACTACTTCGGCGAACGACCGTCGCCTTTACATTAGTGCTGTCGCTCGCGGAATACGGCCGACGCCGCCGACGGGACACAATAATGTACAACTCGGAATGTACACGCAATAATGTATGACGTGAAAACCCGAAGCATTATTGCTTCTGATTATCATGCCGTACAATACTCAGTTTTGACGCATTTTTGAGACATTTTTTATGCGACGTCTTTACGTTACTCCCGGATTGTGTTCGAATCGCTTAACGGTATAGTGCCTATTCAATTATGGGAATATAACTTTATAGTTTTTGTGGTACTAGTCGTGGCAATGAACTTTTAGGCAAAGTTAGGCGGTGGAAGGTATAGGGTTATTTTTCAGGGGGGCCTGGCCCCTGGCATGCATGATTTTTGTGTGAAGATATCAGTATTATAGAATTTCGAATTGGTAGGCCAAATATCCTGAGGTGGGCACTGGACCATACTGTGGTGGGCACGGCCCACCCCCCCTTTATACGCCTGGGCGGATATTCAGCTTTTTTGCAGCGTTTTTTTTGTCATTGGTGTCTTCGCAGGTGTTAGTAGGATTGTGGATCTTTCTATAATACCCACATTGATGAATAGATCAAACAATTATGTACAACAGTTTTATGCATTTGTTGTAGAGGCGTTTTAATAGGTAATAGGATTAAGTCAACGCCGCAAAAATGACGTCGGCTGAATGATAGCGTGTTCGCTGATCGCATGACATTTTAGCACTAGTTAGTAATTAATTCACTATTACACCTTAATTAGAGAGCAGTTTCTGAGAAACCATTTCAACAGACGGACGTACTGAAATCAATGGATTTTGTATTGAAATCTATGAAATGGTTGTGTATGTAAAAGTGATAAGGATCTGCCTACACACATTTAGACATCCGAAGTGTAAAAAGTGTTGTTTTGGAATATTTAGTGGTTTAAAAATGAAAAAAATAAGTGATAAGTAAGTACCTACAGTATACTAGAATGTTAATGTCGCTTGGAACTCGTTGGTTTTCTTCATTTTCTTGAAGATTCAAACGGTTAAGAAAAATAAAAGCGATCTTTTTTTTCGAGTTCCGAACGACATCAGGGGGGCTACTACAAAATTCATTAATCAAAGTTCGTATCGTACCGTCCCTCTCAATCTCGTATTAAGTAAAACAACTAGCGTCAGCGAGACGGCAAGAGACGAATCTCGAATTTTGCACTTCGTAGTAGGTATAGGGCCAGCACAGCAAACTACATAGTTTTTAGTTTGCCAAGTTTTGAAATGTCTAGACCAATTAAGTCGTTAGGTACCAGAATTATGTATGAATAAAAGCTTAAGGAAGTCTATAATAATCTCACGTGATTTCTCATCTTTATCTGAAGCGGCAGCTTAGCAACACAAAATTTTACATTCGTGACTATAAAAAATCTTACTCTATTAAATATTTAACAACTAAGTTTATATTCGGTAATTAGAATATATATATTACTTAGTTATTTTTAAACATTATTTAAGACTAGCCGTTGCCCGCGACTCCGTCCGCTTAGAATTCGTTTATCGCTATCCCGCGGGAACTATGCAATTTTTCGGGATAAAAACTATCCTATGTCCCTCCTTGTTCGGACTCAATCTAACTGTATACCGAATTTTAACTAAATCGATTCAGCGGCTTAGACGTGATGAGTTAATAAACAAACAAACAGACTTACAAACATTCGCATTAATGATCTTAGTGGGATACTTTTGGCAAAGTACTGAAACCACGTTTTGAATGCATTGATCCGGTTGTAGCAGCATTGCGTTTTTATTTGATTAATAGGTATGATCAAATGAATTTTTTGTTGTACCTATAATAAAACCATTAAGACACTTTTTTTTGTATTTGTGTGTCTTTGTAAATGTGAATAAATATCTTCTTTCTTTCTTTGTCAACGCTATAAAGGAAATAATTATATTTATTACTACCTATTAGTGTTTTCGTTTAAAGCTGCACGTCCACTGCATCGGAATCAGAGCGTACGGAACGGACGGATTTGTTGCTTTGTATAGATATTTCTATGGTAGGTACTGCGTGCACTGGATCGGCATATCTGCGTCAGAGAAATCTATACAAAACAACAAATCCGGCCGCTCCGTACGGTGCGTAGGTACGCTCCGATTCCGATGCAGTGCACGTGCAGCTTAATTACTGATGAAACTCTGTGGCCCCTATTTTCTCTTGGACAGTATGTTTATTCCATTATTTTTTCTTCAAACTTTTTGTACAATCACCTGCATTAATATTTGTCACAGCAGAGCGTGTAAATATGTATAGAAATAGAGTCGTATCGTATTTATGCACGCTTTTTTGTCAAATATCGGTGCTGGCGACTGTACCTAATTTGATACGTGTCCATCCACTGCGACTAGCCGGAAACTGGAAACATGGATGCCTAGTTTGAGAGTGAGACAAAACACAAGACAAGTGTGATTGCTATCTAGAGGAAACTGGATAATCGACTGACAGGAAGCGTGCACGACTTTAATGATAGCAAATTGAGGCCAAGTAGTTATTTATGAATAGAGTCAAGAGACTATGAAACTTATTTGAATGCAAAAACAATTATTACCATGTTACCATTATACCATTGAAACATGAGCTCCTACTGTTTTATAAGTTTTGTCTAAATCTGTTCACGTAAGGCATACGGGCACGCATTGAAATTTACAAAAATATTTTGCTGCTTGGGTCTAAAAGTAAAAAAGTCACCTACAAAAGCTAGATTAAAAACATTCAATATCCATACTAATGTTATATATGCGAAAGTGTGTGTTTGTATGTTTGTCCGTCTTTTACGTCGAAACAGAGCGACGGATTGACGTGATTTTTGGCATAGGTAGTGCCAGAGAGTGACATAGGCTATTTTTTATCCCGGAAAAATGCACAGTTCCCGAGGGAACAGCGCGCGATAACCGAATTCCACGCGGGCAAAAGATAGTATATTTATAAATTATCGGGTGTCGGGGCTTTCAAGAAAAGGGCTTAATACTTTCTTAAAAGACCGGCAACGGACCAATGACTCTCCTTGAGTAGTTGGTACTCATGGGCAGTGGTGTTCATTTCCCATCAGATGACCCGCTTGCTCGTTTTCCTCCCTCTCATAATAAAAAAAAGTTAGTACTTACTTGTATGTATTACGTTCAGCCCTTGTTGTCTGTCCGCTGAACCATGTATATATGTATTATTTCCAACAAGATACATAACTTTTCAGCAGGCACATTATGTTCACATGACTATAAAACCTTTGAAAGACTCATTCCAATAAAAATATTATGTTAAATAGTTATAGGTTTTGTAGAAAACTGCCACAAAATCTGGTTTAGAGGCAGCAGGTGAATTTGCATCAAGGTAAACGGGGCTATTATAGTCGAAACGTGAAGTAGTTATAAAGTTCAACCTAGACTACAAACAAATGACGAAGGAATGGGTTCCAGGAAACGAAATAAACCTACTTTAATAAATAAAATACATATTTTTATACATCCGAGGCTCGAGCACATATAATTCGTTTTTTCACACAGCTATCTGCCCTGACCGAAGATCAAACCCGGGACCTCAAGTTTTAAGTGCTCTAACCATTGGCTATCTGGTCGTCAAAAGTAAATGTATACCTAGTCTAAAATTATATGCAACGTGTAGCTGTTATGCGACAAAATTAGCTGACGGTGCCACAATTTCCAAACCGCTCAAACGCACAAGAAAATCGTACCTATCCTCGTCAATAATATTTACATAGTGACATTATGAGAAAGTTAGAAAATAAACAAGACGGTTTCCAGGAACTAGGTTTTATTAGATAACGGCTAGGAGACGTCAGATAATTACATCACTGACATCGGTATAACATTATCATGGTATAATAAAGGAAAGTTAACATTAGCCTCAATCAGAGAGGTAAACCTACATGGCTGGCATCTATAATACGAGCTATAAGGGTTATTTTGACTCGTCATCATATCAGTCGCAGAACAGTGGACGTTGGACAAAGATCTCTCCCCAAATATCTAAATGAGACTTGCTTGTAGATACTGGTGACAAATATCTGCCAAGTACTTACAAAACTAAAAGTTAACATACTAAAGTAATACAAATAAGTAAGGAAGTAAGGAATGGGGCGTGAGCTGTTAGAGTGGCGATCGTGAACCAGATCGTAGCGTGGGCACCTACGAAAAATACTACATTGTAATAGCGAGATACAATTTTAAATTTGAAACGACGCTACAAGGAAAAACAAATGACAAAATCACAAATTAAAAAAAGAGTTCCTTTTACAAATTTCAAAATTGCGTTTGTTTCGTTTTTCCAGAAACTTTCAGTTCAGTATGCCGTACAGTTTGTGCCAAAACATAACAAACTTGAAAAACAAACTTGCTGCTGTCCTTGACGCAACTCAATAAAACTTTGAATAAAACAATAAATTAAGTAAAAAAAGTTTAAATAACTTGTCTACCGCGAAATTGTTGTAAAAAAGAATTGTAAAGATCTTTCAAAACTGGTTACGTACCAAAGGACGGTCGCAATGAGCTAGAAACCGCTTAACACTTGCAAATTACACATTCAAAGGATCATTACATGTACGTACTTGCGTAGAAAACGGTGGTAAGTTCAACGAACCGATGCGTTAACACACAATTTTAGAATACTTTAATAACTAAGTGGTTTTTGTAAATTAAAAGCAAAAACAATAACATTTTATAACCTATTTATGACTTTTAAATGAGTAATTAATCAAATACCTCATTAAAGTCCATCTTAAAACATCGTCAACATCATCATATCAGCGTAGTAAGTCCATGCACTGTTGGACATTAAGCCTCCCTTCTCGTAAAACGTCCGTCAATAGTTAACTCTACATAAACAACAAACGTAAGTATTAAATATTCTCTCGTCCTGTTCTGTGTGGTCAAATTGTATAATTTTTGACAACAAAAAATTTGAATAGCCCAAAAACGAACGAAACCAAACATTTTACTAAAACCTGCTGCAATTCGGCAAACTATGTAAGTGGACAATCAATATTTGTGGGAAATCCAAGTTCCATTTATATTTTTTGCGGCAACACGTCTTTCTCACAACAAGAATATATTATAAAATGTTATAAGTTATAACTTTAGATTCTGACAAAACTTTATGTGAGAATAACACAATTTAAATTACCTAAAACTTGCTTCAATTTTTAAAAGCATCTTAAATCGAAGGTTTTTCTTCTTTTATCTGTACGTAGTAGATTTTGGTTCCATACGGTAGGTAATTAATTATTCAATAGAGCGTTTTTTTAATACCACCAGGCCTAGCAGTTGAATCAATATTCCGGTTTTTTTTCTTATCAAAATATCCAAAAATTACATCGTAGGTACTCTTCGCTTAATTTGTTTGTAGAACAAAGTCTCTAGACTCCGTGGTTGAGATTTCAGGCTTTTACAGTCTGAATATCGGCACAAAAGGCAGGGTAGGTGTCGTAAGTGTAGGTATACGAAATCCAGCAACCTCGATCAAAGTTCGTATCGTTCCGTCCCTCTCACTCTAGTATTAAACAATCTTAGCGTCAGCGGGACGGCAAGATACGAAGTACGAATTTTGCACTTCGTAGTCCATACTACGCAGTAGGCCCTATGGCCTGCATACCACATCCAAATCTGTCCCGTCGTTTTAGCATGAAAGTAACACGCACACACGGACATTAACATGCCTGTTCGTAATATTAGCGATTGTTAACTTAACAATTAACGATTTTGGAGTAAATTGTCTACGGTTTTCATCTACAACAGGGTTTCTTAAAGTAGGGTTCACGGACCCCTTGGGGGTCCATAGCATGTGTGTCAGGGGTCCCACAGTAGGTCAGTCCATAGATGAGAGTATGTATAAAAGGTTAATAGGAAATTACCAGGATTACTAGGAAAAAAAATTACAGGGGCCCGTGGAATAGTTTAAATTGTGAAAGTGGTACGTGACTGCAAAAAGTTTAAGAAACCCTGATCTACAACTAGTTGTAGGCCGCAACGTTTTCATTCCGCAGGTACTTCATGCTTTTCTGGAATAAATACTTTTGCTTACGTACCTAGGTACTTTTCATTTCCATACTTCCGCGACAACATATGTTCTACTTAAGCTTTTGTGCTTAGTTTATAGAAAAGCATTAACTTTTTTTTACTAGGTACTAGGTCTGTAAGGCAAGGTAGTCATAATAGTGAATAAAATATTTTACAACGACATCCAAGATCAAGTGTGTGCATGTATTATGCATGTAGGTGTACATATTTAATCCCGGAATGCCCATCAACATCACGACATAATACGAATAAAGTAGATACACCAGTATCAGTTTAATGCCGCTAGTTTTTATGCTACAAAATCCGTAAGGCAATGGCAATACAGTTTAATTTTGCACGATTTTATTTATCAAGTTTATGTTTATAAACCAGTTTGCTTAAATTATGTGTAGCGAATTAACATTTTTATTCGAGCAAATATAATCGTAAACATATTGGCAAAGTATCTAAGTAATTTCTAGATGGCACTATTTACACGTGACTAAATATCTGATACGACTCTATTTCTAGAGCCGCTAGGACGTGTCAGATATTTTTGCACGCTCCGCCGTAGTAGATATTAATATTCACTCCACTCCTATTTACTCTTACGTACAGTCACCAGCATTAACACCTGCCACAGCGGAGCATGCAAAAATATCTGACACGTCCTTCTGGCCCTATAAATAGAGTCGTATTAGATATTTCTGCACGCTTATTGTGTCAGATATTGGTGCTGGTAACTGTACCTCTGTTTTCTGTACTGGTTACTACTTTATGGTGTTCAATAATCGTTCGATCGTTTTATACTTACTAGACCGCCACCTTCTCTTCTCTGGCTCTATCTTCCTTCCACATGCGCTCGCGCATCTTGCCGCCGCATCTTGCCGCGTATTGCGTCCATGTTGTATGCCAGTCGAGGTACTACTCGTAGGTACTCGGTATTGATAATCTAAAGTCACAATCGTTACTTACTTTACAAGCAGGAGTCTTATGAAAACGAAACAGGTATTTTTTAATTAAGCAGGAAATTAAACAAAGTAAGGACATGATAAAAACTGGTTTTGTGCGTGTAAAAATAATAATGTTAAGTTTAATTGCAATTAAAATGGCCGTATTTTGAGATTTCACGAAACCGACTTCATCTGGCGTAATGTTCAAGCAATAATATACATTCAATACGGGGTGACCGAGCTTTGCTAAGACTAAAATTCGAAAACACGCGTTTTTCCAAACATTAAGATCAAGCTACTAAATCGATTGTACAAACATTGTTAGAGCCGTTTCTGAGATCCTTGAACTAAATAAATATACAAGAATTTAGATTCAGTACATATTATCATTTATTTGATGTCCTAATCTTCTCTACTTTGGGCAAATGATTTCCACAACTACTTATCGTTTTCAAAATATATATAACAGCTGTTTCCGTCCCTTGTACAAACAAGGAAGAGAATAATTCCGTATCCCGTTAAAAATATGAAAAATCCTTTGGTAATAAAGAAATTGAAATCTATATCTCGCAAATAAAGTCTCTAGCTCCTTTAGTTTAATTTGTGCCTTGTCTATCAATCAGTAACGTTATTTTCTTATAGATACAGATAGTTTTTTTTATTAGTCTAAGTAGTATGGTCCCACTGCTGGGTAAAGGCCTTTCTCTTGGATTTCCAACTCGCCCTGTCAGCACTTGTCTGGCCAGTAGCTGGAAAACGCGTCCAGGTCATCCCGCCACCTCCGCCTTGGCCTGCCGCGACGCCGATAACCATCTTGGGGCATCCACTGCGTGTCGACTTCCCAGGTTATCACACATTGTTTTATTACAACTTTGAAGTCTCGTTGTATTCTTTAAATATCCCATCAAACTTTCTAATCATTGGCATTTCACAATTTATTTTAAACAAGTTTTTAGGAATCAATAGAAAGTAGAATCAGTAGAATTCAATTGTTCAAAATACAGTTGTATTATCCATTGTTAAAGATTTGCGTGGGTGTTTGATCATAGGTACTTAAATCCATTCTCCATTGTATTGTCTAAAATTCATTAATCTCAAAAACTTTACTTGGCAGCCGTGGTGGCCTAGTGGTTTGACCCATAGCCTCTCAAGCAGAGGATCGCGGATTCAAGCATCGGCTCGCACCTCTGAGTTTTTAGAAATTCATGTGCGAAATTACATTTTTAATTTTACCATGAGTTTTACGGTGAAGGAAAACATCGTGAGGAAACCTGCACAAATCTGCGAAGCAATTCAATGGTGTGTGTAAAGTTCCCAAGCGACAGCCAGGGAGAACTGGCGTAGAATTGTTCGACGTGCTACGTGACCACGACTGCTCTGCCAAGAGTATCCGACAAAGAAGAAGAGAAGAAGAAAGTTCCCAATCCGTACTGGGCCAGCATGGGAACTACGGCCCAAGCCCTCTTATTCTGAGTGGAGGCCTCTGCCCAGCAGTAGGACGTTTATAGGCTAGGATGATGATGATGATTTACTTGTATACACATATTTAATGTTATCTAAATAGTTAGGTATGAGGCGGCGTCTCCTAGCCGAAGAATGATGAATTAAAGAAAGAAGATTTTACCTGAGCTTAGTTTAATTGAATCAAATTGACAAAATGTCAGCTTTTTTGTTAGCAAAAGTTGTCCAAAATTTCGAGAAAACATCAAATGTAAATGGAACCTGATTTAAGAATATTAAACCGTAAATATATACTTATTCTGGCGCCAGAGGTCTTCGCATTCCGGCTTAGGTATTCGCTGGGTGCGCGATAACAACGCCAACTGGATTTTTAATCCCACGGAAAAAATGTAAACAAAGGTATTGCCGTTATCGAAAAATATTTGCAGAATTCAAGATATTTATTATTTCCACATTTGTCAGAAATCGACTTCCCACTAAAAAACTGTAAATTAGATAATCAAGATAAAATATTTTAATTTAATGATGGAAATCTTTATTTTAGATTTTACACTTTGATTATATTAATTTACAAAGAGACTACTGTTTTCGTATGCATAATTTATTTATTGTCCTAGTATTACACCCGGGTTTTTAAGCTGTGGGCCGCTTGACGCGAGACGTCACTCAATGCACTAACATTCGAGACTGAATTCGTAATTGTTTTCCAGTGACTCTTGTTCTGTTATTTTTTATTGTTGACATTGTTGTTAAGTGTTATATATATAGTTGGCGTTTTATCGGACATAGAGAAAAACATGGTAACAACAGAACATTTTTCTAGGCAATGGAACGTATGGCTGTCTCACTGTGACGTCATCCAGCGTATTTCATAAAAAAAATATAAAACATTAAATACTCATCCTAATGCAAAATCAATGAAAATGGTATATCTTAAAATATTCTATTCTTTCCAAAAATACCCAATTCAAGAGCTTCGAACTGCCAACAAACGCTAGGTACGCAGTTTGGCAGTGTAATTTACTTTGTAATAATTAATGTGTAATTATGAAATAAACGATTAATAATAATAATAATGCAGCAGTCTTTAAATCAAAGCAAATGGCTAGGTGAATGGGCATGAATTATAGGCAAGCGTGCTTCATCTTAGTTCACATATTTGTCTACAATCAGGAATGATTGTGGCCAAACGCAAGATTCTGTATTTGGCTACAAAGGTTAAACTCTTGGCTTTAAAGTAAATCTTGCTAAAGTCTTGTTGAAGCTAGAATACATAGAAGTTAACAAAACAATGTAGAACTGTATAGGGTAGCCATTTGTTGATTCCTCGGGAATTTGTACGATAATTCCACGCTGGGTGGCTTTTGATATCGCGTCCATAAAATCATACAAAAATGACATAAACAAATAAAGTTATTAAACTCTCATAATAATATCATTTTCTAATGTAGGTACCTACTTGGTCAATACATTTAAATGAAACTGCATTTTTTCAGCAAGATACAGATTTTGACTTAGGAAAATTTCACACCGCGTTTTTAAACGCGCGTTCCGTCGCCGCGTCTTCATCGACACAAGCTTGCGCGATATGCGCGCGAGTTTTATAGCTGTTTCATGGAAAGAAAAACGTGCTGTCAACAAGCGTTTCTAAAACACCCGTTTTAAACCCGGTTTAAAAAACGTGGTGCGCAAAGACTTACCCCCTTATTCATAAAAATCCTTAATTGAGGTTTGATCGGTCTGTTACTTAGCAGACTGATTAAGCTTAATAGACGGTTGTCAAGAAGTATGATTCATAAACACTTGCTAGCAGTCTGCTAGTTGTTGAGCTGCTGATAGACGGATTAGACGCGTTATGTTGGCCACCTTGACAAATCAAAGACAAAAAATGGCCTAATCGATAATTAAAAAAAAAAAATTGACAGCAGTGACAGCAAATTACCAGGAAAAAAAATAAAAAGCGAGATGTTTGTTTTCCCGCCATTTCCGATCCGCATGTTTATGTTGTGCAAAAAGCCATAATTATGTTAATAATCCTTATTTTTTTTTTCATATTTATTGTTAATTTATTGTTGCTAATTTAGAGGATTTTTAAATACAAATTCCTGAAAATAATTTTTCCTATTTTTTTTTAATCTGCGTAGCCCTGCCTTCACTATAAATATCTTCGGTACCTATGGTTTTTTGCTCTAGTCAAAGTCAGCTGTTCAAACTTGTGGCGGCCATTTTGTGACTTAGCAGAGAGATAAAGGAGGGTCTACGGTCCTCTAACTTTAGCAGAGCCTTGATCGACTGATTAGCGCTAACAGACGTTTATGAATCATGTTTTTTAGCATCGGGCCTTCAAGGAGCCTTCAAGGAGGCTCTAACTTTTTATGAATAAGGGGGTTATTCTTTAGAGCCTGTGTTCACCTTAATGACAGAAAATTTGGACGAGTTTTTTCGGTCTATGACCATGACTTATCTATGTGACACAATATCAACCATAACTTAACCTAACCAACAATAAGTTGGAAAACCCCGACTTTGTCACTTCAAAATTCAATATCTCAAAAACGGCTCAACCGATTTTGATAAAACATGTCTAAAGCCATCGCTAGAAAACTTGCTTTCAAATAAAAAACCGCATACAAATCGGTCCACCCGTTTAAGAGCTACGGTGCCACAGATAGACGGACACACATAGCGGTCACACTTATAACACCCCTCTTTTTGCGTCGGGGGTTAAAAACGAAGATTGCCGATAGCCATTGATCAAATGGAAGTACGAACTGTCATCGACAATCAATTCACAGGATGTGCGCTCGGCCGGTCGCAATTTAACGGCTCGGATAATGATAGGATCGATGCGCATGGCGTGTCGAGGGCTGTTATTAATAAATCATGTCCTACTTGCACGGACCTAGTAGGTCTAGGTTTTACAAAGTCTTTGAAAGTACTATTTAAGGCCTGCTTTATGTAGTTTGCGGGGTTGTAGGGTTCTTCTAGTTCTACCTCTGAAGTAATAAGTAATGTTAGGTTAGCCCACAGACCACAGTGAACTATAAAGTGGTAATTGTTTCCTGTGGACATAAATTTCATTAATTGTGTAGTACTTTTAACAAGAACTTGCTACACAAATGGACAAAGGGCTTGATTTGACTCGCGCACCGAGGGTACTCTGAGGGTAATCTGTATGGACCTACTTATGTCAATATACGCTATAAACGGAGGAAATGTATAAAAATGCAGTGTAAGCCTTTACTCCTCAGAAAAATGTACGAAATGTGAGTCAATCTAAATTGGTCGGTTGAGGCGCTGCTAATGTTAAATTTCATTGCATTTTTTATTATTTGTACAGCTGTAATAGAAATACACATTATGTAAAAATTTCAGCTGTTTATCGATGATCTGTTTAGCTATTTAAAGATTTAAGGAATAGCAGGGCATATGGCTATTCCATGATATGGACCGCAGCAATGTAACGTCTGATTAAATCAATTTATTAACGAACAAATTCTTGAATATAATTATTTTGCAAAAACACAAACAACGTAACTTTCTTCGTCATTAGCAAGTGAGAACAATTTTATAGCCCAGCCTTTGATAATGTATTTTTGCACACAACTTGTAGGGCCACTTTCTAAATAAAGAAAATATTCGCATTTACATACACACGCTAATGGTCGTAAAATGATAGCTTTGTATGGAAATAAACAGGGGAAAGGAATCTGGGGTGTGTACGAGACAATAATAAGTTATGTTTGTTTAGCCTACCGACCTACTTGTAAAATGCGCGACGTGATAATAATGCTTAGTAAAAATCTACGTATAAATATTTATGCAAGAGATCATAGGTGTGTTGTGGCGTACAGTTTATAATTTAAACTGTTTTAAACTTTCGTGATTTACACTCATAGTTAATACCACAATCGGGATTTATCACGCTAAAAACACGGGTAATAATTACGATTTACGATTGATTTTAATTGCTCGGAATACACCTTCTGGACCGAAAGAAAAACGAGTTGATCACACAGAAGACTAAAGTGAATGACGTAGTAACATAAATAGAACGCAGAAAGTGGAGATGAGCAGGACATATTGCTAGAATGGACCACAGTCGTTGGGCGAGGAGAGTCCTGCAGGGTTACTACGAAACTCGAAACTCGATGTTCGTGTTGTGCGATCCCTCTGACACTTATACTATTTAATACGAGAGCGAGAGGGATCGCACGACACGAACTTCGAGTTTCAAGTTTCGTAGTAGCCCTGCTGGAGTGGAGACCCCGTGCTAACACGCGCCGTAGAGGACGACCACCAAGAGATGGACAGACGATATCCGGCAACAAGCTGGCGTAAACTGAATGCGAGTGGCAGTGGATAGGCAAGACTGGAAAAGTAGAGAGGACGCATAGGCGTAGCCCTGATGAAGCTTAGATAGATAGATATATAGATAATTACGATTAGACTACTCGTGACCACGGCCACTGTAATGTCATGTAATGTGATCGAAACGTCGAGGTATTACTCGTGTTTAAGCGTGATAAGTCTCGATTGTGGTTTTTTAACTATGGTGTTCAGTTTATAATATAAACTTTATATTATAAAGTTAAGTTTAATCATCATTACTCGTATCATCATCATATTAACCGCAGGACGTCCACTGATGAACATAGGCCTCCCTCATAAGTCTCCAGTTAAAAAAAAAACAAGTTATATTTTTAGGTCAATTGGTGTCAACTGTCCCATGATATTTATTTATTTTATTTTAAGAAATTGGGGCCAAATTTCAAGAATCAATATTAGGTATACATGTAGTAGTTTTTTTGTTGTGTATGGGTAATTATGTAGGTACCTGTAGATCTATTTCGAATTGAAAATTATCATCATCATCATCAAAATTATAAAATAAAGAAAAATTATGATCATCATCATCCCATTATATTTACGTCCCACTGCTGGGCACAGGCCTCCTCTCAGAAAGAGAGGGCAAGAAAAATTATAATATCATTAAAATGTTTAAAAGTTGGATATGTATTTAAAGTCGTAGTAGCTTAGTGGTTTGACCTATAGCCTCTCAATCTCAAGCAGAGGGTCAAATTTTCTATTACTTTTATGGTGAAAGATAACATCGTGAGGAAACCTGCAACCTGCGAAGCAATTAAAGCTAATATAAATCTTTCTCTAAAATTATTCTGTTTATTGAAAACTGCATTAAAATCCGTTTCGTAGTTAAAAGGATCTAAGCGTACATACAGTATACATTCATACAGAGATAATGTGAAATATATGTATATGTTTTAGTATCGACTTCAGATACGTGATCAAAAACAAGACAACATTGAGACTGTTTGGAGGTTCAGTAACTTTTTCGGTCAATGTCCTAAATTGCGAACAAAAACAGTAAAAGGTTGTCGCTTACCCGGCCCCTGAGCAGAGCAGGCGTCTCATTTAAAAACATATAAAATCCTATTAATAATATTATTTACACTTTCGTGAGACATAGGTACATATTTTAATAAAATTGCAAAAAATAATTCAATACCGCAGTTTAATTAAGCCACAGTCAAAATTGTAATAAAAAAATGTTATATGTATAAAAAATAAATTTAATATATTATATAACAAAACGCGCCAAGTGCGTGCGTGTTTATCTTGCTTATTCGCACACGGAACCCTAAAAACTACACTTAAATTTTCCGTTTATTTAATTTGTTTATAGCAAAATGCGAATGTTAAGGACGTGTCTCGCGGAAGAGAACTTAACTCGCATAACTTGATCCAAGCCCAAACAGACGTGATACCTATATGTATAATTTAGGAATTATGTATAAAACTTCACAAACATAACGTATATTTATTTAGGTATGATACATAACATAAATATACCATAAGCATCTTGGTAATTAAAAAAAAACTGGTAAAAATTTCATTTTTAATTAAAGTATATATCTTTTAAGTTTTTTACTGACTGTACTTTTTGTTATTTGTTCTTGCATTGTCACATATATAATAGTATAACACATGTTTTCTTTTTCTTACTTCGAAGGTTGTCATGAATAAATAATTTCTTTCTTTATTTTACATAAATATTTTTTGCAAGTGCTAGTGGGTCTCCTGATGGTAAGAGATCACCACCGTCCATAGACACCTGCAACACCAGGGGTATTGCAGATGCGTTGCCAACCTAGAGGTCAAAGATGGGATACCTCAAGTGCCAATAACTTCACCGGCTGTCAATAAATATATTTGACAAATTTTGCGCACTTGGATTGTGCGCAATTTCCGGGTTGCAGGCTGAAGCACCTTTTCGTTGTTAAATTTGGACCTTGCTTATATGGACTTAAGATTGTCTTGCCAACGCCAAAGTAAAGCCCCATTGACTATGTATGTACTTGCATGCAAGTTTTACTACATTGCTGTATTTGTTTGATCAACTGAATTGATTGTCCCTTAATAGTTCGCAATGTAACGCAACTTGCATGCAAGTTCTCGTATCATAAATGGAGCTTTGGCTCCTGCGGCGCTAGGTGTGTCGGCAATAAAAATTCACTAACATCGCATATTTAGTCTATTCCGTATGCCGTCATGGTGTACCCATGGTGTAACTCGCCGTCTTGCGACCTGTCGTAATCCCATGCATAGACAACTAGGTATAATATAGAGCAATGCGTTCCACATGGCTGTCCACAGACAATAGAATTACAAGCAAATGGCTCTAGCTAAGTTTGTAAGTTTAATTTTTTTGGTTTTATCGAGTTCTAAGACTAAGATTTACAAAACCGTTCATACTTTATCACATACCTATAAGTTTTTGTTAAAAAATATTTTTTTAACAAGCTTTTTTGCTGACTGTACTTATTGTTGACTGTACTTGCATTCAAATCGATGCCATTAACCGTCGAGGAGTTCCGTTCTACGGAGACGATCCTGGCCGGTCTACCAGGATTTCACTGCCAGATTATTGTAGTGTCACCAGGTTTACATAGATGTGCCAAATTTCAAGTCAATCGGACCACTGAAAGTGGGTCAAAATTAGCTTCCAATATTTGACCCAAACAAACAAGTAAATAAACATAAAAATGTTCGCAACCGGCCACGTCCTTTTGCCACCGACGTGGTATAAAAAAGCACCGTCACAGGTAAACAGAACTGGCCTAAGCTGATCCACGATTGGTTACTAGATAAATAGACAGAAATAATTAAAAAAAAAAATTGCCACAGCAAAAGAGAAATAATAACATCATACATTTATCCTTTATTGTATGCATATTGGTATGAAGTTACATCTTTGGCTTTATCTTCATCTTGTCTATTATCTCTTTCTATTATAAAGGTTGCCTGGAACAGTTCGCTCTAGACGGTTAGGCTGCCTATTGCTTACCTTGCAAAATGTGCTCTATATATTTTGTATTAAATATACAACGTGTCTTTACACTTACTTCACACTTGAAAATTATTTGATTAGATGTATATAAATAAATATAGGTATATTAATTTATTGAATCAGGCGTTACTTTGCGGAGGTCCATATCAATCAACTAAAAGAATTTCTTTGCTCACCCGCTACCTTATCATAGCTAAGTTTACTTATGCAAAATATGCGTGTTCATGCAGTTCCTCCACCTCCACACTATAAGAACACACACAAATCACACAAACCCATCAATCACACATGTGGTACACTACACTGGCGCGTTTCGAACACAACCAGAGCTCGTCTTCAAAGCAACACTACCGTACACCATGTTACCAGATTTTAGTCTAAACATGTGTCTAACATCTGGTAATCTTTGGTAAATTGTTTTAGTTCATTAAATATATATCTTCAATATAAAAATAATGTAAATTCTGAAATTTTAAATCGTAAATCAGTCATTTATCCGTTTATACTGTGGCGTTTGATGTTTGATATGAGACTTTGTACGTAGGTAAAAAGTACACTTTCTTTCTTTACCTTTGTTTGTCCAGAAGGTAGGTAGAGACACGTTGTCTGTCTTTACCGCAATCGCAGATCAGGTTAGAAAAAAAACAATTTTATATTTGCTTTGTATGTATATGTAAAAGGCTTTCAATATTCATTAGCTTCGTAATTTTATAAGCCTGCGAGCGAAATAACTGCAAATAACAACAGAACGATGCGATGTTTTATTTATTAGATTTTGTTTTTATGACTTTGTTATTTAAGATCGTGCCTGTTGTTTATCAGGTTTGCTTAGATTTAGAGGTATTTTACGCCTGGCTAACGCAAATCTATAATTGCTTGAATAAAATTCAAGATTCTTATTCTGACAATTTAATTCGTTTATTTTCTAAACTTGATCAACATACCTACTTACTCACTGCTGCCACATCCTTATCCATAAAGTAAATTTAACATCGATTGCATCGATTATAATGGAGTGGATCGTTCTACAGTCAAAGTAATCATTTATTTGTTAATTTAGGGTCTTGTGCGTGGTCCTTCAGCATTGCTTCCAACAGGGTCGGACTGCGCTGAAAGGACTCTGGTGGCTACCACAAAACCAGGGGAGCTACTACGAAATTCTAAAATCGAAGTTCGTAGTGTTCGTATCGTACGGTCCCTCTCACTCTTGTATTAAATAATATAACCGTCAGCGGGACGGCAAGACACGAAGTTCTAATTTTGCACTTCGTAGTATACGGTCGGGCCCGGAACCGAGACCCCCTACCCCTTACCTGCCGCCTAGTCACCTGGCCCGTGGTCGTGGGCGTGGCCCTCTGTAGAGCTAGAGACCCTGCCTCATGCCGCGGCATGCCTTCATTGAAGAGGGTCTCTAAACTCAAGATATCCATACTAACATTATAAATGCGAAAGTGTGTGTGTGTTTGTATGTTTTTCCGTCTTTCACGTTGAAACGGAGCAACGGATCGACGTTATTTTTGGCATAGAGATAGTTCATGGACCAAAGAGTAACATAGGTTACTTTTTATCCCGGAAAAATGTAGAGTTCCCGAGAGAACAGCGCGCGATAACCGAATTCCACGCGGGCAAAGCCGCGAGCAAAAACTAGCAGTCTTTAAATTCAATGATCAAAGTATGGGCCTATTTCACTACTGATTAGTAAATTTCCTATGAGAAATAAATATGATGCCGTCTCTATTTATTCGCACAAAACAATCAGAGATGGCATCACAGATATCTGTCTCATAAAATTTATCAAATTTTAAATTCGTACAAACAAACAATTGATGTATTAAGTAACATAAAAATTTCATATGTCGCGACAGTCAGCATCGCTAGTACCTAATGCAGTTACGTGGATATTATATAACAATTGACAAATGTCTGGAAACTGAATTGATATATTTACTTACACGGTAACATCGTAACGTAGTTTATTGCATTATGTTCATATTAGCTCGTGTATAGACATAATTTTATTTACTCATTATCGGGTTTCGGTTTAGTACTCAGTTTCGGTTCCTTGCCTCAAAAGAAAGACTTCTTTATTTAACCATTCCATTCCAGTCGTTCCCTCATGATGAGGATCGTGGTCATCAACGGGCGGTCTACATTTGGATAGGATTTGTTTTTTTTATTCGACTGGTTGGCAAACGAGCAAGTTGGTCTCCTGATGGTAAGAGATCACCACCGCCCATAAACGTTGCCAACCTAGAGGCCTAAGATGGGATACCTCAAGTGCCAGTAATTTCACCGGCTGTCTTACTCTCCTCGCTGAAACACAACAGTGCAAGCACTGCTGCTTCAAGGCAGGATTAGCGAGCATGATGGTAGTAGCAATCCGGGCGGACCTTGTACAAGGGCCTACCACCTGCAAAACTGTTTCCATCGGTTTCTGTCCATGGCAGCCTTGACGACGGACCTAAACCTCGGGGCCTTGGAGTCCCCAATTTGATCTTTATTAAACAGCACAAATCAATACAGTAACTAAACAAAAGTGAAAAATAAAATTACTTAGGTGGACAATTTAAACCGCATATTAAAATGTCTCTCTACCAGCCAATGGAATGGAAACAATTAACTGCATGAACACGAATAAATTAAACGCTTTCTAATTAGGTTTGTTGTGAAGTCAAATATTAAAAAAAAAAACATGAATATGGGTCATTCCCTGTAGAGATTTCAGGAAAACATATCGTCACTACTTTGATAAAAGCTCGTATCTCAAAATTGATACTTTTCTAATTGAACTTTACGAACATTATTTCAAAGGTCAATTTTGTTGACGTATTGATTTGAGATACGAGATTTTTTCAAAGTAATAGTGGCGATATAAGTCTGTGCTCTTAAATAACTCGAACTGTCCATTTCTAAAGTAATATTAGTGTATGAGTAGTACAATATTCTGTTTCTGTTAAAGCCTTAGAGGACCTGTGAAAAAGAAAATAAAATTACTGTTATGATTGAAATAATAGAAGCCAGTTTAAATTGCAAGAGCACTTAATATTATGTAGAGTCACTGGCTGGAAACAAATCCGTGCTAAAAACAACAACAACAACATATCGCACGCCTTGCTTCCTAATTCAAAATTCCCTTCATTTACCCTTGAATCTCGTTTCAGATGCAGCTTGCAGCGGAAGAAAGCGTTGACCGGTCAACCTCAACTAAACTTATAAACGTGCGTGCCTCCGCGCCGCTTACAACACAACAAACCGTCGCGACGACTGCGCGCTCCGCGCTTGGAATGCTCGTGTGATTCCATTTGAAAATTCAAAAATCGAAAGTGTAGGCCGTTAAAAATGTGGGCAGTACTTTTCGTTTTCGCGTGTGTGCCTTTTGCAAGAGGACAGGATATAAATGATGTGAGAAATTTGCCGAAATACGACAAACGTTACGATTATTTGAGTGTTGATGCCATTTTGGAAAATAAAAGGCTCGTCAGGAACTATGTGGATTGCCTGATCAACGCGAAACCTTGCACGCCTGAGGGGAAGGCGTTGAAAAGTAAGTAGAAATATTACTTTCGAATTTATTTTAATAAACAGCAATTTAAAATAAACATCAGCTCTACAAGGTATGCTGCTGTGCGTTTTCGATACCATTGTTTTTTTTTCTTTACTTTGCAAATAAATACTATTTTTAAAGGTAAATCAATATATGTATATTCCTTTGCAGGGATGTACTCGTAGGTACTAAAAAAAGTGAAGCAGATTTTTTAAAATTTGTCCTTCAATAACTACCATGAAAACATACTTCTTAATTATTAGATTAAGTCGTTTTTTTATATTATTTTTATTTAATTTTGACGTGTGTCATTGTTTGGTTTCTTTTGATTATTTGTGTTTATTTGTGATATTTTTTTTTGTGGTTTGATTTGTTATTTCATTTATTTTGACATTTTTGTTTTATTTAGTTTGGATTTATCTTTTGTTTTTTAGGTAAGTGTAAGTTTTTAAATTGTAAATTTGATAAGATTCCGACAAGAAAGGGTATAATTATAATATAATATTAAAATAAGATGTCTGTACTATTTAAGCTTAATCCAAATCAACTATTAATGTGCCTTCCTCTGATTAACCAAACACTAGTAAGCACAGACATCAATAATATCTAAGGATTACTCATGTATGAATTCTTTGTTATTGAATCATGTAGTTTTTCTAATATTACCCATTTATTTCAGCCAGTTCTAAACTCAAGTATTCCAAATTTAAAGTAACGCGATAATTTCCACACATTTGAAACTCCTGAACATTTCCACATTTGAAAATCGTTCATAATGGCTTGAATTAAAGTTGCTTACTAATTTTTTACTACGCTTGTAGGTACAATGGTCACGTAGAGCCATCGAGTAAACCATTAAAGAAGTCACTGTTTGTTTACAAACAAAACAGGAGCTGTCATAAGAATAGTTGAATTATTATAATACAAAATTTAAACGCTTGTTTGGCTGAACAGGCATATCTACTCAATTAAAGAATTTTTAGAGGATGAATAAGTTAGAATCATTGTAGAAGATAATAAAATGTACAGCTTTCTCTATGTGCTGGTTTGTAAACCTAATAGAATAAACATCTTTACATATTGTAAAATAAAGTCAATAATATAGAGTAGTATAGATTGGTAGAGTTATTGTATTGTATTGTATTGTCAATATCCAAGTCATGTTTGACAAATTAATAAATAACTAAACACCAGTTCAATTAAAAATGTATCCTAATATCGTTAAATAGTATGATAATTTAATTTAATAGCCTTTTGGCTACTTACATTCCATCTTTAACTTATTTGTTTGCACCACAACAGTTACGTAGTAGTTAGTAGTAGTTATTTTATGTGGAAGAGTAGGGCGGTTTTTACATGCGGTGTCGTATGTTCTACATAATATATATTGTGCGACACATACCTATATATAGGTAGGCTCAGGTAGGCTCACATTGTCACGTGGTGGTGTCCGGGAAAGTTGTAAGAGTAAAGAAGAAGGCAGGAACAGGGCAGCCAGTAATATTTATTTAAGATAATAATAAAAGGGCACCTGCGAACAAACAGACGCGGTCTTAAGTATCTAAAAGGTATGCTTTGACACTGTATCAACAATTATAAAAATACATAGTTAATCAACTTACGTTTCCGTGCCCAGTTCTTTATTTATATAATTCAATGGCACTGAAGTCCAGCAGTATTACGATCTAATGATCTTATAAAAGTACACAAATGCACTGTACAATTATTTGAAAACTGGATAAGGATAAAACCTTCCTTCGTATAGGGGTAGTAAATTATAAGCTTGTTATGGAGTTTTAGGAGATTTATAGGATCTAGGATAAAAGACAGGTATCTGTTCAGCTCGGAGGCTCTGAATAGAATGGCTACTTGACGTAAATCGAACAGGTGTGGAATTTAGAAAAGGAAATTTGAATTTAAATGTTATTTTTCGAATATGTGCTAAACCAGACAGTACAAAGAGTTAGGAAGAAACGAGCTGTATGACACCTCGTTACAACATGAGCCCAACTATCACGACCTCCTCATGAATTCTAACGCGTTTCGTAGGAGGGTTGGTTCTGAATGTTAACATATATGTGTCGCACTGACATAGCTGTGATGCAAAATTAATAGTGGAGACTACGAGTAGACGCAAGTTAAAAATGTTGTAGTTTAGTAACTCGTTTTTTGTGTTTTGTGTAAGTTCAAAACTGCAATCTAATCGGTATAATATTCTTAGCTTTAGCTTTACTACTCTAGAAATGCCTTATACTCTATTTATGAATGGAAACAATGACCTCTAAATTCTTGAGTGATACAAGTAGAAATCAATGAAATGGAACATGGAACTCATTATTAGTATCATGTATGGACTTGACCCAGCTGCATGATATCAAACATGTTGTAGTGTTATCGATTACTTCTATGATCCCTCGGAAAGGAAATAACACGGTTACATAAGAACATATATTTGTTTTATAGGTAAGTGTGTATGTTAACATGTGTAATCTTTAGATTCTTGGTATTTTAAATTACTCCATTACATTAAATATAAATTTATACGATAACCGAGTCTAGTTTTCATTTACTTAAGTATATATGAGTATTGAATAATTTGTTTTGAATTTACACCTCGGACTTGAAACTGACAATTTATTGTATTTCACCTCAACGTTTCAGCCACATTGCATCGGCCGTGGTCACGAGTAGACCACAGTGCAATATGGGTGAAACGTCGAGATAATTTTAGCGATAATTTTTTCGCGCTTACGCTCAGGTTTGTTACATTTATTACCTATTAAGTACATTTATTACTTACCAGCCGCTGCTCAAAACTTTGTCTGAGAAAGAATTCGTTTATTGCGCTCCCTCGGGAATATCTATTTTTTTTTTCGGTATAAAAGGTATCCCATTATATTTATTATATCACATTATATTCCAAAATGATTTATGCAAAGTTTAATGACATTCAGCTCAGTAGTTAAAGCGTGAGAACGGAACACACGAACTTAGGTACTTTCGCTTTTACGAGTATATTTTTTAGTAAAGATTTCACTGAAACATGCTACGACAGACGCAATAGAAGTTTTTTTAATAAATAATTAATCAGGGCCCAGTTTCTCACAGTAGGTATATTAGTTTACCTAGTAGGTATATTACAATACAATACAATAACTCTTTATTGAACACCAACACATAGTAATCAGTACAGATAAAAAAAGGTATTTAGAGATTTCCAAGGTAGGTAATCAAGAGGCGGCATTTGAATATTAGTGTTTTGTTGAATGTACGATACAAATCACTAATATTATTAGACTCATTCTACTATAATACCGTACCTGGGAAGCATAACACTGCAAGTGCGTTTACCGAAGTTTTTGTGTCAAATTGTAGCATACCTACTACACGGCCATAAGGGTGGTAAAACAGAAAATCGTAAAAAGTGGTACTTGCAGTGTTATGCTTCTCATGTAGGTACTTTATAATTTATTGCTAAATACAGCACCGCAAACTTACGAATATGTCAACACTCGAGCCATCATCTCATCATCTATCTCCCCTAATAAACCACAAGCATTTCCTAATGATGGATTGACTTCTGCGTGATGCAACGAGGCAGTCGTGAACCATATCCAATCCAAAGTCATTTACCGAGAACCATAAGAGGCTAGTAATTGGTCAAGGCTAGACCGGTATTGAATGCTTTGACATTTACTAACCAGACTTATATGCTAATTTAGGTTCTAATACGTTGATTTGAATAGGTCTTTGATACGTAGAATTAACAATTACTAGGTTATTTATAATTTAGACACTAAATACTAATTAGATGTTAACTTAGGGAGCCCATTAACATGCACATTATTATTTAATTCAAACGGCAAGAAACCCAAAGAGGTTATCTGGAAATGTCAATGAAACGTGGAAACAGCCCCCAAGTTGGTTGTTAAATCATCCCTTTATGTAAAACTAACTGGTCGTCTGGTCTTTATCAAAACTCTTCGAATAATTAGGTTAAATACATCTCGCTTCACTTACATGGCAGATTAGATGTATACCTTCTTCTACCGTTAGGATGAAAAAAAAAAACATTTCCGTAAGAGCGTTTATTCCTGCTGAGCTGGCAACGTTGCATTTTTGTTAGTTTTTCTCGATTATTCCATAAAAATTGAATGAAAATTAATAATGTTGTCTGATAGAACACTTCTTAATATATAAGTTAATGTGTCTACTCCAATAGTTATTCGTTATAGACTTTTATTTTCTTTAAAAACCGGTCATAAACATTAATTCGTTTTTAAGGAATATAAAAGTCTATCACGAATAATTATTGGAGTAGACACACTAAGTTATATATTAAGAAGTGTTCTATCAGAAAACCTTTTTAATTTTCCTTCAATTTTTATGGAATAATCGAGAAAAACTAACAAAAATGCCACGTTGCCAGCTCAGCAGGAATAAACGCTCTTAAATCCTTCCGTCGTTGAAATTTTGCCTAGCACCGCGGCAGTCCGCACCTTTAGTTCTTCTAATGCTACTAAAATGCGATGGTACTATACCGGGTGTGGCCCCTAATATAAGCATTAAAATGGGCCTGTAAAATAATTAAAACATAGATCATACTCTTCAAGCTGAACAACATTAGTTCAGCTACTTAAAAAAATAATTAGTTTTTTAAATTTTTATTACACTTTTAAGTTTATTCGAAGAAGCAATGTAAAGCGAAATGCTTGATGTTTGTAGCGTGACAGGCGACGTCAGTTGTGTTCTGAGATGGCGTACATTGATAGCAGTATTTAATTTGTATGAAAAAAGGAAAATTCAAAGACTCCATTATTTTTAAGTCGCTGAACTAATGTTGTTCAGTTTGACGAGGACAATCTACGTTTTAATTTTTTACTGATATTACAGGCCACATCCGTCCGTATGTATAGGAATGAAATGACAGATCTTTCAATGGTCACATTGCGGTTTAGTATGTAAATATCTCTAGTCTAATCCAGTACTAGCAATTGTCTTTTAATTTCGATTGTAACAATCCATTTATGTTTCGTTCATCTCCGACAGAGTTGTAAGTGATGAATAATGGCGTTAGTTAATTAGTAACTGGCTGCCTGGGAGCACAATAATTAATAGCTATTCATTGGAGACCGCCAAGGATGTGTCACCAATTGAATGAGAAAATATATGGGCCCGAATGTGGTTTGAACCGAATACGAACTTTGGCCGATCATTTGGTACAAATAAAAAATTCGGTTGGGTAACCTGCCTCTAGTAAAACTTAAATACAAGTGGATAGATTGTTAAATTTGATTGTTGGAGACACCCTTAAATGATCAAAAATACTTAATGTTTCTCAATGTTTAATTTGTGAAAATTGTAAACCAAGGACTTTAATTCAATTTACGAATTGTAATCAAGATGTTTATTAAAAGAATAGGTAGGTAATTTCAGCCGAAAGCAAGACCGTTGCCTAAAAAAAATTATAGGTCATGTACCTACTCATTTATATCGTACCTGCCATTTAAGGGGCGTACCGTTTTGGAAAGTCATGCCAACTAGCGGTTATTTGGTGGATTATTAACTTTATATTATTAATTTATTATATTTTAGTAACGTAAATTAGCGTTATGTTATTACGTTAAAAAGCCGTGGTGGCCTAGTGGTTTGTCCTATCGCCTCTCAAGCAGAGGTTCGAGGGTTCAAACCCCGGCCCGCACCTATGAGTTTTCCGAAATTCATGTCGTGTGAAATTATACATTTGAAAATTACCACGAGCTTCACGGTGAAGGAAAACATCGTGAGGAAACCTGCACACACCTGTGAAGTAATTTAATGGTATGTGTGAAGTTCCCAATCCACACTTTCTGAGAGGAGGCCTGTGCCCAGCAGTGGGACGTAAATAGGCTGGGATCATGAACGTCAATTAGCCCCTGTTGTCACGGATCTACAGAAAGAACTGCTGCCTAAAATTAATTATTAAAATATTTTTATTAGGTGAGGAAAAACTTTAAGCCGAGTTTAGACTTGCAAGAAAAATCGTGCAAGTTGCATTACATTGCGAGGCCGTAAAGCCAACGAGTTTGTAGTGGCCAATCGAGCGCCGCAATGTAATGCAACTTGCACGATTTTTCTTGCAAGTCTAAACTCGGCCCTAGAGAGCCTATTACATAATTTTATATCAAGATACTTCGAAAACTATTATGAGATAAATTTACCTAATTTTATTTGATTAAATCACAATGGGAAGAGATCTAAATTAGAACAAAGTTTGATTACAATAATTAAGTAGCTAATTCCATGTCATCATGAGAGACATAATGATTGAAATAGAAGCAAGTTCTCATGCAATTAAAATTGTTGTCCATGTTCATAACCATAAAAGTTTTTATTTCCTACTTATGAACAATAATGTTGCGTATCATGAGTTATAAATAAAATATCGCAGATTATATCTAAAAAACCGGCCAAGAGCGTGTCGGACACGCCCGAAATAGGGTTCCGTAGCCATTACGAAAAAAATAAGTACTTACTATTTTTCTAAGGTTTTTGTATTTTGTACGGAATCTTCCAAGTTTAGGTATATTTTATACCTTAGGCTGCTATTTACTCTTAAACTACTAATAATTTTCAAGCAAACTTAGCCGTTATAGCTTTCCTTGAAAGTTTGATAATATACTTACTACCATCCTGAATTTTTCCAAATTTTTCTACCCACCGGTTTAGATTTTAGAGGGCCCGATTTTAATGAAAATTTGCACTTTTAAGTTGAATATTTCGCAAACAAATCACTGAATCGAAAAATCGTCTTAGCAAACCCCTAATGGTTTTACGTTACAAAAAAATATTACAAAAAATTTACAAAGAATCATGTTAGGAAAAATAGAGTATAATAAATCTTAAACTAAGTTAAAATTATTACTAAAAGTAAAATAAAAAATAACTAATAACTAAACTATAGGTAACTTATTACTTATTCTGTGCTATAAAATTTTCAAATGGATCCCCAGCGCCATGCACCCAAAGATGCGGGCAGCATTTCCTCGCTGTATACCTAGCATGCTGATGCGTTGGGCGAGGAAGCTGCCAGCTCTTTGGTCCCCTGTGGTATCCGATAGCCGTTTTGTCATTTGTTTTCTTTTGACATGATATTTATAGCACAAAGGTTCCACCCTGGTACGTGATTCAGTTTTCTGGACTCGTAGGTACCTACAAAGTAAGGCAGCAAACGTCTATGCCTAAGAATAGGTATTTAGTACAACAATTCGCAAAATTAATACTCAGAACTCGGGTCTTCTAAGAAGTTTGGTAGGTAGATATAATTACTTCAACAGTGCACTGTGCTCACTGGCTATATATACTTTATCATCATCATCATCATTAGCCGGGAGACGTCCACTGCTGAACGAAGGCCTCACTTCTCCTTCGAACGTCACAATGAACGACAACTCGTCATTTGCATCCACGTCTCCGGCAACTATCACGATATCGTCAGTCCACCTAGTGGGAGGCCTGCCAACGCTTCGTCTCCCGCTTCGTGGTCGCCACTCAAGGACTTTTCTCCCCCAACGGTTATCTGTTCTTCGAACGCCGCTTCAATACTTGCTTCGCTTGCATACCTACTTATTCTTCGAGCTATGTTGATGACTTTGGTTCAAAGTAGATTCAATAACGCACAGGAACGGCTACTTGAAATTAAAAAAATATAAATGTCACGACTCTCAGGTGGTGTAGTAATATGCCCCCTTTACCACAATCACCAAATCTAAACTCGTTTATTGTCCACAAAAATCGAATCACCGTGAAAAGACAACAATCTATCTCAAATTGGATTACCTGTACATTACGCAACAAACGAGAATCAATTACCGTTGCTCCATACACTGAATAGATAGGAAGTTAGTGACGGTTCCTAAATCCGATCCATTAGCACACAATGTACCTACTTTTACTTCGATCTCGTGTTTGCGATTTCGTCGATCGCATTCCGTGCGCGAGCGCCGTTGTTTGACACAGTTTACAAATGTGGTTGGCAATGGATCACTTACTTACTATATCAGAGAAATTCGCTATACAAACACTTGACAATTACTTTCAAAAGTAAAAGTAGTACAGTTAAAAGTGAAAAAAAAAAGTAAATAGGTTGACCTCGCTTTATCTGTCGCTTAAACAGTCAAGCTATTTTTCATTCCAATATTCCCACGAGATTGTCATATACCTACATACCAAAAATTGTGGAAATCCCAACCGCTATAGAAGTATAGAAGAAAAATAAATTTGGTAAAATCAGGAAATTCAAATTTAAATGTTAGACCCACGTTAGACCTAATGTTCTAAAGTTAATTAAGTTACCCTATAATATAGGGTCTATATATGTATACATAGTATAACGTCAGGCCTACTCCTGGACTCAGTAGGTCCAATAATATATTTTTTTCTAATATTGTTTAAATATAATTTTTAGAGCGTAAAGATACCTTTACTGGCTGTAAATCTTTGTAGTTTGCTAAACACGATTCCCACTAATTTATTCGTCTGCGGTTTTATAAATGTTTTATTTATAGTATTGTTGTGGCTTCTCATTTTCTAACCAGCCAGCCACAGAAATTTATCCGGAAGTTACGCTACCTCTTTCGTAATTTTTTTTTTCTAATCTTCGTAAAAAGGTCTTTGGTTTATGCCTTGTCACGGTGGGTAGACATACCATAATGCTCGTTATGTACACATAATAAATTAGCTAATTGTTTAAAGATTATTTGTTTATATTAGTATCAGTAAGTAGGCAATTGGAAGAGTATAAAATGTCGGAGTCAGGGTAGGTTAGTGACCTTTCCGATACAATACCTACTGATACCTATCAGGTAAAAAAATAAGTACTTAAACCGGTAGGAATCGTGTTGTCACGGAGCTCCCTCAATGATGTAGACGACAATGTATATTATGATGTAGCTAGGTTTTGCTGGCAGAAACAAACTTGGTCATACTGATACATAACCAATATACTTGAACTTTTCCGTTTAGTCTAAAAATAAAATGCTCTTACTGCTTATCTAGCTAAACATTTTTGAATTGTTTCATCTACAAATTACTATGTATTTAAATTTTTATTCGAAATATTATTATTATTATTAGCTTTCGAAATATCTTTACAATGTATGTACCTATAAATGCCGGGTCCACACAATTGGCTTACGGCTGGAAACACACAAGACGCAATCATATGATACTCGAAGAACAAGCTTCTTGATAATTAGGTCAAATAGAACGCAACCTTAACTCTGTAAGCATAAAAAAAAGAAAAACAAACAGCACAATATCTGAGGAGCCATCGGCGGTTAAAACATGCTTTTATTAGGTCGACTTGTACCTACTACTACGTTTGCAATTGAACGAATACATTTTCATCCAATTCTAAATTGTGGTATTTAATTTTTTGATTAACTACTTTGACTTTTTAACTTGCATTTTCAAACTTGCTCAATGCTCACGAGGGCCTTTAAAATTTTCTAGCACGCCATACTGGGGTTGAACAGCAATGTGACAGAATAAGACGGGAATAGTATTTGCTTACTCTAACATTATAACTGTGTCCCGTTTACTGGCGCTTGCCCCTTGTCGGCAGATAGTACCTTAATGATTTTGTCAAACACCTTCCTAATGAGACATCATATCAGTTCTATTACTATTTTAACGATTCTACTCATTAACTGAATTCCGACGTAAATTTAATTCTCTGTAATTAATTAACGTTTTATTAATTAAATCATTACTGCGAAACTTACATGCCTAAGTACTATGTTACACTAGACGCTACCCGCGACCCCGTCCTCGTAGAATTCAGTTATAGCTCTCTAGCTATAGCGGCCAGGACATATCCTATGTCCTTCTCCGCGACTCAAACTACCTGTATACCGAATTTCATATAAACTGGTTCAGCGGTTTATATAGACGTAATGAAGTAACAAACAAATAAACAAACAGACTTACAAACTTTGACATTGATAATATTAGTGAGATTAGTGGGATTCGCCACAAACCTACACAGTATATTTTGTTATTGTGAGTAATGTTATTTGAATAAAAATAAGTCGTAATTTAGACTTTTATCTTGTGAATAGTTTTAACAAGGCGAGCTAGTTTATGCGAACAAAGATGTTTGTGGCTTGCGAATGCGACACGGAAGACTTGGACAAAAGACAAGTGACGCGCGACAGCACAACGTCAGCGTACAATATGTTTTATGACACTTCCTTTGAAGCTAGATTAGTATACCGTTTGTTCAGATAAGTAGAGATTTTAAGTTTTTTGTTCGGACTGCTTTTGGCTTTTATAATCCAGGTTTATGACTTAATTTTAATAGTTACTTAGTTTTTTAGTAGTTACTTATTATATATGCGAAAGTTTGGGTGCGTTTGTGTGTGTTCTTTTTTTCTCTTTTTTATGTGACTATGATAACCATGGTCAGTGTGACTAATTTATTATTGGCTCTTACTTTAATTTTTCAAATAACAAACATAGAAATATCTTAAATACGGTCTTGTTTTAATGTAACTTTTTTATCTCCAACACCCAACACGTTCATTCCATAGCGTATTCCAAAAATAGCTTTGACTAGTTCTAAACAACAAATAGCTAGACTCATAATTTTAAGGAACCACAACAACACAGCACGCTCTGAATACCAACAACATTGCGGTTCATTGAATCCGTAATAGAATAATTAATACAGTAAAAGACAAACAAACCTCTAACTATATGCGGCTTCTATAGACACGCAGAGACTACAAGAACCGCAAACATGATAGTTTTTGTTTAACTCAGTGGTGGGCAACCTGCGGCCCGTGGCCTGTTTCATGACTGTTTCATAAATACATACACACAAACATCACGCCTGTATTCCCAAATGGGGTAAGCAGCGCACACGAAACGTAACCGCTTCGGAGCCACTTTTAGCAATTTTCGGTTTTAATTTTGACAAAAACGGTACAATAGTGACAGGTTTCATAAATAAAAGTCTTAATATAACCTACATAAATAAATATGAAAGCATTTGAGAACAGTTCTTTTTAGAAATCCTTGTTTAAATAAATAAAAAAAATGTTTTCACTTGTTCATAATTATTGCGGCCCTTAATTTTAATTTGCCGCTATGTGACACTTGCCTGTCAAAAGGTAGCCGACCGCTGATTTAATGTATAGATTATCTGTACTTACATGCTAACAAACTAACAATAGACTTAGTAAATTTTCACACAATGCTTCCATCAGAAATTTGTTTTCCACGTTTATTGGACAGTAAAGTAAATAAGGCTTACTACAATCAGACGTTTTGAAATGACATTCCGACAGTAAATAAATTATCTAACCAACAGATTTCATCATCATCATCATCATCAGCCCGAAGACGTCCACTGCTGGACAAAGGCCTCCCCCTTAGAACGCCACAATGAACGACAACTCGCCACTTGCATCCACCGGTTTCCCGCTACTCTCACGATGTCGTCAGTCCACCTGGTGGGAGGCCTGCCAACGCTTCGTCTTCCGGTTCGTGGTCGCCACTCGAGGACTTTTCTCCCCCAACGGTTATCCGTTCTTCGAGCGATGTGGCCTGCCCATTGCCACTTCAATTTGCATATTTTTCCAGCTATGTCAGTGACTTTAGTTCTTCGACGAATTTCCGTATTCCGGATTCTATCGCGCAAAGAAACTCCAAGCATAGCTCTCTCCACAACAGATTTATGACGTACCTAAATTGCTTGAAGGTGTTTGGGTTCCATGCACAATGGCCAGGTCAATTGTTGGCTCTAAGAGCCGACATCTGACAAAGCCATTTGCATATACCACTTCTTTGATCTGTCCCTTATGTAGCGAACTTTTTAATGCATACCATAATCATCCCACCTAAACGCCTTACTTGCTGGTCACAGGCTTTCTCTCAGAATGAGAGCGCTTAGACCATAGTTCCCACGCAAGCCTAAAACGAATAGGGAGCTTCATAAACATCATTGAATTGCTTCGCAGGTTCATGCAGTTTTCTAATGATGTTTTCCTTAAAGTTTGTGGTAAATTTTGAATGTAATTCGCACATGAATTTCGAAAAACTCAGAAATGCTAGCCCGAGTCTCAACCACGGTCCTCTGCTTCAGAGGGCATAACTCAGTCCACTAGGCCACCACGGCTTTTTCTTTATCTCTTAATTTACTAATAATGAAGCCAACGATTAAATAATAGAAAATTTTAATTCGAGACACAGCGTGCAAGTGCGATGAAAATTTAAAATTAAAACCGTCCCATTCGTGGGGAACCGTAAAAGTACTCGTAGTGTTTCCAATGCTTAGGTGACATCAAATTCTAAATCATTAGAAATCAATGATTCAGTTGCATTGTTTGGACCACAACACGCGCTACTCGGAAATGGTTTAAATGCGATGACGATGGTGATGTGATGAGGCATTACTAATACAAATACGTGTGATGAGTGTAAAGTATCAATGATTACTGATAAAAATCACATCGGGTTTATTGTTATTCCACTACGCTCTATTTTTTATATAAATTGTTTTTTTAGGATTCGAATCCCTCTGAGCTAATGCTGAACGAAGGAGAAAGCATTTTCAAAGTTAGTATAGATGAGATTTATTTGAGTTTAATGACATAAATAATATATCTAAGACCTTATTGTATAACACACCAGTATTTTTTTTTCGTCACTTCATTCGGCAGAATGTCACACGGTATACTTCAGATGAGGGTAGAAAAAGATGTTGAATGCGATAGCGAGCGATCGCACGTTAGATAATACGACCTCTGCTTTCGACTGTTTAGTATAAGTTACATATGTAGGTAGAGGGAGTTGTGGTTTTAATTTTAGACTCAACTTATTACTTTGCTTCCGAAAGTTGGGATAGATTTAAAGTTTAATTTAGATTATTCTCTTTCTTCCTTCTTTAACGAACTTTAAACCTACTTATCCCTGACCGGTTACCTTCATGAAGATTACATTTTTTAACGAAATTATCGACTGTCTTTTAGGATAGTTTATAATACTTACTATGGCCTCAAGTTATCCCACGGCAAAGATATATTAATGGCTGTCTACTCCGCAATGTTAGCCTCTAACCTTTTATTATGTAAATAAAATGTCTTCATAATATTATGGCATTCTTGGAGTTATTAATGATAACGATGCACAATACCTTCTAGGTGACTTTATGATGAAATTGGGCGGATAATGTCGCATATAAACATATTAAATACGCATAGTCTTTGATGTTTCAGAGAGGTATTTCATCTTCACCTTCTTATAACTTGCGGACGATTTAGGTACTTGCAATTTCTCAATGAATCAGTCTAGTAATTTTTTTCGTGGATCTATATGTCCTCGATGAATTGTTGTGTAATTATTCAATTATATATTTCGGAAACAACTCTTAACTATTTCGATGAAATTTGTTACGTAAGGGTTTTCCGTAGTGAATAGTCGATCTAGCTTGGTCTAAACTCTGAGAAAACGCATGGTTTTAAGTTCTAGTCCGAGCAAAGCCCTATTTCCGAGGTAATTTTCATTATGTGGTATCCATTCGGATCCTATTTTGATGACTTCGTAAAACTTTTTATTTCAAATAAATTTTTACTTTGTAAAAATATTAATATTATCATCATTATTTTATCATATTAACATAATTCCGTTACTCCGAAGCATAAAGGTGATTCTCGCAGTCATTAGTTATGACGTGGTTTGCATAATAACGTCTGGGCAAGGACTTTATTGGCCTAGGCCAATCAATGCTAGGCCACGGTTACCTACTGCATCAACTAGGCAACTGCTTATTGATTCTCAATTGCCTTTTCTTGTCTCAGTACTTGTCTCTTTAATTAGATACTGATGCCAAAGATTCCTCATTTATTTATTTAACTATTTGGGTTATCAATAGCGATACAGCACATTATAATGTGACTTAGGTACTAAACAAAACGCCAATAACAAATTGTCCACAGAAATACAGTTTATCGAAGCATATTAAACATTACAAAGATACAAAAAAAACTAGTTCATTAATTCAAGTTATTAAGCTAAAATCGGTTTTATTAGTGAGTCCGCAAGAGTGAGTTAGTGCTTTAATCTCCTTCCTCAATACACGTATTACTTCTTAGGTGCATTGACTCTTAAGTACCTACTTCAAGTCTCTTTTTATATGTCCATCTTTTCAATTAACCCAGAAGATTGCTAGGCTACTAGTTATTTTACTGCCGTTTAATTATTGCCATGTTCAAAATTATTATAAATCGTGGCTATAAACTGCGATCGTGATGTTACCCACTCTATTGCCTTTTAGGTTCAATGTGAACTAGGATCCTCTTTAAGTCAGATAGAGTTGAATAAATTACAACTGAGGCGCGTTTATAACTTGTTTACTTAAGTGGCGCTAGTATTATTTCACGAAAAGCTTTTACCGCCAAAAACATTTTTATTTTTATTGATCGTCCCACTTGATGGTCCCACTGCAGCGCAGAGGCCTCCTCTCAGAACAAGAGGGCTTGGGCCATAGTTCCCACGCGGGCCCAGTGCGGATTGGGAACTTCACACGCACCATTGAATTACTTCGCAGGTTTGTGCAGGTTTCCTCACGATGTTTTCC
The DNA here is from genome assembly GCF_025370935.1 of Choristoneura fumiferana. Taxonomy (NCBI): domain Eukaryota; kingdom Metazoa; phylum Arthropoda; class Insecta; order Lepidoptera; family Tortricidae; genus Choristoneura; species Choristoneura fumiferana. Next base: position 5,019,931 of record NC_133485.1, on the reverse strand, counting down.
TTCGCCGCAAAGCTCGTGGTAAATTTCAAATGTAATTCCGCACATGAATTTCGAAAAACTCAGAGGAGCGAGCCGGTTTGAGCCCATGCATGACCCTCTGCTTGAGAGGCGATAGGTCAAACCACTAGGCCACCACGGCTTCTACCCTATTTAAGTAAAATAAAAAAAAAACTACGCAGAACTTTTATGCACATTTTTTTTAAAGAACGAGAAAGCGTCTTAACATAGGTATTACCCTCTATTAAATTATAATCTATGCTAACTCCGATTGTAACTATTACGTGACAGCTTACTGGTTGACAATATTTATCACATAACGTTTTAAACTTTCGTGATTCTCACTCATAGTCAAAATACCACAAACGGGACTTATCACGCTATATCACTCGCGCTGCTAGGCAGACTTGACACCCCACACTTCAGTCTACTCGTGACCACGGCAACTGTAACGTTGCCGAAACGTCGAGGTAAATATTACTTGTGTAATAATAGCGTGATAAGTCCCGTTTGTGGTATTTTGACTAATATTTATCACTTTAATATATTCTTTTTACCGGTTATTTTGTAACACTTTGCATTTTTGTTTTGTTTCTTGTTGTTATTGTTGATTTTTTTTACCTTGTATAGGGTTCAGCTCCCATGGCCCAAAGTAAATTAATATCTTTTGTCTACAGGAATACTGCCAGAAGCGCTGCGGACGAAGTGCATACGTTGCACCGAGAGCCAGAAGCAGACGGCAGTCAAAGTGATTCGACGAGTGAAGACCGAGTACCCAGAGGACTGGCAGAAGCTCGCCTCCCGGTGGGACCCCACTGGCGACTTCACCAGATACTTCGAAGAGTTCCTGATCAAAGAACACTTTAATACCATACCTAATAGTGAGTATAGTGTGTTTATACTAACCTAACCTAACCGAACTTTAAAATACTTAAAAAACAATCTTGCATGTGTGCGAGTGTGTGCTTGTACCCATTTTTCAGTTAAAATTACCACACACTTCGTACATTTCATTTTGATTACAAGTAGGGCTCTCCTAACACTAAATATTTTAGATCATCATCATCATCATTCCAGCCTATTTTCGTCCCACTGCTGGGCACAGGCCTCCTCTCAGAATGAGAGGGCTTGGGCCATAGTTCCCACGCGGGCCCAGTGCGGATTGGGAACTTCACACATACCATTGAATTACGTCAAAGGTGTGTGCAGGTTTCCTCACGATGTTTTCCTTCACCGTAAAGCTCGTGGTAAATTACAAGTGTAATTTCGCACATGAATTTCGAAAAACTCAGAGGTGCGAGCCGGGGTTTGGACCCACGAACCTCTGCTTGAGAGGCGATAGGTCAAACCACTAGGCCACCACGGCTTATAAATTAAGCTATTTTTTGACATACTTACATAAAAATTTGTAAGGAACCTTGGTGCGAGATCGTCTCGCGACTCGCGCTTAGCTGGTATTTTATTCATGAAAACTTCGAAATGAATACTTTACATTTTATTTCATCTGCTTTACTAACTCGAACAATACCTACCCTACTAAACGTAGAGAAAAGTTTGCAATTATTAATTACTTTACAACTAGTGAGAGACAATTAATCTGACCTCAAAATATCGCGTATAAAGAATGTGAAAAATTAAAACATTCATTAATTCAAGGTTGTGCTCCGGCGCATACAAAAAGCACCGATTCTTGCTTAATATTGTTCGACTGAAAGTTACTTGGACACCATTAAAGGATGACAAATGGTTGTACTAACTTAATTTGACAGACCGCTAAAGCATTTTTTGCTGTGCGACAATAACTCAAAAATAAAGCAATTAGTCATATACCGAAGTCCCGAAGATGAACATCAGTGTACATACATCATACAATTACATAAGATGTAGACATAGGTATCGAATTCACAAAGTAAAAATCTTCGTAAAATTTCGCCATCAAGATGGACAAATCTCATTAAATCATTTACAAAACGTTCTACACGATATTTTTTCTTTTAATTAAAATGACAATAAAAACCGAAAGTACCCATGGTACCCAAATAAGTGGCATCAATTTTCTCAGAAGAAGAAAAGGTGTAACTATAATATTACACGTCTACACGAACATTTCTATATGTGCCTACGATAATTTATTCTAACTGCTTGTTTATTGTAACAACAGCTAATTATATGTTGTAGTCAATCAATTCAATTGCTTAACTCATTTATGTTTTTGCTATTAGATCTCTGTGCATGCGGTATTTTATTGTTACTTGATCCAATTAAGACTACTTATAAAGAAGATTATAAAAACAGTTTTACGATTATCCTTATTATGATATGAGTTAGCATTTAATTTAACTGTCAGGTCAACAAAATTAGATTAAGTACTTAATTGTAAGCCAGTATAAATCTTAAAGTACTCACGTTCACAGTTTGTTTTCAGTATAAATACAGTAACACTAACAACAGTATTATAACGTTGTATTTTTTATTATTATTTCGCATCAGGTAACGAAATTCTTGGGTCACCACCAACCACGCCGCCCGCGCGTCGGTCGAGCACGTTCCCGCCGGTACCGAGCACGCAGCCGCCGGCGCCCCAGGCGCCGCCCGCGCCTTCCAATCCGCAGCCAGCACTGGTCACGCCGCCCCGACCGGCCATCTTGAACCGGTAAGCTGGAAGCATCGCTGGCTAGGTCAGCCACTGCCTTTTTTCAACCAACTTGACTAAACTTGAGAGAACCACACCCCTGATGTGGTGGAAACGTTTGTGGAAGCTCTTATCTAAGTACTTACATACCATGGCTGACGAATGGAATAGCTACTATAGAAACCGTCCAAGTGTGCCTTGCGCACCGAAGGTTCCGTACAATTTTGAGATGTATCGGTTGGTTAGATCCCTGTTTTTTTTTAAGCCCTGTGATTAACAGTGGACAAACAAACAGGCGGCCAGTGTAGCAACAGTAATAAGATTCCGTTTGTCACCCTTCAGTTACAGAACCCTTAAAATCATAAACGCCTAAAAACTGTAAAAATGCACGCAGCTATCTTCGCTTACGTAATAGCGTATATTAATTAATAACCGTAATAAAATTGGCCACTTACACTCTAGTCTGCCAGAACATTTAAATGCAAATAACAGCCATATATCACGGACAAATAAAAATAAAACCGGCCAAGAGCGTGTCGGACACTCCCAAAATAGGGTTCCGTAGCCATTACGAAGAAATTAAGTAATATTTTTCTAAGGATTTCGTATTTTATACGGAATCTTCCAAGTTTAGGTATATTTTACACCTTAGGCTGCTGTTTAAGAGTAAAACTACTAATAATTCTCAAGCAAACTTAGCCGTTATAGTTTTTCTTGAAAGTTTGATATATTTTATACCATCCTGAATTTTTAAAATTTTTCCACCCACCGGTTTAGATTTTAGAGGGGGGTGGACGCTCGATTTTAATGAAAATTTGCTCTTTAAAGTTGAATATTTCGCAAACATATCACTGAATCGAAAAATCGTCTTAGCAAATCCCTAATGGTTCTAAAAGACCTATCCAACGATACCCCACACTATAGGGTTGGATGAGAAAAAAAAAATCTCCCCCCTTTATGTCTATGAGAGGTAACCAAAAAAAATTTTTTTGATATTTTGAGCAAAGCCGCGGACGGACAGACAGACGGACATGGCGAAACTATAAGGGTTCCGTTATTGCCATTTTGGCTCCGGAACCCTAACAACAAAAATTAACATCAAAATCTCGTGCGTCAATCGTCTTAAACATAGCTAATATGCATTTGTTATCTCAAAAGTTGATTTTGGACTGGTTTGGTCGCGGCACCTATGGGCTAAACTAACCAGTTAAGCACGATTATACTCTTGTAATACTGTGGTTAATTACTATTCATTTTACACATGTTTTAACCTCTTGACCGGGATTTAAGCACGCGATAGATTGTGAGTTAAATTGCTGCGTGTACCCTACTGTTAGGCGTTTAATTGTCAGACCTACCTAAGTATTAGGATAGGTAAGTAGGTAGCAAATAAATAGTAATTACTTATTTAAGATTGAGTTAGGTAGCTAGGTATGATACAGTCTATAAATAAGAACATTGCAGAAGTTATGTAGCTATACAAGGTCACACAAGGTGTTAATTAAATAACTGAAAACCAGAAAGTACGTCTACGCTGAGTCGCGTTGCTCCTAAGCAGAAGGGCTACGGATTAACCCGAAACATGTCGAGCTATTTATTATGTTGGTCAACCTGAATGACTATGAATATATAAACATAAAGTTATTGATCCTTATTTGCTGGTTCTTGTCCCTAGTTACAACGGAAATATGTGTTGGGTGAGAATAAGCTTCAGTAAACTTGAGTTTGCTAGTTGAGAAAGCGAAATACTAGAACTTTTCCTACAAAATACGAGCGCAAACTATTATTGACTACATTTATTGTAATCATGATAATGAATTAACATCAAGATAACTTAATGCATTTTCTGAACTAGCAAGTACAATGGTTTTCATGACTTTTTTTGTAACAAAAAAACTTAATTGTAGAAGCATATAAATAATTGTGAGCTCGGGGAAGAAAACAATGGCATAGAGTTTTACAAAAACATGGCAGTTATCGTAATACATAAGTAGTTATCTAGCTACCATCAGGATACACATTATGTATACCTAAACGACCTGGGAACCGATTAGTTAGCGGAGATGTTAGTGTGAACAGCTTTCCCACAGTATTAAGCTTGTTTAAAATGATGTGCGTAGTATTTAAGTACCATTATGAAGTATACCTACAATAGTCATTGATCGGGTTCACACAAACTCATTCACAGAATAAACATTTTGTTTGTTAGTTACATCAAGGAGTGCCATTTTGAAAAGGTTTTTTTGCATAACAAGCTTGATTCAGGAGATAAAGTAAAAGATAATAACCACAAGGCCGGCTATTAGTGTCACATAGATTGATTAGTTGACGCCATAATTAACCACGGGAAGTCTCTCCAGCCCAGCAATGTAAAACTACTCGCTATACATATTAACTATTGAGGTAAAGTCGACGTTTTACACAAAGTAATGACCGACACAGCCTCGTAATTCACTGTTACTTAAATAACAATTTCCATATAATTTGACCTTACTTCACGAAACATTTTATACAGGCTATGTAACCTATTAAAACTTAATTTGTAGTAGCAACATAGAATAGATAGTATTATCCTGTCAAATTGTAAGTTAAGTGTAGATAGAGTACATATCTAACGCTTTGAACATCGCAGTCTCTTCAGTACAATATAATACTAAAAATAATACTGAATCGTGACTAATTTAAGATAAAAATTAATATGAGAAAAACAAGTAATTTAATACATAATTAATGCATATTGCGCTCAAAAAGAATAGTTTAAGCACTTCGGTTTGACGTTGCTCATTAATTTTTATATCTATTACATAATATGAAAATGAGATAAATTTTAATGTATACAATTCTCATAATGTTCATATTGCGTTTTACTATCCAGTTTGCTAGTTCACCTTCGTTATGCGTTTACGTTAAGAATAATGTAATGTCAACCAAAGAAGTATTTTATCCAACACGCTACTTAATGACGAATTAAGTGTGCAAAGTAGGTAGGTGGGTAGATAGGTATATCCGCACCTTAATCCTTGAGATAAGGTTCTCAAGGATTAAGGTGTGGATCTACTATTTAAAACCCGATGCCACACCACGCTTGCACACGCCATCCAACGCGTGTCAGTACTAATCAGTCCTATATATTATGGTCAGGTGCAGATAGAATCATGCGTCGGACGACGTGGCGTGGCGTCGCGTTTTAATTATATGTTTCCGCCTTAACTTAATAATATCAACGGAATCTATAGGTATACATTTAGTAGGTACTACTATCTGTGTTACTATCTGTGAATATGGTAAATGATTATCACAGAATACCATATACTGTAACTCTGCTTATATTTACTGCTGTTTGGGAGCTATAAGGGATTACGAATGAGAATCTATTAGATACAAGAAATCTACTGTTGTTTTTGTTATTCTGTCAATAGCTTAAAAACCCGGCCAAGAGCGTGTCGGACACGCCTGAAATAGGGTTCCGTAGCCTTTACGAAAAAATTAAGTAATATTTTTCTGGGGGGACGCTCGATTTTAATAAAAATTTGCACTTTAAAGTTGAATATTTTGCAAAGAAATTACTTTAAATCGTTTTAGCAACCCCCTAATGGTTTTCTCCTATCCAGACCTATCCAACGATACCCCATACTACAAGATTGGATGGGAAAAAAAATCACCCCCACTTTATGTCTATGGGAGGTACACAAAAAAATATTTATTGTACTATTTTGTCGGCATAGTTTACATATATATTCAGGCGAAATTACAGCTTTCTAGCATTGATTGTCCCTGAGCAAAGCCGCGGACGGACAGACAGACAGACAGACATGGCGAAACTATAAGGGTTCCGTTTTTGCCATTTTGGCTACGGAACCCTAAAAAGGTTAATTGGAATTGGAAGAGAATTCTTTAAATGATAAGCTCGCCTTTGTACATCTCTTTTTTCATTGTATTGTAATCTATTATACTTATGTAGTTAAAGACAATAAAAATATTTAAACAATAAATATTTCGATGTATTGTATGCATGGTATGTAGGTACTTAGGTATCTACCTACAGACAACGAATAATACGGCCAGCAAATTTTATTTTTAAATCAACTAAGTTATTTGTTTTAAGTAAGTACTGAAATTAGCAGGAACTCTTCGTTTATTTTCAGTTTCGGCGACGATGGCGAGCTGATGGTCAATAACAACCCGCAGCCGCGGCCGACGTCGCCGCGCCCCACCACCGCGCGACCTGTCGCCACCACCAGGTAACTTACTACTATCTTATCTTATAGATATCGGTACTCCACTAAAAAAAAATTGGCAATCCAGGAAACTTATTTGAATTTTAAAATATAATGTATTCAACACTTGGAGTGTCACATTGCGACTCTAACAAACAATCTTGCAAATTAATAATCAGTTCGTTTATTTTACCGCTTTTATTTTTACCGATAACCCTCACCTCTAGCAATTGCGGCCTATTGAAACAACATTGTAAAGGCGTTCATTAAAGAAAGTAAGTTAATATAACACAGTAACTTAACAATTTGTTAGCAAATTTGAGTTCAAATATTCGAACACTCAGCAGTTTTAATGTGATTTCATTTTTTCAAGCATTATATCTCTGTTGGGAAAAATTAAAAAATATTTACTTACCGCATCACAAAGTTACGAGTACATAATCATCATGTGTCATTTGAATCATGTTAGAACAAATAGAGTATAGGTAAAGAAAAGAAAGAAAAGGCGAAATAGAGCATACAAAATGTTAATTTAATAACTGTAGAAAATTATTTGTTCAGATCGAGTGGAACCAATACACTATACGTTAAACTGGGTTGCACGTTTTAAATTCCTCTTTTACTGTGCCGGTGCCGGCATGGCACATAGGTAGAGTTTGGAACTTGTAACAATATTTTTTTAAAGGTAAAAACGCGCATCTCTTGACTGAAAACCAATACGGTATTTGACTATTTTTTTTTATAAATAACGTTGTCAATATGTTGTCATCGAATGATAAAACAGTTTGAAATTCAAAATTAGACATGACGTCACGCGCAAGCGCCATACTTACTGTGTAGAGAAAACCGTTTTAGAAAGAAATAGATAAATATATTTCTCACGAAATTACTATTAATTCGATTTTCAACCCATTTTTTTTGCTAAACCCATACTATCTAACCTTGACTGTGCCTTTATCTAATTGTCATAAACAGCAGCCCAGATAAACTGTTCTGTTCTGTTTTTAACCTCCGACGCAAAAAGAGGGGTGTTATAAGTTTGACCGCTATGTGTGTCTGTGTGTGTGTCTGTCTGTGGCACCGTAGCTCTTAAACGGGTGGCCCGATTTGAATGCGGTTTTTATATTTGAAATCAGTTTTTTTACCAATGGTTCTTAGACATGTTTCATAAAAAACGGTTTAGCCGTTTTTGAGATATTGAATTTTGAAGCGACAAAGTTGGGGGTTTTCCAACTTTTTGTTGCTTAGGTTAGGTTATTACCTTATATACAGAGTCCAACATGCGTACATATTCGTATTTCGTATGTATAAACGCATACGTTGCTAACTTATTAGGGTTCCGGAGCCAAAATGGCAAAAACGGAACCCTTATAGTTTCGCCATGTCTGTCTGTCTGTCTGTAATTTTGCACGGATATATAAGTAAAGTATGCTGACAAAATGGTACAATGAAAAATTTTAAAAAAATTTTTTTAGCGTCCCATAGACGTAAAGTGGGGGTGATTTTTTTTTCTCATCCAACCTTATAGTATAGGGTATCGTTGGATAGGTCTTTTAAAATCATTCGATTTTTCGATTCAGTGATTTGTTTGCGAAATATTCAACTTTAAAGTGCAAATTTTCATTAAAATCGAGCGCCCCCCCCCCTCTAAAATCTAAACCGGTGGGTGGAAAAATTTGAAAAAATTCAGGATGGTAGTAAGTATATCAAACTTTCAAGGAAAACTATAACGGCTAAGTTTGCTTGAGAATTATTAGTAGTTTATGAGTAAATAGCAGCCTAAGGTATAAAATACCTAAACTTGCTCATTTGCCATCCAGTCCAATAAAAAAAAAATACGCACGCTCTAGGCCGGTTTTTTTTCTATTCATAGGCAACCTGTTAATAGTCAACTGGTTGCTGTTTGTTAAGTGTTACAACACAACGTTTTTCACAAAGCTGCATTCATTACAAGCCGACATTTCTTTCAATGGTAGGTAACCACTAGATCTGTGAGAACGCATTGGCATAGGGAAAACAAATTCTCACCGTACTTATGAATTAGCCGTTAATAGTAAAGTTGTTTGTTCACATACCTACGTGAAAATTATAATGACTGACATATGAATGCACACTATACCCCAAGGTACTAGGAGCTTCAAATTAAATGCAGGTGGTAGGACCTTGTGCAAGGTCCGCCCGGATTGCTACCACCATCTTGCTCGCTAATCCTGCCGCGAAGCAGCAGTGCTTGCACTGTTGTGTTTCGGCGTGTAGAGTAAGACAGCTGGTGAAATTACTTGCACTTGAGGTATCGCATCTTAGGCCTCTAGGTTGGCAACGCATCTGCAATACCCCTGGTGTTGCAGATGTTTATGGGCGGTGGTGATCTCTTACCATCAGGAGACCCACTTGCTCGTTTGCCATCCAGTCGAATAAAATAAAAAATTGCGACAGCTCTAAAATGTTTTACCTCGCTGTTCTGTAAACACACGGGCAAAAGGCTAAGCCTGTGCGACACATACCTGCATGTTTTCATGCAGACATCGGAATATGGTATTTGACAACTGTTAAATTTACCATATCCAGACATATATTATACATTATATATAATATAATATAGATATGCAGCCACTGTTTAGCGAAGGAAAAAATAATGTCAATGATCGTATGACCTTGCTAATTGTTACATATTTGATGCGACTTATTTTACAAGTGTTTTTCAATTTTAAAAAAACACACACAGACGTTTTGAGAACCTCCTCCTTTTATTGAAGTCGGTTGAAAAGACACGTCAAGATCGCCTACTTTCTTTCTAATGCTAAAAAAAACGAAGGAAGACAAAAAGATGAGGCTCTCACTTCAGGTAAACATGGAGCTTGGAGTCTTTAGTTTTTGATTTACTAAAAAGACCCGGTCTTTTTTATGACGAACACAACTTTAACTTACCTACTCAATAGGTACTTATTAGGTACTGACAGACGTTTTCCTCAACACATCAAATTAATTGTTTTAATAGGAGATACAACCGCAGTTAATTGGCCCATCTTGTCTGTAACTGCTACTTATGACATATTTTGCATATTTCCCTGAGCTTCCGCATAGAGGATAATACTTAAGATAATTTATACTTACTTTTAAACCAGCTTCAATTTCCTCTTGGTCTGATGATTTTTTTGTCTTCATTATGTTCACAAACAGATCAATAGAACTAGTACCTTAACAAATAAAAAATGCTAGTAAGGAATGTAATGTACGAATGGAAGTTTAGAGGGTAGTAGGTATACAAACAGTCATAAATTATGTTTGCGGTCAGTCTCTCTTCCAATATACGTGGATTAACGAACGGACGTGTTTTACTGTTTCCCGAGCCCTGAAAACTCCTTCAGGCGTGTATCCCGGATTCTTCAAGGAGCAGATTTCAAAATCGAATAAGAATAATAAAATATTTAGATAATAATCATTAAATAATAAAAAAACTCTCCTTACATAAAATAAAAATAAAACCTAAAACTAAAACAAACTAGGTACGGAACGAAGATGCTGGCAGCGTTCCTTCTTTGAATAGCTAAGCTAATTCTTTTTCTGAGAAAGCTGCCAGCTCTTCGATCACCTTTGTGATCTTAAATTTTCTTTAAAAAGTTTTTAGGCGCTAGGACCCCACGGACCAGGGGTCTCGACACCGAATGGGACAAAGTCATATTCGGTGCCTAGACCCCTATTTTATTGATGAAATAACATGAAAGGTAGATTACAATAAATAAACTAAAAATATATTTAAATTAAATAAACCATTTAAAACTATAATAAATCTAAAAATGGACCCTGCGGCATGGTACCAAAGCTGGCAGCATTTCCTTGCTGGATCGTAATACTGATATGCGTTGAGCGAGGAAACTGCCAGTTCTTCGGTCTCCAGTGGTATCAGTCTCTTTGATAAATACTAATAATACCTAAACTACTGGTAAAAGAACTGTTATTCCTATACAGACAACTAATACATAATTAGAGAGGATATTATTCTAGATCTTATTTCTAAGTACTTGGACGACCGAGCTTTACTCGGATTTTTTTTTCACTATACACATTCCTTTTTTGGAGAAGATAATGTAATTAAATAAACAAACTTTAAAGGTAAAACGTAAACTAAATAATAAAATAATAAGCCCCATTTAAGCCGTTTCCGAGATCCCCGAATAAAATTAATAGACAATTAGGTAAACAAGAATTGCTCGATTTGAAGATATGAGATAAATAAGGTAAATATTTCACCTTCGTATCAGGTAGGTACAGACCTAATCTAGCATCGCGATTGTATACAACAACAGGAAAATATCTGTTGTGTCTATTTCATTATATGATATATATATATATACAGATAAGTTCTAAGTCGGAGGATGAACTTTACATATACTATGCATCTCCAAGAACTTCTGATTAAAAAAATAAATTAAAAATATATTTTTTTCTGACTCAAGGTCCATGTTCGTAACAGTAATCTTAATAAGCTAAGGTAAAGAACAATGTTAAAATGAAATAAAATAAGATAAGGTAGCTAAATATTAAATAATCATGCATGATATACAATTATTGTATATATGTCTCACTTCTGGGCACTGGCGTCCTTTCAGACTGAGAGGGCTTGGGCTTTAGTTCCCACGCTATTGATTAGCTTTAGCTTATCGCAAGAGTGTATACCGATTTCCGCACCGCTTAACTCGGGTAAATTTTTAATGCGTTTTGAGACATGAATTCTGAAAAATTAAGATATGTATGAGTGATGATCCCAAGGTTTAACCCACGACCCTCTGCTCGAGATACTAGCCATATTTTACTGAAATTAACAGCCTAATAAAATTGTTGCTTGGGTTTTAACCAAAGGCGGTTTTACTAAAATTTAATTTATATATTTATTCACATTGAACTATTTCCTTTACTACTAAACATGTCAACCGGTTTAATTCCAATTTAACAAAAATTTTATTAGTTACTATGGTAAGTTATTATATCTCAAATACAGGTTTAAATCTTTCAAGGAATTTGAAGTAGACATGTATAATTAATTATTTTAATTAACCATACGAGTAGCTACTATAAGCAATCGTCATGGATCAGATAATAATCACTTATCTAATTTAAGTACTCGTCATTACCATCATATCAGGCGTAGCACTGCCACTGTAGACATAGGCATTCCCCATAGACCTCCAGATGCTTTGGGTGAATCTGCGGCTTTGATCAGGTCATCCGTCCATCTCGTTGATGGACGTCCTACACTGCGCATGCCGATCCGCGGAACATTACATTCTCAACATTTCACTTAAAAATAGTTTTAAATTTTGATACTGTTCTAATAACAACCTGTGGTTAATATCATTAGGTACGTTATTTATCTCCTCTGCTACCCAAGTAGACAGTAGAAATTTAATTATTAATATTATTATTCGTAGCATTTAGGTAATAGTTATTAAAACAACATTGAAAATGCCAATTAAAGTTTTGATAAAGTTGTGGAAATTTACATAGAACGTCTGATTACTTATTGACGATTCTTTCTAAATCAAGTATTATAGGCAGTATTTTGTTATTCTAGTAGACATTAACAGTGAGATATTGTTACAAATATTGAAAAGGTAGTTACTAAAATGTATGCCTTCGATCGAGCACCAGCGGTGCGCTACATATTTATTTACCTCTTTTACTATACGTCGTACATTTTTGTCTTTCATTCTGGATCCTCAATTATGTTATGTATCGTACATTAACCGCTACTGCTCGAACCTAACAGAGCTGCGTAAAGCCGAGTTTAGACTTGCAAGAAAAATCGTGCAAGTTGCATTACATTGCGGCGCTCGATTGACCACTACAAACTCGTTGGCTTTACGGCCTCGCAATGTAATGCAACTTCCACGATTTTTCTTGCAAGTCTAAACTCGGCTTAACATCAGAATCATATCGGACTCGGAATATATCGGACGCTATCACAAAACTAATAACCACTTTGTTTTTCTTTTCCAGCCCTACCCAAATGACGTGGGTGACGGCGGCATCAGACAACATCCCCACGCGGTTCAACCTCCGACCAACGAAGGACATTTCACCTCCTTACACCACCGCCATGACACTCATCGACCAAATCGGATACAAGATCATAAGGACCACAGAATTGGTCACCGATATTTTAAAGAACACCGTCAGGGCAGTCGTAGGATGAGTGGAAAAAGTGTATAGGTGTAGCTGCAATGCTGGCTGGTTATAAATGTTAGAAATGAAATTGTTATTATGCAACTGCCCTATTCAAAGTTAGCGGGAAAAAAACTTTGCTATTTGCTGTTTATTAGTGTTCCTAAAAAGTGAAAATAATCTTGGGCTCTTAAAAAAATTCTACCTATTGGTTTTTGTATTTAGGTATAATATTACGAACTTTAACAGCATCTTTCCGATTTCTTTATATAGTTTAAATTATTATGAAATATCTGCAACAGCGCTGGTTACGTCATTATTTTAGCACGTATTTGTAGTCGTACTAAACATAATAACCACCGATTTTTGATTTCAAGCGTTTTATAGAAATGTCTGTGAGAGGAACGTGCCGATTTTGCGGTTTACTTACTTTAAGTATTTACTCAAATCTAGCCTATAGGGTAGGATTTAAGCTCTTTTAATGCCTTATTAATAAACAGATTTCGTGAACATGATAACGTAAAGAACTGCTTAACAACTTCACCCAGAACACAAACTTCTATGAATTGGGGACACGTAAAAATTAGACCTATTTATTTATTTATAACATAGAACCAAATAAAACTTTACTCATCTCCGGCCTGTTAAGTCCCACTGCTGGCACAGGACCTCCTCTCGGAATGAGAGAGCTTGGACTGTGTATCTAAATTATCTCGCTTTTTCTTTCACTGAATACTTAGCTCATGATGAATTTCAAATGTAATTTCGCATAAATTTCAAAAAAGGTTTCGGGCCCAGGTTCGAACCCACGACCTCTGCTTGAGTAGCCAGGCTACATTGCTTAATATGTTAAAATAAATTTAGTAGAAATGTAAAACAGTCCCAATCTATCCTGCGTCTCTCCTTTTATACTGGCCCGGTACTACGAAGTGCAAAAGTCGAACTTCGTATCCTGCATGGCTACTCCGAAACTCGAAACTCTGTCGTGCGGTCCCTCTCGCTTTCGTATTAAATAGTATAGGTGTCAGAGGGACCGCACGACACGAACTTCGAGTTTCGAGTTTCGGAGTAGCCCTGCTGCCGTCCCGCTGGCGCTTATATTGTTTTAGATAAGAGAATTAATGTTTATTAACGGTTTTTAAAGAAAATAAAAGTCTATCACGAATAATTATTGGAGTAGACACATTAACTATCATTAAGAAGAATTCTATGAGACCACATTTCTAATTTTCATTCAATTTTTATGGAATAATCGAGAAAAACTAACAAAAATGCAACGTTGCCAGCTCAGCAGGTATAAACGGGTGGACGGAACGACACGTACTTCGATTTTCGAATTTAGTAGTAGCCCCGCTAATACATGAAGCTTTTGTTTGCAATTATTGTATCCATGACATACATTTTCAGACTGCCAAAATTACCATGTCAGTCAAATAATTGTCTCATTTTAAGTGTTAAATTATTTATATTAGTAAGTAATGAGATATTTTAGGATTATAGATAGTAAGATGAGATTTTGTTGTTTAGTGTTATCATCTGGCTAAGCCATTATTATGATCAAGAAAGTTTGTGAAATACGCCTAAATTTTCATTAAGTAAAATAATTGCTTTTAATTTTTGTAAAGGAGTTCAAACTTTAAAATAAGTAAATAATTGTATTACAAAAACTCTTATAAGACTTGTAAGTACGTAAAATTTGATTTGTATGTTAAAAAAAAACTTTTATTTTATGCTTTCTACATAAAGTCGATTTTGTTAATGTTATTTTTTACAAAATGTGATTAGGTTTAAGTACTAAGCGTAGATTTTTTTATACTTTGAATGACAGTAACTCATTAAATATTTTATAATATTCTTTGCCTTTTAATAAGCCTTCCATTTAAGATTTTTTAGCAAAATGCCAACCGAAATAAAGGCTACAGTTGTACGCCGATATAGAGCACTAGCGGAACTGTGTTGTAATTAAATGTCATTTTACGGTATTCGATGAACACAACACACACACGTAGTGGTAATAGATAGGTTTGTGTGATTTGCGTGTGTTCTTACAGTGTGGAGGTGGAGGAACTGCATGAACACGCATTATTTTGCATAAACTTAGCTATTATAAGGTCGCGGGTGAGCAAAGAAATTATTTTAGTTCATTAGAATTGGATTTGTTTACCCGAGTTTGAAGTTAAGCGACAAATTTTTTACTTCTCATGCTCTAAAAGTAGGTCAATATAGCCATGCGATGCGGGAGTAAAGTGAGTACTTTAATCCCTAGGGAGTAAAAGTAATTTTTTTTTTTATTTACTTCGAGTGACTTAGATAAACTCAAACAGCCAGTACGTGCTTAGTTTTTGGCATAAAATAAGATTGTGTGTGGACCATTTTCGTGACGAAAATATTACGTTCTTAGTCTACGTGGTTTTAGTTCTATGCTTTTTCCGCATAGAAGGTGGCGCCATTCTATTTATTCCAGTTCGTCTATGGACCATTTCGCCGATGCGATTTTGTTATATATTTGTCTGGTTGGAAAAAAATACTTACCGCGAAAACTTTGAAATTGTTGTAGAGCGTAAATCATAAACGATTAAAATAAATTGATAATTCCAATGTCTTCAAGTGATAGTGAAAATTATGATGTCGAGCAAAGACCAAAAGACATAATCGCCGAAATCTAGAAAGATTTATTTAAGAACCTATGAAAGTCCATAAGACTGGAGGAATAAGAAAAGCATTAATTCTTTCACAGAAATGAATATTTTTTTCTCGCAATCGAAGTGAAAAATAGAGTTTTCACCTCGAGACTTAAAGTCAATATAAACCCTCGGATAAATAGACACCCTCGATAAAGCTCGGGTGGCTAACCAGCTCGGGTATACATTGGCTTATTTTAGTCCCTAGATAAAAAATATAATATTACTGCCTTGTCGCTGTCACTCCATGTTAGAATTTCTTACCGTATACTATAAAATTGTCAGAAGTATATATACAGATGATATAGGTACAGTCACCGCCCAATATAGGTAGGATGTGTCAGATATTTTTGCACGCTCCGCTGTGGCAGATATGCAGTCATTGCAGGTGATTGGACACTGAGAAAGTATTATTTTATGCCACGGTACTGCAGTGCGTCCACTATTTGCCGAAGCGCAAGTAGCTGCACTACGGAAAAGAATGGCATCGCTTCTGACTAGAATAGGTACGCAGACGCAGCATCAACAGTTTCCTAAAGACGGTAGCTGTGAGAGATGCGTGTTCTATTTAATTAAAAGCACAATTTTACTAGTTCAATATGTGTACTAACTAACATAGATATATAAGTTTAGCTGACTACTTGCTAAGCTTGAAATCCGGGGCTCGATCTCCAGTCGGGGCAGATATTTGCGTTTAAAATACGAACTAAGTAGCGTAGTAGAAAACAGCAACCTGAGATATGTGGTGCATAGGAGAAATTCGTGTCTGTACTCCTGTCCAGTGGTAGTGTAGGTAGGGGCCGCCCGGAATGCTGAGGACCTGGATTCGATTCCCAGCGCTGGTCTCTCTTTCTGGTTTTTCTGTGCATCTATGTCTCAGTTTGTATTTCGGTAGGTACGAATAGACTTTTAATATATATTTTTTCATTTTAGTATCAAGTGCCCTATGATATTTATGAATTTTATTTTTATAATACCTACCACTAATATACCGGGTGTTGCCTGTAATATGAGCAAATAATTTAAACATAGATCATACTCGTCAAAATGAACAACATTAGTTCAGCGACTTTTAATAATAATTAGTTTTTTAATTTTTATTACACTTTAAAGTTTATTCGAAGAAGCAATGTAAAGCAAAATGCTTTGATGTTTGTAGCGTGACAGGCGACGTCAGTTGTGTTCTAGGATGGCGTACATTGATAGCAGTGTTTAATTTGTATGAAAAAAGGAAAATCTAAAGACTCCATTATTTTAAAAAGTCGCTGAAGTACGATCTATGTTTTAATTATTTGCTCGTATTACAGCCACACTCGGTATGGTTATAGTAATATATGGATCTTTGTCGTCTGATTTAATGTATGCATTCTTATTGATATTATCTATTGTTATTAGGAAATAATTTAGTTCTGCAAAATAGACACAAGAGTTCAATGACTGTAGATCGAAACAAGAGCTAAATCAGCCTGTATAGGTAACCGTAACCATGTACCTACTTTCCAAAACCGGCCTGAGGTAGAAAGTGATCTCGTTATTACAATCGCGACAAGAGTCTAATTTTATATTGGCGTCTGACAAAATGCACGCAACAGGAGATTCTACTCGTAGATTGCCTCTAAATCCAGACTTACAGCCCCAGCCCTATAGGTGCTATACGAAGTGCAAATTTCGAACTCCGTATCTTGCCGTCCCGCTGACGCTAATAGTATTTAATACGAGAGTGAGAGGGATGGTACGATATGAACTTCAATTTTCTAATTCCGTAGTAGCCCCTGGTGCGTTACAGACCAGTGGTATGTATGTATGGGCGGCGGTGATTGCTTCCCATTAGATTATGTTCGTGTATGTGCATGCTCGTTTTCCCCCTTATATAAAAAATGTACTCTACTGTACAAAATAAATATAAACAAACACAATTGACAAACATTGAGATATTTATGTACAAAGGCGAAATTATCCCTTTAAGGGATCTCTGCCAGTCAAGCTTTGAGTGATGGAGAGGAGCGTTCAGTTAGGGTAAGCTACAGTACCATACACAAATCTATAAAAAAAAGTCTTCGTCTACGACCAGTGTGTGTTGCCAGTATGACTTATGACGCTGAGACGTGGTTGCAGGTCCTTGAATGTTGGCCTTTTAGAGAGGCTCAGATTCACGCAACGAGCTATGGAGAGAGCTTTGCTTGGAGTTTCTTTGCGCGATAGAATCCGGAATATGGAAATTTGTCGAAGAACTAAAGTTCGTATGTAAACTCTTTATTGTACAAAATAAGTAAACAAACACAGATGACAAACAATGAAATATATGTACAAAGGCGAACTTATCCCTTTAAGGGGCCTCTACCAGTCTACCTTAAAACACACACAGTTAACCTTTTTAAAGTCATGATTGGTTTTTTGAAGTCTTTTTATATTTTTTTTTTGCTTTTTAAAGTCACGGACAAGCTGGAAAATATGCAAGTTGAAGTGGCAATGGGCGGGCCTCATCGCTCGAAGTACAGATGACCGTTGGGGGAGAAAAGTCCTCGAGTGGCGACCATGAACTGGAAGACACCAGGTGGACTGACGACATCGTGAGAGTTGCGGGAAACCGGTGGTGCAAGTAGCGAGTTGTCGTTCATTGTGGCGTTCTAAGGGGGAGCTTAGGCCTTTGTTCAGCAGAGGACGTCTTCCGGCTGATGATGATACAAATACCAGTGGTACACTAGAACAAATTGAATCATGATCATGACATGACCCATTTCCATAACAAAAGTATGGGATGACAACATGACATTAGTAGCACAAACTGGCACAAAGGTTCCAACCTGGGTCATGATTCAATTTATTCGACTGTACAGTCGCCATCAGATATTTCGCAGCGGCCAAGGTGGTCAAAAATATCGGCCGGCACATGCACTCTATTATTATTAAGGTATTAGACTTCATATTTCGATATATCTAAATCCTTTCTGAAATAACTGAGTGCGACTGTACCTATCGTAACGGCTTGATTCCCACCGGGATGCCTAATTTTTTTTTTAGAAAAGTTGAACACCCCATTCATTCAGTCATTTCATAGTTCAATATCTCGAAACGGCTGTACTTACCGATTTTCATGAAACAGCTACACACAAGCTAGGAACACAGTATGATGATAATGAATAGTACCTGTGATACAAGAACGATAAAGCACGGTGTACACTAACTCCGTCCGAGGGGTTCCTAGTAGGACTATTAGAACCCTAAAAACTGACTGTGACATGTTCTAATCTTCAGGGAATCCCACCATTAGCCATCTGACGTTTATCACCTTAACATTTTAATATGTCTGTCCATAAAATGAATGACTAACATGTTTAACGGGAAGTTAGAATAAAACCTACCTACATATTGTTTCCAAGAACTAAACCCTTTCCTTACTAATATAACAAACGTGAAAGTGGGTCTGTCTGTTTCTTACGTCATCACGCCTAAACTGCTGAACCGATTTCAATACAATTTGGTATGGAGATAGTTTAGAGTCATTGGGAAGGCCATAGAGTTTTTATATAATTATATATAGCGTAGCGTAGGCCGCTGCCAACCGAAG
The DNA here is from genome assembly GCF_025370935.1 of Choristoneura fumiferana. Classification (NCBI taxonomy): domain Eukaryota; kingdom Metazoa; phylum Arthropoda; class Insecta; order Lepidoptera; family Tortricidae; genus Choristoneura; species Choristoneura fumiferana. The sequence continues at coordinate 5,000,674 of NC_133485.1, read as the reverse complement.
CGACTGGAGGTCTATGGGGGAGGGGGAGGCCTATGTCCAACAGTGGACGTCCTACGGCTGAGATGATGATGATGATATATAGCGTTAAACTAATTTTAGTCGACAGATTCGCGAGCAACAGCTAGTCTTTACACCTAATACTAATGTGAAAGTGAGTACCTGTTTGTTTTGTTACACTTTCACACTTAAAGTCCTCATCGTGATGAGATATGGAGATAGCTTGAGACCTTGAGGAAATAGGATAGTTTTTTTTTTTTTAATCTTTATTTATTATGTAACTTTGATCAAAAGATAATGAACATGTCAGTTCCCAAAGGCCTTAACTATACAAACTTCACAACAGCAATACGATTTAAATGAGTAACGACTCGTGCCAAGAGGGACAAGACATGTCCTCCAAATCATACAACCGGATAAATAGGATAGTTTTTAAGTATGGTTTTTATTCTAGAAAATAGTATAGTTACCACGGGGGCGCGAAAAACGAATTTTTCGCAGACGAAATCGCGTGCAACAGCTATAAGTAGTAAAAGTAAGTTCTATTGATGTCAAGTATAGCAATCAAATCAGTTACAATTCACCGAATTGTTAGACTGTCAAGGTATTAACTTAAAGCGTTTTTAATTAAATCGAGAAAATGTCATACCACAGCTTTTAATTAAAACAAAACGTGATTAAAATAACATAAAACGTTTTATTCACTACAAATTCACTTTTCAATTAACTTGTAATCTCTTTTTGTTCATGTTTTATCAATGTTGTGTCTACAAAGCCCTATGGAATACATCTAATGACTTGACTTGGTTAGTTCACTTCATGAATTCAGATGCAACTTTATTGATGATGACAGTTTTAGTAATCAATCTATTTTCATACTGATTGAACTTACAAGTTAAATTATTTTTAGTCATTGATACCTATATTGCTTTTCTTTTCATCATCTTGACCCCTATTATCAAAACGTTTGATAATGTTATCAAAAGAACTATTACAGTAATAAAAAACATAAGTTTAACAACATTTATTACGTGTTTAAATATTATTATAATCTACACAGTACATTTATACTTATTGAGATTGTTCCCTTATTGTCTGATATTACTTTGTAATACAATACAACATTCATATACATTTTTTAAATAGCATCAAAAATAACGGCAAGACAATTTAGTACATAGTGAACCATTTCATTTTTGGACAGTAAATTTTATTCAGTTATCAATTCAGTGACGTTTGCTTTGGTAACAAGAGCGACCAGACTGCCACTTGCCGGCCTGTCCTCACCCTTAATCCACTTCTCAAAAAGTTGAGCAACATATGGCAGTGGGGTCCAAGAACTGTGGTCTGCCTTCGGCATCCACTTTCTATTCATCTCCGTGTCCAGAGTAACAGGCATGATTGCAACTGCTAAGGAATTCTCGGGCAAACCTGAGTCTTTAGCGCCAAGGGATTTTGTGAGTTGATGAACAGCAGCTTTGGCCAAGCCATAGCCGATCATGCCTGGCGTAGCTTCCAACGCTGCCTTAGCTCCAGTGAGAGCCAACAGTCCTCCAGGGGCGAGGTATTTGGACGCAACAGTGGCGGCAATGGTCGAGCTCCACACGGATTGACGCCACATAAGGTCAGCTTGTTTACTCAGGTCCTTGGCAGCGTTGCCGCCGGCCCAGCCGCCAGCTACACAAATCACAGCGTTCACTTTTTGGCCTTGCAGTGCGGTCGAAAGCTCGTTCACCACGTGCTCCTCTTGGGCCACCCACGAAGCGTCTTTTGGGACAGTAATGTTTACGTCCGCAGATTCGTTCGGTGTCAAATCTACGCTAGCGACCCACCAGTTCGCAGATTTAAAATGGTTGACGCACGCCGCACCGAGAGCGCCCTTGCCGCCGTAAACTACGATTCTTCCGCTGGCCATGACGACGTGTTTTCACGGCTGATGTTAAGTCACAACTACTTGTTGAGAGCGAAATGCAGCAACCTCGTTATCTGTCCGTGCCGTGCTGTAGCGGTAGGCAACCTCGCCTCTCACTTTTTTACCGGACCCAGCGGCACGAATGACCGACACGGCAGATAATTACTATCAATGCGGTATTGTGGGAAGATGTATTTTTTGCAGTGCATGCACAAACAGTTTTATTGACAAGTTAGATATTGATTTAGGCAACCAACCAACTTGTTATAAATACCTATATTTATTGATTTATATAGTTCGTTCGCTCGCAGTTGTCATGTGTCATGTCAGTTGTTTGACGTGCGTACTAGACAAGCAGGAACAAAACATGAACAAAACGTTTTGCGGTACTTTACTGTGTCACAAACAAAGCAAAAGTATTATAATAATTATGAAAATGTATCTACTTAGCTACATTTCGTGTTTTCCTTGACTAGACATTTTCAACTTCAAAAAAGGAAAATCTATTTTTAATCACAGTTTCTTTTGATCATTTTTATGATCATTTTTTCAAGTGTAAAAATGACTAACTAAATAACGAATGATTATGTAAGTAAACCTAAAACAACATTATAAATGACAGATGAAAATCATAGTTATTGCGTAGAACGAAGCGACAAAGTGAAGTTGACGAATCAAACGTGTGGGGGCAGCACCTACATCCGTTGACTGCGAGCTCTGTCCACGTTTCGTTATTGGTCGAGCGACAGTAAACGACAGTAGCGAGTAACTAAATAACGAATGATTATGTAAGTAAACTTAAATCAACATTATAAATGACAGACGAAAATCATAGTTACTGCGTAGAACGAAGCGACAAAGTGAAGTTGACGAATCAAACGTGTGGGGGCAGCACCTACATCCGTCGACTGCGAGCGAGCTCTGTCCACGTGCACGTACATAGTAGAGTCATTCACGATGACGCGTGCCGTGATTCTTATTACAATGTCATTAATGTCTAATTTTGACAAAATCACGCGTCTTCTCGAATGGCACTAAATATAGTAGAACGTCACAAGTTTTAGGCGCCTTCATAAAATAAATAAAACACAAAAATAGTGTACAAAGTTTTATTTTCATATATTAATGAGGGCTATCGCGAATGAATTCGCCGCTAGAGGCGCTAGTGTAGCGTGAGGTCTCCGAAATGTCAAATCTCATAGTTTTTGGGTGAGCTACGCGGGTTTATTTATAATAAGAAATTATTTGTGAATATTTTGCATAACCTGAAATTAATTATGGCAATTATGTGTTACGGGGCAATGAATGTTTATGTTTTGAGACAGTTTTGTCTTTCGGTAACTTTTGTCCTCCCTTTTTTTCCGAACAAAACGGGACTACGCAACACTGCGGTTGCTGGATATTTTTATGGTACGGTTTTAAGGTGTTTTAAATACGATTTTAATGTAAACTTTGTTTTAACGCCCGTAATAACAGACTTTGAAAGCCACACTTAAAAACCTCACGCAACAGTGCGCCATCTAGTGAGACAAAAAACGATAGCCCTCATTGAGTTTTGATTTTGTATTTTATTCGTAAAATATCACAGTGCAATTATACCTTATCTATCATTAATAACTACTTAAGTATAACATTTTCACCAGAGATTACATTTTTATATCTAACTTAATATCTTTGATTATTTTAAGTAACATATAATATCAAATACTTAAACTTATGCAGCAGTGACATTATTTTTTAATTATATATATATATTTAGGTAGGTACCTACAATGATCTAAGCTACGATGAATTTATACTATCCATTTCTATTGAGAAAAAAACGCTTATTAATACGTTAACAGTTACACCAATAATTTTAAATATCAAGCTACTATCATTCAATACATTTGCCTTTCGATGGTTATTCTCATAGTTTATATTGTAAACGAGGCTTAGCACGGCCGCAACGATGGCAGACAGTACCTAAAAAGGAAAACGAAAAAGAAAACTTAAAAAAAAATCAAAACAATATTAAACTAAAAAAAGAAAAAAAGCAAACGTAATCTCTTCAAAATGCCTATGCGTAACTATATGTTAAAAGTCATTAAATAAATATCTTCATCGGTAATCCATCATTTTACCGAAAATTGTTTCATCGATTATTGTTTCCCATAACACTATTCGCAGAATTTTGTTATCACTTAGGAAACATTTATTGAACTTCGTTTAATCGCTCATACAATATCTTGAATTACCTTTTACACAAGAATCAACTCATCGAATCGCCTTTACTACAGTTTTGGTTCATCGTAAGTTTCAGTTCCTAAAATTCGTACTTATACTTAACTCAGAAAATCGTTTCACCTGTGTTACACTATCCTTGATAATACGTTTCTATGACAATATACATTTAATCGAAACACTCTACTTGAATATTAGATGGTATAATATCATGCGTCCCAAATGCAAAAAAACATTTGATTTGTGCGAGCTAGCGAAGCGAGCGAGCAAGACTGTTCGGAGCAGAATAATGCAGAAGAAGATAGGTTAAGTTCAGAAGGCTAAGGCGGGAGCGAAGCGGAGCGTAAATATACTTAGGGTAATTGTGTATTAACTTACGACTAACCGCAATGTATTTTCTAAACGTGCTGCAATAATAACAAACCAATGCATCATTCGATGAAAAGTGACCGCGATGAAACATTGTTCGTGGCAATAATAATGTATAGGACGTGCCGTCTGTGCATAATGTTTCGATAATTTTATACTATTAATAACTGATAATTCTATGACAGGTAAATTCGATGAATCGTGACCGTGACGCTACGATTTGAGACAGATTCGAAACGATTTCGATTGTATAAAAAGTGATGAATTGAAGATTATGTGATTAGATGAAATTTGTGGAATAGTTTTCGATGAAATGGAAATCGACGTAACAAATTTCGATATAATGATAGCTACCCATCTTCAGCATTATCATTGTAAAATGGCACTCAGCATCCCTTTTCTATCCTATTATTTCAGCTTATTGACAATGCTCGATGTCCTATTTCCATAAAAATCTTGTGTAGAGAGCGCGGGGTCAAGGCCAAATGTCATTTTGATGACGTCACAGAACACCGCGCATGTCATGAGCCCCACGGAAGTGTGGTAGAGCCAATCAGCTAACTTCTTCTCTCTTTCGCTCCCCTCATTGTCCATGGTCGAAATTACTATGGCCAAAATTCCCGCGCTCGCCTGCGTATAGGAAAATTTGCGTGAAAAAGCTACGAAAATTTTAATATTTACCAATACCTATATAAAGGCACGGTAATTTTTATACAATAATTATTTTAATACAATATTTGATTAAATAATTATTTCCTAACGAAGGTTTCAAGACTTTTTTCAAGAAACAGTGCTATTTCCTTTTCTTAGGTACTCATTATTGATGTAATTGAGCCGATCAAGTATTAAAGGGCTGTTAGAATATTCTAGGCCGAAAGCCGAAATTACTATATTGACTACTGAAATGACGAATATGAAAATAACTATGACATCATTGAGTATCACTGCCGAAGGCTGATCGTCGTGGTCATTCAGGTCCAAGCCGCCGATGATGACGAAAAGCAAACCAACCAGCAGCTAAAACAAAGTTGTTTTATCTAACCAAGATATCTTCTCAAACTAGAATATTAAAAAACAGTGATTTCGTTACACTGTAGAGGTATACATAACAAATAGGAAACAAAATGTAAGAATCCGAAATAACAATCACAAAAAAGTTTTGCTTAATATTTAATGTTTAATACAACCTTTTATTGCTACACTATTTTTAGCTGCTTTTTGTTGACTGTACTGGCATTGTCAACCAACTACATACTCGTCATCTACGAATAAATATTTATTCGTAGCTCGTCATAATATTTACTTACACCAAATCCCAAATCAATCCAAGTGGGTTAAATTCGACTTACGAGGTTTAATCCGCATAAGACTAAAGTAAATAAGTGCTTATTACAAGAAAGTGAAATAAAAATTTGTTAAAATCTTGTAACACCCCACCTACTCGTTATATTTTAATATTTTAATCACAATAGCAATTTTGCGAGATATTGGGTTAAAATGACAAAGTTCATTTGCAACCGAAAACATTAACCAGCGCGTGTCCGCAATTTATCAGTAACAGTATAACCAGATCTATTTCACTAAATTACCACCATGATAGTTTTCCAGCATTAGTCTACCTCCCGTTAAGCCTAGTCGATCTCTAAATATCTAGCCAGCGAGGAGTCAAAAGCAGATACGAGCACGTTAAGCACGGTGACGACGAATGCGCAGGCGGTGGTCGCATAGTTGACGTTGAGGGCCGAAGCCCGATGCCGAGGCTCGTGGAAGCGGCAGTCTCGGAGCAAGTTCAGGGACAAGAGCACCAGGCCCATCGCCACCTAAGATGCCGTCCTATAGTAGCTTAGGCGGCCCATAGACTGGCTTCCTAGCATTGTGACTGCAGAAAGCTAACGCATGAAGAAGTTTTCTGGTCAAACCTAGACGTTGTGGTTGTTTTGGGCAGGTTAAATAAAATGGTGGACTATGGGCCGTCTAGTCTTTTAAGTTAGCCTACTTTGTACCTACTCATCTATTACTATTTAATAAAGTTAAAAAGATGGTGATGTTGTATGTTTTATTCTGCTTATTTACTCGTATTTAGTACCTATGTAAGTTTTCGACAATTATTTGCCTAGAAACACTCATCCGTCATCTAATGTGTGTTATGGGCCACGTAATATTTCTCTTGTCCACGCCAACTTTCGGTCCTGCGCCAGGACTATTCCACATGACATGGACTCTTTGCGTACTTCAATAGTCTACAAATTAATACGAGGCCAATCGATGTTGATAATTACTTTGTAATTTGTCGAAAAAATACAATTTAATCAGAGTAGGAAGTTTTTACGGGGTGGAAGGACTTTGTGTAAGATCCATGCGGATTATTACTGTCACTAATCCAGCCGCCAAGCAGCGAAAGTACGCTGTTGAGTTTATTTTAGGCGTAATAGACGTCCAGTGAAATTACCTAACTGGCACGTGAGGCATTCTATCTTAGCCCTAGGAGCTTTAAATGACAGGACATGAAGGTTTGATGCTGGTATGGGGATAGAGTAGGTACATTAGTTAGAGCCCAGCCAGGCGATCGAAGTCCGAAGGAAGAGCATCGGAAGTTGTACTTATGCGTCCGAGTTGAGAAACTTGGATGGCGCGATGGTAGCATATTGGAGTTTCTGTATTTGTTAACTAGATGGCGCTAGGAGTCGCTACACTGGCAATATAAATCTGCAATGAGGGCTATCGTTTTTTTGTCTCACTAGATGGCGCACTGTTGCGTGAGGTTTCCGAAATGTCAAATTCATAGTTTGGGTGAGCTACGCGGGTTTATTTATAATTAGAATAACTTTGTGAATATTTTGCATTACCTGAAATTAATTATGGCAGTCTGTTATGCGTTACGGGGCAAAGAATGTCTGTGTTTTGAGAGAGTTTTGTCTTTCGGAAACTTTTGTCCTCCTTTTTTTCCGAACAAAACGGGACTACGCAACACTGTTTGCCATATTTTTTATGGTACGGTTTTAAGGTGTATTTAATGTGATTATAAATAAACCTGCGTAGCACACTCGAAATAACAGATTTGACATTTCGGAGACCTCACGCTACACTAGCGCCTCTAGTGGCGAATTCAAAAACGATAGCCCTCATTCTCTGTGGTGTTATTCATGAGTATTCTTGGGTTGAAGTGCTAACTGGCCATTAGGTGACCCACTTGCTGCTATTTATCTATCGATTTATACCCGCCGTCCACAAAAAAACAACCAAGTGCGTAACGTGTCACGCGCAGTAGGTATAGAGGCGGTCTATACTGATTAACTCAGGATATATATAGCAATAGCTCAGTGTGTATCGAACATAAATTCCATTATTGTATCTTACCTGCAGTACCAAAGATATGGATATAAGCACGACAAGCAGTGTATAGAACTCATGTTTGGGGCCCACTTGGAGGACGTATTTGAGCTGGGACGCGTTTGAGGTCAGCAGTGCGATGTCCAGCATGCCCTGGGCCACTGTCTTCTTGGTGGCATAACGGTTGGCGTCGAGACCTTTAACCTGGACAGTGAAAATGTACCTGTTTTTAGTCCTAGCGAACCAGTTTTTAGGGTTCCGGAGCCAAAATGGCAAAAACGGAACCCTTATAGTATCGCCATGTCTGTCTGTCTGTCCGTCCGCGGCTTTGCTCAGGGACTATCAATGCTAGAAAGCTGTAATTTTGCACGGATATAAAGGTAAACTATGCCGACAAAATAGTACAATTAAAAATTAGAAAAAATTTTTTTTTGTTCCCTCTCAGACATAAAGTTTTTTTTTTCTCATCCAACCCTATAGTGTGGGGTATCGTTGGATAGGTCTTTTAGAACCATTAGGGATTTGCTAAGACGATTTTTCGATTCACTGATATGTTTGCGAAATATTCAAATCGAGCGTCCCGTCCCCCCCCCCTCTAAAATCTAAACCGGTGGTTGGAAAAATTTGAAAAAATTAGTAAGTATATCAAACTTTCAAGGAAAACTATAACGGCTAAGTTTGCTTGAGAATTATTAGTAGTTTAAGAGTAAATAGCAGTCTAAGGTATTAAATATACCTAAACTTGGAAGATTCCGTATAAAATCCTTAAAATAATATTACTTATTTTTTTCGTCATGGCTACGGAACCCTATTTTGGGCGAATCCGACACGCTCTTGGCCGGTTTTTTCTACATAATATCATGCTTCCTATCGCCTCTCAAACAAAGGGTCGTGGGTTCAAACCCCGGCTCGCACCTCTGAGTTTTTCCAAATTCATGTGCGGAATTACATTTGAAATTTACCACGAGCTTTGCGGTGAAGGAAAACATCGTGAGGAAACCTGCACAAACCTGCGAAGCAATTTAATGGTGCGTGTGAAGTTCCCAATCCGCACTGGGCCCGCGTGGGAACTATAGCCCAAGCCCTCTTGTTCTGAGAGGAGGCCTGTGCCCAGCAGTGGGACGTATATAGGCTGGGATGATGATGGTGATGAATATCAGGCTTGTTTAACATTGATATGTACGACTATGTACAGTTGAGGCAACTGAATCACATAGGTACAAAGGAACGTTTCGTAATTAATTTCGCTATGATCCCTTTGGCAGATACTGTACGGCATGTCATGGCATTCGTAGCACAAACTTTCCACCCTGGTACGCTATTCAGTTTCTTTGACTGTACTTCTGATACAGGCGCTAAAGATGCGGCAAAAAACAGTACTCATGCGGCTATCTTACTAAACTTCACTTTTTACAGTTCATTATGTTTTTTGTTCGTGGTTTTTAGTTTGTATTCGGCTATGGTACTAGTAATATAAAGCTAATATTAATAATAATTTAATAATACCAATGAATAAATTAAAGCGCCCTCGTGCAAACGTCATCCACGTTCATTAAGGTCTTTGTCGCACTGTACATTGAAGATCCATACATTTCGTATAACAAACAACAAAATGAAACAATACGATTCTAGTTTTCTCGCTTAATTATGAACGGTATTGAGTCTACCCCAATAGTCGTTTACCCCAGCCAGATATAGTTCGACTACAACTATAAATAAATATTTAATAAAAAATAGAAATAAAAACATTTGTTTACAAGAGTGCTTAGAACTCCTGTAGACGCGTCCTGCTCCTTTGTTATTATTTCGTCCATCGGGCATGTAGCACCATCACTATTTTTGGAGTTTTCCATTTTAAGAAAAAAACAATTTTTTTTTACTCTGACTTGCAAAATTATTATGCCAACACTTAAACGCGCAAAAGGTTACTGAGCCATCGCTTTCCCAACAGAAGGAAATTCGTCATTTCCTTTTAAATAAGCCTTCAAGCGCGGTGAAACGCTTGCAGTTTTAATTCATTGCCAGCGTAAAGCTGGGTCTCCACTGAGCGAGACGCATGATTTTGTTCGACACAGGGCTCAAAATCGCACCAAAATTGGCTGCCTCGCGAGGCGGCTCGCTCAGTGGATACCCGGCTTAAGACCCGGTCCAGACGGAGCGTTTTGCACGCGAGGGCACTCGCGCGTAGACACTCGTGCGTTCCCGAGGTACTTAACTAGAGATATACACCTCGTCCAAATGCTCTCGCGCGCTTCCATAGCGAGAGCATCTGGACTAGGTGTATTTACCTCTAGTACCTCGGGAACACGCGAGTGTCTACGCGCGAGTGCCCTCGCGTGCAAAACACTCCGTTTGGACAGGGTCTAAAGGCGCGGTCACCTGCAGTCGCTCGACGCTCCTTTCCAGCGTCAAATTTGGTCACGTGACATATAGCGATAAAGCTGTAAATGTTAAGCTTTAACGCTGGAAAAAAACCTCTTCAATTTGGGAAGCATAAAGTCATTTAATGTCGCCCTAGGTCTAGCATAAACACGAAATATACGAGCAAGAGAAGTGAAAATTTTGCTGAATCAGGCGTTACTTTGCGGAGGTCCATATTAATGGAGATGAGCTCTGGTTTAGTTCGAAACGCGTCAGTGTAGTGAGGGAGTGAGGTGGAGGAACTGCATGAACACGCATATCTTGCATAAACAGCTATCATAAAGTTGCGGGTGAGCAGTTATTGTGTTTGTTCATTACAAACAAAATTTAATTTATATAAAACAAAAATAAAAGCAATAAAACTAAAAACTTACAATTATAAGCAACAACAATTACAATTAAACAATGCATGTATGCTCTCGTTGTACAATCTACTATTTATTCTTCCACTGGGGTCGTAAAGCCGCGAGCTTAAGCAGCTATGTGCAATTAAAGTGTTCCTAAAATTTCCAAACAAAGCACACAATTATAGATACGAAAAGTAGCAAAAACTTTACCTACCTATGCCCTGATAACGTTTTACGTAAATGCCTACAAAATCTCAGTGATTGGTATGGTAAACTTACTCCATTTCGCAGCCCCGCTGGCAAAATTGACGCCATTTCTTTACTTATCATTAATTATTTTATGTTTATTATTTATATTTTATTTGCTCCTAAGCAAGAGTTATCGGCAAGGTAATGCTGCAAAATCGATGCGGTATCTAGACAACGGGGACAAACATTAACTCATCGGTATTATATCGGTATTTTTATGTACATCGATGGCATTCTATTCGTGGGCTATATTTGTGCCTACTGTCAAATGAAGGGTTGTTTGAGTTTAGTAAAAATATGGTGCTGTGCTGAATGCATAAAAGGTGGTGGAACAGTCAGTGTATACCATAAAAGTTTCAGCATCTGTAGATAATATCTGAGTACAAAAATAAATAAATAAAATACGAAAATAAAAAGCCTATGATTTACCAACACTTCATTTTTTAAATTAAGTATTTTGTCGTGCAGCAGGATGCGTTGTTTAGGTATAAATCAAAAATATATCTATGAATTATCCTAATCTTACACTGTAAATTATTAATTCTTACAAGCTGTGCATTTTATTTCATGTCCTGCACATAACTGGACAAAATGAGTCCGTACAGTTTAAATACCTAGGTACTGGGAATTATTTAATATTTTTTAGGATAAAAAAAATGAATGAGGAGATATTAGCAAGAAGTTAATCTTAGTAAGTCAAGTCAAGTTAAGTTAGTCTAATCTTAATAACTTTTCAGAAGACTTTTCATTGTAACTTTTGAAAGTCGCGCGAAGTTTACCAAATTTAATTTAGCTTTGAATTAAGACAAAAAAAATATAGAACATAGATATTGAAAAGTTTATTTTAACAACTTATTTTTTGTATTATGATTATTGTATATTAATACCGCTAAATAATTAATTATAATACTAAAAATGAAACGCTGACACGACCGCGTCCATTATGTCTTATGTCGTCGACTCCACTCCATCTGTCAAAAAAATGTTTCCATTCGTTCTTGTTGTGTTGTTTGGTAAAATATAATTCATTAAATCCGTTATATCATGTCTGATTTTAACATAATCCAGTAATCTGTGTTACGCTTTTTAAGTGCTTGTGTTTTGAAGTCTTAAATCATGAAGAAAACGCGCTAAATCGTCGAGTGAAATTCGCAGTCATTACGTTGTTTTAGCGGGGACGACCATAATATTTTCTAGATGCTGCCTTCTATGCCAATTTTGTTTACAAGGGAAAGCCAGGATGCATTTGGAAATAAAATCGAGCCCAGTACAAGTTTTTTCAGTCAGAATTCTGCCCCTAAATGTGACATAAATCCAGAGGTGAGTCAAATACCAAGGCCTTGTTGTGAACTATTGCGTATACATGCCTCTGGTGGTGCTGGACACATAATCATGAATCAACACTTTAGCATTTGTAATTAGGTCACTGCTGAACATATTAACTCTAGTATATACTGACAGGGGTGGAGTTTTATTCATCTTATCTTTAATAACAAACAATCGCGAAGTTTGTGTTTGATAGGTATTCTTCGTTCTGTGTTACGATGTCAGAGATGTTTTTTGTTGTTTTAGCCCCCTCCAGTAAAGGTAAATCTAGGTCCTCCCACACCTGTACAGGATGATCAAAGTAAAAAGAAAGAGCCAGCAATTACTACACCTGGGAAAAAACAAGACAGAGCATTAGATGCAGGTTGGTTGCACAACTATACATAATTTTTCATTGTTACTTCTGTATTCTTCTGTTAAACTTTCTTATTATAATATCATGCAAGTATGTCAGGAAATTAGGTCACAAGACTTGGTAACGGAGATGCTATTTTAATGGGTAAACAAAAGTTGCAAACAAGTTTTTATCATCTGTTGCTAACTGGCATAGTTTTTTTCCCTCTATTATTTACATGCAAAGGATATTTATTTTGTTTATCCTAGCTAGTTTACGCTCATATGAATAAAAGAAAAGAAATTCAAGCAATTTCCACTGTTGATATCTGTATTTTAATGTGAAATTTGTTTTATTTGTTTCAGCTTTAGTTAGATCCTACTATACAAAAGTACAATCAAGATTCTCTTCAAACCAAACGGTGCCTACTAATAAGTTTGTACAGTTCCAAAGTATATTGAAATCCTTTGACCCTTCCAAGGAGACTCCTGTAGATTTATATAGAAAGATAGAGCAGTTATTTGGAGTAGAACATAAGGACTTTGTAGAAGATTTTTTGTTGTTCTTGAAGCCTGGCCAGGCCGCACAAGTTGGGAGGCTGTCGGACCACACAATGCTGACAAAGATAACTCATTTTATAGAATTGTTACAAGTAAGTATTGCATTTTACAGTTACTTAATGTTGATCCATTCTCATGAATATAAGGCTGTAATGGCATGATATGACATTGATAAATGATCTGAGATACTGCTATGCATATTAGAACTAAAAGACAGTTTAGTCATGGCATGGCAGTACAGCTTAACAGTGGGCGCTTCATTAGCATGCAACTATATTTTCTGAAAGATAGGTCCCATATGTTTTTGAAAATCACATTTTGTATGATTTTGAACGTCTTTTTTCGTTTCACAGTTCTGTAGACAAATATTACCTATCATATGAGTGTTGTATGATTGTAACCATTGCGTTGATGGTTTCTAGATTTCATTTATTTTGATTAGATAACTTAAAATAGGACTAAGTTTAAGGTAAGTAGATTTAGTTTACCAAATCACAACCTGGTAAATAATACCCATTACACTCAATTATATTTTTTGTGATTAAAGAGATGTACCACTTTTCCAAAGGCTTTTCCATGTTGGTTGGCACAAAAAATACATGTGAGTGGACATGAAAAGTTTTTTTTTGTTATTTTCCCTTTATTAAGAGTGTTAAACAAGTTGTGGTACACTATACTAAAAGAAAACAATGGAATAACCATGCCAGGGAATGATAAAGTTATGGATCACTTGACTAAAAGACTAATTTTTAACAAATTGGCACTATTGCTTTCTAGTTCGCAATATACTTGCAACCAGATTGTTATCAGTGTGTCAATTTGTGGTTAGCATTTTAACAGACTGTCCAAATGGATGACAAATGAGTTTCCATCATTTGCCCACAAAATGATAAGTTGATAACAGTTTTATCATAACTGTATTGGTTCTATTCTGATTTTATGTTGTGTAGTTTTTGTAGGTACCTAAACACATTTGTATGCTCAGCGAATAATATGCTAATATCACAAGCTTTTGTTCTATTGTTATGTTTCAGAATTACAATTTAATGAATTATTTTGTGATGTTGTATGTTACATGTACAGTGAATATAATTTAACTTAATTTTATTTTTATTTTGATTATTATAGAAATCACTGTTGTATTAATATTTGATTGTACATAAGACATTTGAAATGAATCCTACTAATATTATAAATGCAAAAGTTTGTAAGTATGTGTTACTTCTTCACGTTAAAACGGCTGGACGGATTTGGTTGAGATTTGGTATGTCGATAGCTGGACATCTGGAATAACACATAGGCTGCTTTTTATTCCAATAATCCCACGGGATAGTTAGAGTCGTAAAATTTGGCATGGTTGTTTTAATGCGACGTCAATGAAAACAACGATGTAATTTTCGGGAATTCCCAAGGAATTTTTTGTTTTTTACTTCTTCACCTTAGAATGTCTGCACGGATTTCGATGAAATTTGGAATGTAGATAGCCAGACGTCTCGAATAATACATAACATACGCTACTTTTTATCTCGATATTTCCACGGAAATTTTGTAAAATGTATTTACGCGTGCGAAGCCGCGGGTAAACACAAGTACAGTCGCCATCAGATATTCCGGAGCGGCCAAGGTGGTCAAAAATATCGGCACATGCACTCTATTATTAAGGTATTAAAGTTCATGTTTCGATATTTTTGATCACTTTGGGCGCTCCGAAATTTCTGATGGCGACTGTACATACATAACAAGACAAAGATGTAGGTACAAAGGCGAACTTATCCCTTAGTCATACTTTCAAGTCTCAAATGTGAGTTTTTTTTTAATTGCTAGGCTGATTTCCATAAAAACATTATAGTATAGGTCTACTTTTGACACATCATAGAGACATAGATTGTCAAACAAAACATGCTGTTATCTTCGTTCTTAGACAGTAAATTAAATGCCATTTGTTTTCAGATTAGAGCATCAGATAATTTTCTTTATATTTTTTTTGCAATTTCCTTGTAGTTAGCTTCATCATGTCATGTCAGCCGATAGACGTCCACTGCTGGACATAGGCCTTCCCCAAGGCTCTCCACTCAGACCGTCTTGTGCTTTCCGCATCCACCGCGATCCCGCGATCTTAACCAGTCACTCCATCTTTTTGGAGGCCTACCGACAGCTCGTCTCCCGGTCCTCGGACGCCATTCGAGAACCTTCTGACCCCATCGGCCATCAGTCCTGCGACCATTGTGCCCCGCCCGATGCCACTTCAGTTTCGCAATTCTTATGGCGGGTTGTAGTTAACTTGCGTGAAAGAAATAATCAATACTGAGTAACTTTATTTTTTCGCAACCCAACCCTATCATAATGGGTCAGCGTCCTAAAAAATTGTGATTAGTCCGTCAGTAATTAAATTATGTAATCAGCAAATATTGGGTAAATTTTTTCTGTTGTCAAAAAAACAAAATTTTTACTGGCGAAACTACCCAATGAGGGCTATCGTTTTTTGTCTTTCTAGATGGCGCCACTGTTGCGTGAGGTTTTTCAATGTGGCTTTCAAAGTCTGTTATTACGGGCGTGAAAACAAAGTTTAGATTAAAATCATATTTAATACACCTTAAAACCGTACTTTAAAAATATCGAGCAACCACAGTGTTGCGTAGTCCCGTTTTGTTCGGAAAAAAAGGGAGGACAAAAGTTTCCGAAAGACAAAACTGTCTCAAAACACAAACATTCATTGCCCCGTAACGCATAATTGCCATAATTCATTTCAGGTAATGCAAAATACTCACAAAATTATTCTAATATAAATAATTTCGTCGGGTAGACTCGAACGAAACTATCAAATTGAAGAGCGTAAAAAATTAAGTCGACAACTTGTAGGCGGAAAATTTGGATTATCGAGATACAAATACGTAAAAATTACTGGCGCCTAAAAATGAAGTCTCGGTGGCGTTAATGTTAGTATAAGGTCCGGCCAGTAATTGACACCTACTAAAAATGAACTCTGTTTATAAGTGACTAGAATTAATTTTTAGTCTCAGGTGTGGTCAGTAATTGTCGATTTACCCTATAATAACAGTTATCAATTCCCCAGTCGTCTCTGGCGCGCAAGCCGACGGTGCTCCGTAAGGTGGTCCGCGCCGTGTCCGAACCTGCGCTCCAATCCCAAGCTGGCCCAGATGTTCCGCTCGCTGTTCCCCGACGAGCGACCACCGGATAGGTAAAGCGGTTTTAATGGTGACTTTAAATTAGCAGCAATAAATAAAAAGTTTCTGTTATAAATTTAAATAACTCGACTCATAGATCAAGCTGGCGACATCCAGAATTAAGAAGCAGTGTGGATTCGAATTGCTTCCGCGCCGTGTCGGCCCCGCGAGTTAGCGACCAAATTTTGACGCAGAAGAGCCCTAAATCGACGCAGTTTATAAATAGTACTTACAAAATGCTGACTGTAGGTACTTCTTATTTTCTGTACTCTACTACATTTCCGTACCAAATTTCAAGCCAATGCTATTAACCGTTGAGTTATACTTATACGATCTTGGTCGGACTACCAGGATGTCGCTGCCAGATTA
Source organism: Choristoneura fumiferana (assembly GCF_025370935.1). Classification (NCBI taxonomy): domain Eukaryota; kingdom Metazoa; phylum Arthropoda; class Insecta; order Lepidoptera; family Tortricidae; genus Choristoneura; species Choristoneura fumiferana. The sequence goes on along the minus strand of NC_133485.1, from coordinate 4,984,052 downwards.
TTGTATTGTCACGCAATTTAATTATGTATCATGCCAAATTTCAAATCAATTCAACTACAAGAAGTGGGTCAATTTAGCTTCCAATATTTGACCCATATAAACAAATAAACAAACAAGGCATGCTAAAGAAAAGCTTGTAATAATACTAATAATACATTTTACTGAGATAACTGGAATGCATAATTTGGTGACTAATGTGACTTTCACTACCGCCAATAAATAAATTATATTTTGGTGTGCATTGTTATTGCTGCGATAAATTCCTACTCAAAATGTCCAATTCGTCATATTTTTTTTCAGCTTATACGAGACCGGCGTGGATGTGTTGCACGAAAGCTTCCTGACTGACGACAAGGGATACGACGTGTGGACGTTCCCGGAGGAAAAGTTTAACACGAGGAAACCCGATGACAAGAAGTGTTTGGACACTGTGGTAAGTACAACTGGTTTTTGACGCTAAATCATCCGTTGATCGGGATTCTGGCTTTTGGCCGAAAACGATTTTCCCAAATTAATCATTCCCCAACGGTTTCATATGGAAGAACGTTCTTTTTTTCTGAAACTTGTAGACTATTCAGATTATATTTTAGGACTATCCCGTAAAATCCTATAGATTAAGTTAGGTTAGGTTAGATATAATTATAATATTGGAGCATTTTGACCGCATTTGAGATTTTCGACCCCCTCCTCCCTCCGTGTAATGCGCCGTAGTATTTTTCTGTACCCCCCTCCCCCTCCTATATGTTACGTAACACCAAAATTACCATTTCTATTTAATTTTTTTAGCATTTCTTTAGCCGTTTTCCGAATTAAGTTGGCATTTTTTTGGCACAGTCACACTGCCAACTCAGCATGAGAGCATTTATAGGCCAAGAACAACAACTAATGATGCGAATTTCCCACTTTTGAGGACTTTTTTGCAGGTGGTAGGACATTGTGCAAGGTCCGCCCGGATTGCTACCACCATCTTGCTCGCTAATCCTGCCGTGAAGCAGCAGTACTTGCACTGTTGTATTTCGGCGTGGAGAGTAAGACAGCCGGTGAAATAACTGGCACTTGAGATATCCCATCTTAGGCCTCTAGGTTGGCAACGCATCTGAAATACCCCTGGTGTTGTATGTTTATGGGCGGTGGTGATCTCTTACCATCAGGAGACCCACTTGCTTGTTTGCCATCCAGTCAAATAAAAAAGAAATAAAAAAAAAACATTATAGTAGGTACTTGTTACAAAAAAAACTGTGACGTAACGCGTTGCGCGTTGTTTGAACCCCACCCCTGTAACGCATCGTAACGTTTTACAAGACCCGCTCCCCTCAAATTGCCTTGCGTAATACTAGAACGCTCCCTTAGTTATTACCATTTTACGTCTATTAGCACAACGGAGTCCCAAGTATTTTGATCACACTAGATTAAGCATCGGTGTTGTCTTGAGTTTTCATAAAAATTTAACTCTAAGCATCATCCCTTTTAATAGTGCTCGGCAAAATAGTTATGACGAAAAAAGGTCGCAAAAACGCTATATTACCTTTATACAATACAATGACTATTTATTGAACACCAACACCATATAGACCCGGAGATGGTGACACAAAATATTAGACCATTTGTACCAGTATGGCGGTTTTTCAGGGGTCTAATTACGGAATTACAAAAAAGAAAATGATGGCCATAGCGCTGGTACCGGCGTTCGAAATCGAAAAAATAAATTACTCCTTTGCGGCGGTATGGCGGCCATTGGGAACCGTCGGAAAAGTATGGCAAGGTGATTTCCGTGAATGGCTACTCGACGATGATTAGCTGCGCAAAAATTAGCCTGGTACAAATGGTTGAATCGTTTTTTTTTTTAATTAATGTATTCGCGTCGGTATGGCGGACTGTAAGTCACACCGGAGAAGTATGGCATTACGCTTCCACCTACTTCTTTTTTTATCGACTATCGGAAAATAAAAGCATTTTTGTGGAATAAATCGTTCGACACTCGTTATTTATCCGACACGGTCGATTGACGCCCACGCGATTGGGCCGCCGGTACCAGCGCTATGACCATCATTTTCTTTTTTTGTCATTCCGTAATTAGACCTCTGAAGAACCGTCATACTTGGTACAAATGATCTAATATTTTGTAGTACAGAAAACCCAGGTATATAGAGACACTACTGCGACTTTATAAAAAGCATATTGGCTTTAAAGAAAGCATATTGGGTTCCGTTTTAGCAACAGCATTTGTTCGTCCTCAGTACCTGCACGGGCGAGTCTTCCTGCAGCACGGGCGGCTGGTGCGCGCGGCCTGCGTCACATATCCTTACAGCAAGGAGCCTTACCGGCACGCGCGCCCCGCCCATTGCCACTCCCCGCCCGAACACTCCCCCAAACGCAGGACAAAAACAACACAGAAGAAAACAAAGAAGCCACCAAAATCACCCACCAAGACCATCAAAGACGTCAACGATAACACCAAAAAAGAGGTCACGAACAGCCCCAAAGCAACAAAGAAGAACGTGAAAGCGAAATGCAAAGAAGCACCGAAGAGAGAGAAGAAATTGTTGGATAATAAAGTGGTTGAAAAGAAAGATGAAGCTCCGAAACCTAAGCTCGCGAAGATTGAAGTCACCGCGACTGAAATAAAGAAGGAAACTAAAAGTAATTGGACGAGGGAAGAGGACAAGACGATGTTGCAAGTGTTAAAGGGGGAAGCGGGATCTGAGCAAGTGTTTGGACGCATTCAGGAGTCGCTCCCGCACCGCTCGTTTACGGAAATCAAAGAACGATTCTGCCACGTCATGAGTTTGCTACAAGAAATGGCGGTGGGCGAAGTCACGTAGTGTAAGATGAACTGATTAGTGTTAAGTGTATTTAAATTTTAAATTATAATTTTGTAATGAATAAATTTATTTTTAATTTTTACGCTGCATGCCTTTTATTCGATGATTGAGTGGTCGGTTGAATTGCTTATTCCGCGATGTGCAGTATTTCTTAGGCGCATACGACACGCTTTTACAGCGCCGAAAATATTAAAAAAAACTAGGTCAGTCAAAGAAAATGAATCATATACCAGGGTGGAATCTTTGTGCTACTGATGTCATATTGACATTCCATACATCTGCCAAAGAAATCATAGCGAAATTGATCATGAAAAGGTCCCACCTTGGTACGCGATTCAGTTTCATCGACGTATTACCTAGTGCCGTCCACAAAGACGCGTGATTCTGACAAAATTAGACATTAATGTTAATGACATTGTAACAAAGGGTAGTACCTATAGAGAAACATTGTAATAAGAACCACGGCACGCGTCATCGTGAATGACTACCTATACCTATAAAAGTGACTGAACCTGAAAATACACCATGTGCATAGGCCATAATAAAAGTAATATTTTAAATGCCACAACGCACTGGCAAGGGCCCCCGCACATTATGGCCACCAGTCGCCGCCACTAAACGCGACCACCAGTGGCTGCCACTTGCGTCAAGTGATCGGACACTGTGGCCGTGTGTGCGCACGAGTCGAACGACAAAACGCAGCCACAAGTAGCGAGCGCGGTCGACTCCCGCAGCTTGTGTCTCGAACGCGGCCACTCAAACGCTCGGTTTGCGCCGATGCTATACAAAATGTATGAAGAAACACGTCCGCAGTTTGTGGCGGCCACTAGTCGCCCAAGCGTGGCCGCCACTAAGTGGCCAATGTGCGGGGGCTCTGACATGAGTGCCTGTGCCTATTGAAATTATTTACTGTCATTTGGTGCAAAATGACAACACGGTATTTGACTATTTTGTATATGTTTTATAAATTAAAACTACACAATGCCTGTTATCGAATAGAGAAACTATTTTTAAGCTACCTTTACAAATAACAAAGTTATAAAGGTTTGAAATTCAAGATTAGACAGAGAAAGACATACTGGCATGTGACGTCACACGCCAGTACCGCCATACTTGCTGCATAGAGAAAAGCGTTTGAGAAAGAGACAGGTATATAGATTTTTCAAAAAAACACTATAAATCCAATTTTCAACCGATTAAAATTTTCTCTTCGCTAAACACTATCTGTAAATCTATATTTTCATAATAATATTAAGATATGGCAAAATCAGGAGTTGTCAAATACCGTATTTGAAATAAATTAACAGGGAAAATTGTCCATCCTGAATATCGTCGAAAATGGAATCTTGACCCATGGTAAAATTGACAAATTTGATGTACATATACCGAAAAAAAAAACAACCACATATTTACGTACACTCACAAATATGACTGATTGTAAATATGTTCCACCCGTAATCATTTGTTTTGGGCCTACATATTAAGTTATGACTTGATTTAGACAACATTCATTTATTGTTTATTCAATTTTGCTCCTAACTTATAATGGATATTCCATTTGGGTTTAATTTATTTAGAACAAAAATTAATTTGGTCGTAAATATTTTTCAGCACAATAACATTTTGACAAAATTTACTTTGGATGGTATTCATTTTGGTCTAAATTCAAAATTATCAATTCATGTCGACGATTTTCCATTTGCACCAAATGACAGTAAATCATCGAAATATATGGCATTTATTATATTATCAAACCTATTTCTAAATATTTAATCTTAATGATTGACAAGTGTCAAATCAAAAAGCCCAATCTTTGATAACTTTTTTGTATTATTTGTTTATAAAATATTATGAGACATGTTTGAATTAGACGAAAATTACCATTATAGAAAATGCTTTTTCGAAAGGGAACCCCAGGTACCCACACAGACATTGATGAAGAAGAAAATGGGTGAGCAGCTAGCCCAGGTCTATTTTAAGTCCATGACACCCAAGCTTAAAGTGCTAGCAGGGTTGGAGCCCCGGCTCAAAGGCGGCGGTTCTGACTGGTACCAACCTCCCTATGACATTCTCCAAGGCAAGCCCGTCCTCAAACCAATCAAAAAAGAACATCTTGGCAAGCTAAGCTACCTCGGGATCGATGGTTTCTCTCTTAAATTCGCCGAAGACCACCAGACCAGAATGGAACTCTACAAACAGAAGAAAATAAGCGATAATAACGACCGTTGGAAAGATTTCATTGTCCTCACTTGCATGCAGTATTGGGAAGACAAATCAAAGGCAGCCGCAGAAAAGAATACTGAGAGGATACAGCGCGCTTTCCAAGAGTTCACTACTCTTTATGCGACATCCCTAACCAAAGTCGAAACAGTGCTCTTCGAAGCTGCCGAAAAGGAGATAAGGAGAGTGAGAAAAGAAGCATTCGACAAAATGCAAGAGCAATACGAAGATTTATTAGAGAAACAGGCAATTATGCTAACAGATAGGTTCGATCAGAGACTAAAGGAAAAGAAAGAGGAACTCAAAGCAGAATTTATAAACAACGTAGAAGAGTCTCGCACATCCATGGTACATCAAATACACGATATAACCGTCGAGAAACGGTCTGCCATAGAAAAATTGAGACACCTACTTGAATGTCAGACACTTGCGTGTCAAGTGTACGTGGCGTTGAAAGAGAGAGAAGAGTGTGCGAAAGAATTGGAACTATCAAAGCATGAGCACAAGAAAAAGGTTAAACTTTTAAAAGAAACCATAATGCTAAAGGATTTAGAAATCTCACTGGCAATAGAAAAAGAAAAAAAACGACGTGCTTTTAATAGGATATGGCAAAAGAAAGTATGTGAAGTTGTAAAAAAGTTCCAAATTTTTGTGTCGTTCAGTCTCAACGTGCTGCCGGAATATGCAGATTTTTTCCTCAATATGGAGAAGCTAATGATGCTGCAGCTAGAGGAAGCTGTCGACAATCCTAGCGTAGAGAGCCTTTTCGTACCAGAACCTCCGAAATTAAATACTCCTATTCCAAAGCCGCATCCCTTCTTCCTCTTCTGTGACAAAGGTTACAAGCCGCAGGTCGATCCAAAGCTCTGTCCTCCGCATTACACCGCTAGCGCCGAGCAGCTTCCTGTGATTGTCATAAATAAGAGATGCATCTACGCTGCTTGCGACAACTTTGAGCGGTTCACTAACAAAATTACTGAGTTCATCAACGGCCGCCGCGGGGACGACAAAGATTTCGAGGACCATCACCGGTACGATCTCGACGTACCTGTCAAATACACGTCTTCTATACAGCTGCAAGAACTTGAACTTGAAAGTTCGTTGATGCAAGTGCTACAAAAAGAACGACCTAACTTAAACGATCTGTCGGTTGAGTGCTGTGTTTGCAGAGTACCGCACTGTTTTTGTAGTCCGATGCACGCTTCAAAGTTCCCGAGTCGCGAGGTGATACCACCGGCGAAGCAACCGTCTTTGCGATCCATCCCATCTGGACACAAAATAGAAACAAGGAGCGTGGAGTTAGAGCTCGAGAGGGAGCCAAAATGGGAGAGTTACATGGACTATGTGAAGTCTAAGAAATGCCAATGCGCTAAGACAGCCAAGAAGCATTTGATGGAACATCTGCCGCCGTACATGAAGAATATGTCTTCGTTTGACGCTCCAGAGCTCCCTAACTATGAGCGATGTTCGCTGGAAACACTGAAGAGACTAGTGCGGAAAGCTCAGCGGAAGGTGCCGCCGCCGCCGCCTCCTCCGAGAGTCCCCTCAAAAACTAAAGATGCATTTACACAAGCTTCTGATACTGAGTTTGATATGCTTTGCACTTGTTTCTCTGCCGACGAGTTAGAGAAGTTGCTAAAGGAAATAACGGACGCTCCGAAACCATGTTCAACACACGAACAAAGAGATCAATTCAAATTTGTGGATGGTTCGATGTCGGACACCCACCTAGGCAAGCAATCCAGCTCTTTTGCAACAGATCGTGCGTTTTCGTTGAGAAATTTGCTTGATACCGCACCGCAACTTGAAGACATCTTCCGAAGAGATAATTGTTCGTTTATGTCATTAAATTCACATTAGAAATTAAAAGTGAAAATACCAAAAACATTCGAAAAATTAAATAGTTTGGGATGATACTTTTTTTTTTTCATTTTATCTTTTATCTTCTTGATTCGTTCCCTAGCTTTTGTCACAGGGTCCGTGCAAAGCGGGTGGTGGTTGAAGCCGGAACGATCACAGCGCTCGCTACGGCTAAAAATGAAACCTATGGTGCTGGCATGAGCTGTCAGATTTTATGGTTTTGGTGTAAATTTGATCACGAGTATTATTAAGATAAATGGTCAAGATGTGTCGTTTGTTATAAATTGTAAAAACACAACAATGTATAATGTAATTACTGATACTGCTATCGTCCAGAATTGTCTAAAATAATGAGAGATAATTGAAATTATTACGATGTTTACTTCTTAGGTTTCTTAAAAAAAATATGGCTCTGTCCATTGGAGGACAATTTTGCCAGTGTTACTTTTTTAGGTTTACTTATTTCTCGCTTGACAGTTGTGACAACTTAATGGCCATAGTTGCCACCGCTATCTGGTGTTGAGTTGTGTCGTCGTGCACGGTCCCAATAAGTAACATACTCGGTGTGATCGCATCCATATTAGATTCAAACGCCGTGCTTCGTGCGAGGCGTAATCAACGCACGCAGCGATAGCGTATCTCCAAGTACTATGTAGTATGCATGCAAGATTGCATTTACTGTAGCAAAGTGACATGCTTCTAGGGTAGTCTTAGCCCTTTTCCAGGCCCCACTAATTTAGACACACTAGTACAGTCACCAGCACTAATATCTGCCACAGCGGAGCGTGTAAAAATATCTGACACGTCCTTCCGGCCCTAGAAATAGTCGTATCAGATATTTATGCACGCTTAGTCAGAATTGCTGCTGGTGACTGTACAAGATGAATCAGTTGTTGGCGACTTCAATTTATATTGTACCATATTTTATAAACTTAGCAAGGTCGAATATTTGTGTACATTTATGTGGTCACTATTTGCACTATGCCTGGAAAAGGGTTAATCTACTAACGTCATATTCACAATCATTTTACCCATTATGCTTTATAATCGGATATTATTTTCCTAAATGAGTACAGGGCAAAAATAAAAACAAAGACTGGTCTATAAAAATCTTTTATTAAAAAATCACTGCGATATTGTGTAATAGTCGCCTACGCACAGGATCTGGCAAATACGGTTAACAATTATTCTATATCATATGATCTTACTGGCTCGCGGGGCGAGCGGTACATTACATTATTCAAATTACAACTAAACATAAGCGAATCGGAACATAAAGAAATGCTATCATTGATTGAAATACAAAATAAATACACTTACATTCCAGTGAAACAGTTCGAGTGAGACGGCACGCGTCGACCTTAATTTTAATAATGAATTTTTAATAGTGTAAATATAGACATTTCCGTGTTACAGCTCTCGTTACATCCCGGATCCGACACACCCATACGGATAACTTTACCAATAATCCTTAAGTAATAATTTCAGTCCTAAAACTGTGTACGCGGGCGCCCGCTCTGCCTGGTCGCTTGGTAGGACCCTGGCTGGCCGGCGACCCTCGGGTGCGGGTGCTGTTCGGAGCAGCGCTGGCGGGGAGCGGGCGCGCGCGGCGCCAGGCGCTTAGCTGTAGAGGTCGTCGTCGCCGCCCTCCTCCTGGAAGGTGGGCTGGTCGCCGCCCGACGTGCCCGTGCCGCCCGCCGCGCCGCCGCTCGTCGGGAATCTATTACAACGAATAAACATTTTATATATTATAAGGCAGTAACAGCGCGTACCCTAGGTACGTCACTGGAGCTTTAGACTTGGATATGGTAGGTATGATAAGCATAAGATGCAGAAAGGCTGTTCTGTAATGGTGGTAAAGCCGGAAAACGCAAGTTAGATTAACCAGCTTTTGTCCGCGACTTCGTCTACTAGAATTCATTCATTGCTATCCCATGAAAAATATGCAAACTTTCCTACGTCCATCCCAGGGTACCAAGTACCAAACACGCAGCAGCGTGCCGCCATCCCCCACAACAGGGCAGGCACTGCCTGTACAATGCACGCCAAGATGTGATGTGTATTGGCAATAATGTACGGTGGGCTACTAACCTGAAGTTGGTCCCGAAGCCGCGGCTCTGCTGCAGCGTCTGCGCGAACAGCTCGTATTTGCGGATGTCGTTGTCGGAGACGGAGCGGCGCGCGAACTTCATCGCCTCCTCGAAGTGCGCCCGGCTGATCTCGGGCACCGGGTCCTCCTCGTCCATCTGTGCACCAAACATTTGTGATAATCAGGACATTAAAACTCACTTAGTGCGGGGGGTGCCATCGTCGTGAACGCACTCATCTATGAAAAAGATCTTCCGAAAAGATCGAAACTACTCGCACCGTTCCTGTCTTATAATCGGTTTAATTTTGTAATCTTGCTGTATCATTACTAGTAAAGCTTTAGTTTGAAACCTATATGTAAGCTATTTAAGGATTTACTCTACCACACACTATAGAAAAACGATTATTAGTAGTTCGTTTGATAGAAAAAAATCCCAAAGTAGTCTCTAAAAAACAAAATAAGCCGTTAGTACGGCGTAAATATTGAGCGGTAAGGTTATGAGTTATAGTCCAACCTTCAGCGCAGTTTGCGCACACATTTAACAAGATTATAAAATCTTATTTATCAAGAAAACCCTATCCTTTCACTAATCATCATATCAAGAATATACAAGCTACCAGGAGCCCCCTCAGATCCTATTTCTCGAAGCAAAATGGTTATACTCACGTCCATAACAGCAGCCTGCTGCTGTTGGCGCGCGCGCTCCCTCGTGATCTCGGTCTCGATGGCTTGCCGGATGGCCAGCTTGCACGCGCGCTGGCAGATCTCCGTCAAATCAGCACCACTGAAGCCTTGCGTCACCTGTACACACACGGTTGCTATTTACCAGCGTTCAGTTTCTTGAAGCATGTGAGTCTAACAACCCTTAAATTGATAGTGTCCGCCACAGTGTACATAACTCAAGACTATCTTTTTGTATATTTTTATGTAGAATTTCTTGGACTATAAAGTACCGACGAAGCTTGAATCATGAACTTTTTTCAATTCTGTCAATTTAAAGGTCCGTTTTTTTTTTTTTTTTCAGTTGCTTCAAAGTAAATAAATAATTGATCAAGTGACACTACAGCGTGTTACATGCCATACGAAATCTATGGGGGTATTAAACAAATAAATATCATGGACAATTGACACCAACTGAGGTCAGTTGGTTTCAATTCATCTCATACTAAGCAAAGCTTGTATTATGGACACTAGGCAACGTATTCCGTTTCGACAACTGATAAAAAGCATATCACTTGATATCAACCATCCCCATGAATGTGTTTCATGCCTACCTTGGCGATGTATGTGAGGTCAACGTCCTTGGCGATGGGCGACTTGCGCAGGTTGGCGCGAAGGATGGCTTCGCGAGACTTCTCGTCTGGCAGCGGGATGTAGATCAGCTGGTCCAGACGGCCGGGCCGCAGGATCGCCGGGTCAATGATGTCCGGTCGGTTCGTCGCGCCTGCACACACGATATACACGGTGATTTTTAATCGGTGATCAGGTAGTTTTTCTAATTCAGCAATTGACAGCAGTCCCAATTAAGTCACACTTACATGGAACTGCAGACTTCTTAAAGCTTTTAGGCTCCGTTTTAACCTGAGACGTGCGAGGAACGTGTTTTACACGAACCAATAGAATCGCTTTATTTCACACCTCGCATCGCTCCGCTCAGCTGTTTTCACCAGAGATGTGCTGTGCGAGGCGAGGTAAATGAAGCGTTTCTATTGGTTCATGAAAAACACATTCCTCGCAAAGCTCAGATGGAAACGCAGCTTAATTATACTTTAACGTATAAGTAATAAGTAGTCATTGGCAAAGTCGTGAATATAGACGTAAAGTCTACGACTGAAGGGAATTGAAGCAACTGCAGAAGAAGAAGAAGCAACTGGTCTAAGTAGCAAGTGGTCTTAAAAGCAACTGGTCCTAACCAGTTTGCGTCGGAAACTTGAAAAAAACTTAGGTTAGGTTAGAGATGCATCAAGGCGCGAAGCGCCTCAGCCATGCCTAATGGGAGCTCCGTCGACATTGAGTCAAAGAATTTTAGACCACTTGCTACTTAAACCAATACTTAGATCAGCTGCTTTTTAGACCAAACGACAGTGGACATCTTCCGGCTGATGATGATTATGACGAATGAATCAATAAGGCCGCTTGAGTTTGTAGTATGTACTGACCGATGATGAAGACATTCTTCTTGGCGCCCATGCCGTCCATCTCTGTGAGTATCTGGTTGATGACGCGGTCGGCGGCGCCGCCGGCGTCCGACACGGAGCCGCCGCGCGACTTCGCGATCGAGTCCAGCTCGTCGAAGAACAACACGCACGGCGACGCTGACCGGGCCTAAGGTAACAAATACTTCTTTAACTTTTCGAACGCGAAAGGTAATAAACCCTGTCGCAAAAAATAGCAATAACGCGGATTAAAATAAAAATAGCCTTAAATTTTACCCTGAATCATTTCTATTGCTAGAAACGTTCATTGGACGTTAGATGTAGGCTACATAAAAGGACTATGCTCTAGCTGGTTTATAAAGTAAAATCAGGCGCCAACAGCCTAATTACTAATAGAAGTAGAACACATAGTAGAACACATTTTTTTTTTTTATCATCAGTATTTCTATTACATTAATTATACTAAGCAATTCTATTCAGTCGTTGGTTATTATGATAAATATGGAAATGCATGAAAAATAAATGCTTACAAGTGAACATTTGCAATTTGCTGTTTAATTTCCTCGCAATTGAAGTGAAAGGCGGGAAATGTAAACGTCTCCGGTGGAATGACGCATTTTATGCACTTCTTGTACAACGTACTATTATATCCATGCGGGGCGTAATTTATACTCGACTACGGCAAAGCAAAAACAGGGGTATGATCTATGGTCTTGACCGGTATGTATGTAGATTCTCTTAACTAATAATTACAAATACAAATGTGAGTATGCTTGTTTGTTATGCTGTCACGCTGGAAGTACTCAACCGATCGTGATGAAATTTGGTATAGGCTAAGCTAAAAGCATTTTATTTTCTTTGCAGACGGGTAAACTGGGTCGGCGGCCATAGTTTTTTTGACACAGCAATCGTGAGTTTTCTAGGAAGCTTATCAAAAAATGTATTAAAATAGTATATCAACCTGCGCTATTTTTTTTTTAGATTTCGTCATATATTTTAATAGAATAGAAACGTTCTCACCTTATCGAAAATGTCTCGCACGTTCGCCTCGGATTCACCAAACCACATGGTCAGCAGCTCGGGGCCCTTTACCGAGATGAAGTTGGCTTGGCACTCGTTGGCGATCGCCTTAGCCAGCAGAGTTTTACCTGAAAACGAATAAGCAATGAACAAATGTTTTTAGTTTCAGCAAATTAGCTTGTTGAAGTGGCAGCAATGAGCAAGCCTATATAGCACGGCTAACAGTTGGCTTGGGGCTGAAATTCTCGCTGGACTTATGTCCAATAGTGGACATCTTACGGCTGATATGATGAAGAGTCTAGTCTACATAGCCTGATTAACTTCCCAGAAATTACAAGTCAATCATCACACAGACATTCAATACGCAGTAAAGCACTGACCGCATCCCGGGGGCCCGTAGAAGAGCACTCCGCGCGACGGCTGCATGCCGAACTTGAGGAACTTGTCGGGGTGCTCCACGGGGTACTGCACGAGCTCCTGCAACTCGCGCTTGACGGACTGCAGCCCGCCGATGTCGGTCCACGACACGTTCGGCACCTCCACCACTGTCTCGCGGAGCGCCGACGGGGAGGACTTTGTCATCGCGTACTGTGGAACGACACATACATTAAATACATACATACACTCGAAAAATATTACCCTCCTTCGGGCAGTCCGGTAAAAACCATGGAGCAGGCACGGCAAAAGATTCGCAGATTAAAATAGTAGTGTCACGAGGACACACTGGGAAATTTAGCTGTGTATGCTAAAGAGATCCTGCTTTTTCGCCGAACCGGCACATTTTTTATCTCACTCTACATACGAAATCACCTATTATTGCATACGTTTGAGGGCCAGATTTATTGCCGCTCAGTATATTTTTCCAAAATTATATTAATTTCCCAACTGTTTCATATGGACGAACCATTTTTATTCTGAAACTGTAAGCTATTCAGAATATATTCAGGACTATCCTGTAGAACACTATAGGTTAGGTTAGTTTTGTAAAATTAGAGAACAATGCAAGGATTCGTCCCTGTTTGCCATAGATTTTTCCGCATCAAAGGGTTGACAGAACAATGTTTGGTCCAAAATTACTTATGTTACGTATTGAGTGCGGTTTTTCCGTCATTCGCACGATCCGTGAATTAGGCGGAGAGGCTCAAAGGTGTACTAACCCGGAAGTTGTCCATGGACACGGCCAGAGAGTTGAGCACCTCCGCGTCGATCTGCTCATCTTCCAGGTCGATGAGGTCCATCTTCTCGCGGATCTGCTGCAGCGCCGCCTCCGAGCAGAGGGACGCCAAGTCCGCGCCCACGTGCCCGTGGGACTCCGCCGCGATCTGATGCACATAACATCAATTAATATAAGTAAATATTGTGGGATAATTTACGATTGACTAGAGCAGAAACGTCTATCAATTTAGTGTACTTCTATTAGATGACTTTAATCTTGCGCTTGAAATTTTGGGACTTTACCCCAATCCCGTAAGAATTTGCTGTACAACTACTTTTGTGGGGTGAAAAATAAATGCTTTTATTATAGAGAGAGTAATATGTCCCATTATAAGGGAAGTATTCGATCCTATAACGTGACGATCTTCTTTTTTTTTGGGGTTGAGTCGTCTTAAAGCCAAAGACACTGTCCTTGCTTTTGTTGACTTGTTCTCCATGACAATGTCACAATACGAGCATACCTGTTCTAGATCGACATCATCCCCAAGCTTCATGTTCTTGGTGTGGATACGCAGAATCTCGAGGCGTCCGGTGGCGTCGGGGATACCGATGTCTATTTCGCGGTCGAAGCGGCCGAAGCGACGGAGCGCCGAGTCGATGGAGTTCGGACGGTTCGTCGCCGCCATTACGATCACATGGGACGATTTCTTCATACCTGTACGGTATTACACAAAAAAGTTGAGAATTATATTTCAAGCTTCCTGTGAGTAAAGTGAGTGAATGAATTTTACAACATCCTTGTATATCAAAAGATAAATTTCAAGGAAGGCGGGTGTTATCATGGTGTGCAATGGCAATGTACAGTAAAGTGCAAAAAAGGGGGCTGTCTGGATTTGGTTCAATTTACCCATTTACCCGAGAAACCTCATATCATATCATATTCCATTGACATATCGGACACATAGTGCGTAGAGACGATGAAAGTCTAGAAAAACTGATTGTAGTTGGGAACACCAAAGGCAGAAGATCGCGCAGTCGTTCACCAACGAGATGGACCAATCAAGTAAAAGACTAATCGTCCTCCAATTTGAGACGCGCTGGACAGTCCCTGTCATGTAGCCTGGCTTGTCGGTGTAGGCAGATTATCCGCTCCAGATGCAATCATGATACTGCCCACGATCCTCAGACATGAGTGTCAGGCCCAAGAGAGAGACTCACCGTCCATAAGAGTGAGCAGCTGCGACACGATCCGGCGCTCGACCTCGCCGTGGGTCTTCTCGCGCTTGGGCGCGATGGCGTCGAGCTCATCGATGAAGATGATGGCGGGCGAGTTCTTATCAGCCTCTTCGAACGCCTTGCGCAGGTTGGACTCCGACTCTCCGGCCAGCTTCGACATTATCTCGGGGCCGTTAATGAGGAAGAAGAAAGCGCCTGAGGACATAATACATCAATTATTAGTAATACATTTTTTATTACTGTGAATTCGATATATGTAACGCGCGGATGCCGACGCTAATGTCCGCCAGTTTTCCGCATAGTGGGAACACTAATTCGAGCGGCTTGCACTACACTACACGAAAAAAAAACAAGAGTACATAATTATGCATTTTCCATCTTTTTTTAATACATATCATAATTTCTAAAGTGGTCAAAAATTGGTGGTACGTTAGAATAATATTAATAATCTCTTTATTTGGACCAATAGTCATTTGGCAATATATTAACAGAATTAAAATATAAATTGTCACAACACCCCCCTTCAATATGCTTACAAAAACCAAACTTCAATTTCTAAACCAAAAACAAAAGTAGCAATTTAATAATTACTTAGCAAAAATGAAGGAGCATGGTCATGTGCGAGTGTGTGTGTTGACATTGTTAGCTTTATGTATAATACTACATGGGATCATCTATGAATTATGTCACACATTAAAAGAGAGGGTGGGCCTAGTCATTTGCAACTCAAGAAGTGTCAAACCAAAAATAATTGAAATTGGCGTAATTTATGGCATAATATAGCGTAAATGGTACACTTAAAGACCAGTCAGATTTATGACTCAAAAGTGACAAAGTAAAAATAATTGAAATTTGCGTAATTTATGGCGTAAATGTTACACTTTTCTGACCAGTTTACACCCCGTTATCAAGCGAGCCTACCTAACATTATGTGCAATGTCAATAAAAAACTTTTATTTAAATTAAGTTATCAGATAAATTTTGGAGTTCCCATACATAGTTACAACGTCGAGACTTAGATAGTTTAGTTTGTATTGCACATAACTAACGTTAGGTAGCAACAAAATTGCCTGCTTGATAACGGGGCATGTTTATGGCACAATATGGCGTAACTGATACACATCACTGACCAGTCAGATCTAATAGCCAGATCGAAGTGAAATGTTGACTGACCGGTCTCGTTGGCGACGGCGCGCGCGATGAGCGTCTTCCCGGTGCCGGGCGGGCCGTACATGAGGATGCCGCGCGGAGGCTTCACGCCGATGGCCTTGAACAGCGAGGGGTGCCGCAGCGGCAGCTCCACCATCTCTTTAATCTGCGCGAGCTGCTTGCGGCAGCCGCCGATGTCGTCGTAGCCGACCGCGTTCAGCGCTTCCTCTTCCTCCTGTTAACAATAAACGATACATCAGGAGGCCCCTATTTCACCAACGTGACAATCTCAGTGACAAATCGTCACTACTTTTAAAAAAACTCGTAGCTCAAAATAGATAACTTTTCGGAGTGAACTTTATAGACATTACATCAAGGTTAGATACGAGATTTTTCAAAGTAGTGACGAAATGTCGAGTGACAATCAATTATTTGTATCAAAATTAAATGATAATTATGTCGTTAAACAAGAATTATTTTTCGTAGACGACATTTATTTGTAGATTTCTCGGTAAATCTTGACCTGAGATCAAAGGCGTCGCCAGGGGGGAGCAGGGAGAGGCCTGTCATTTTAAGAAGCAAAATATTATTTCGTTGTTACCCATCTTTACGTGTTTCATCTACTAAAACTAGCAGAACTATAACCAAGCTATATTATGGTAATATATTCATGAAATTCCACATTCAGGGTTAAGCATACGAAATTTAACATTACAGATAAAAATATAGTCACAGACAGCTGTATTTTTTTTTTGAGTGATGTTTCTCGGTCAGATAAGTATTAAAAATAAAGGTAAGTAAAAACTAGCTGTGCCATTTATGCCCGCAATAAACGCAAAGGTTTTCTTTGTAAATTGTTACAAAGTCGTAACAATTACTAGTAGCTTACTTTAATGGGACATTAACGACACGCGGCGACTGCACGACCGAAACATCGATGATAAATTAAAATATTCCGTCAGATTGAACCGAATGCTTTCGTGATTGATTGCGGAAGATTTGTTTTAGGGCTCCGCACCCAAAGGGTAAAAACGGGACCATATTACTAAGACTCCGCTTTCCGTCCGACCGTCTGTCACCAGGCTGTATCTGTATCTCATGAACCGTGATAGCTAGACAGCTGAAATTTTCAATAACGAAAGAAAGTTGTTGTAAAATATAAGTAAAATAAAAAAGTTGTTGACAATTTGAAATTATTATTTTTTACTATTTGCGATTCAGATGACCCTTGACGTGCTCTACTTCTGGTACCTACTTAGAACTACTTCCTGGGACACCTGTATAATTTTTATCTATTTCCAGGCTCCGCGTATTCAGATGCGCTACCACAGGTGCCATCAAAATTTTATTTTGCACTCAAAACTGGTTAATGACGTTGGCGCGCCATGTCTTCTGGCGTCCTCTTGCTCTACCTCACTGCCGGGGCGTTCTCTCGTCCTTGCAATGCCACTGCAGTCCATGTGAATTAAAATTTTGTCACTACTTTGAAAAAATCTCGTATCTCAAATCAATACGTCAACAAATATGACCCTTAAAACAATGTTCATTAAGTTCACTCGGAAAGATCATCGATTTTGAGATACCAGCTTTTTTCAAAGTAGTGTCGATTTGTTGTTTAAGGCTGGTGCACACTAACCTCCCGCTTGATGGGCTCTCCCTCGCAGTGAATGACGGTGTCAGGAGCGACGATGCAGTAGGGCGACGGGTCCGTCTCTACCACCTTGAACTCGACTGCTCGCATGCCTCCGCGGACCATGAAGGTGTCATCGCGGTGGATGGGCCGGTAGGCCTCCATGAAGTATGGCTTCAGGTATACTTCAAACAGATTTCTGTTGGGGAATAGGTTTGTTATGGTAACATTTGGTAAAAGATTAATATCAAATTGACCACAAGCTTCATACTATAACTATTATTAAATGGATGATGTGGCCTGATTTTAGTTTTCTTGCTAGGAATTAAATATAAAGTATGAAAAATATGCAAATCATGAATGATTATGCAACTCACAAAAGTAAAATAAAATAACCTAAAGTTCAAAGATCTTACTAAATTGAAATGTTAAAACACTTTCAAGTCAACAAGTCACAAATATACGTCTGCCCATGGGAATCTAGTACAATCTCAGGATTTCAAATTTGCTTCCGAGGTCCTATAATTGGCTTTGTTGTTACTATAAAATAAGCTTATTCTATAATTTATAGCAGTTGGTTCTCCAAAAATAATAAAATAAACTGCCGGATCTTATGGGTAAAGTCTAGTACCAGATAAATAAAATACAAATTAGTCAACTTTACTGTAGTTGCTTATAATTGGAGACTGAGCCATCACATGAGAGACTCTGTTGTTGTTCTGTCTGATGGTAGTCTAATATATGGTAGCATGGTGTATGGTTCTGTTGCTCTGAAGATGAGCTCTAGTTGAGTTTGAAACGCGCCAGTGTAGTGTGGTGTGGTGATAGATGGGTCTGTGTGGGTTGTGTGTGTTCTTATAGTGTGGAGGTGGAGGAACTGCATGAACATGCATATTTTGCATAAACTTAGCTATCATAAGGTCGAGGGTGAGCAAAGACATTCTTTTAGTTCATTGATATGGACCTCTGCAAAGTAACACCTGATTCAATACATTATGATGTTTGTTCCCTTTCACTACTGAACCGATTGTCATAAACTTTTCCATACATCATATTGGAAGACCAGAATTATAACCTCCTGGGACCTAACTTTTTTACTTACGCCCTAGACGTGGTTCACCAGCTTTGTTATTTTGGATATTATTTTAAAATTCTTTTTTGAATCAGAATCAGAATTATTTATTTGTAAAACATTGGTAAACAAAATACAGGTGGAAAAAATATGAATATTTATGAAATAAAAATATTTAAATGAACAATTTGTACTTTGTGAAGTACAATCGGCCGTTATTCTTAGTGTTAATTGGTCGAGGGCCCACAAACGAGGATAATAGGATTAATATAATACATTTTATCTACAAAAAAAAAATGTTGTTCCCGGGTCGCGCGAAAAACGAATTCATCGCAAATGACGTCGTAGGCAACAAATATGATGTTTGAGAATGGCATAATATATTCTATTATCAGCAATCAGGCTAGTAGTCACCATTAACAAAACAACTCATGTTACTGAAAGTATTTGAATTCTTCCATCATGGAAGCATTTTACTATAAATCTAATATATTACATACCCAGTCAAGCCTTCAACAGAGTCGTCAATTGGCAGTATATGAACGCGCTTCCCGTACTTCACCGACGGGCACGGCGCGATAGACACGACATCCGACAGACGCACGCGCAGGTTGTTGCGCACGACACGGTTCATGCGGATCTTCTCATCGGGACAGTTCTCGTCTGACAGCACAATGCAGACGGTCTCCTTGCGACGCTTGCCTTTGAGGAGAACGGTGTCTCCACGGAATAGTTGTAGCTGCTCCATTTTCGCCTGCCCGGGGGATGTAAGTATTGTTATGAATTAAGGTCAGGTGAATTGGAGAAGTTATTAAGATGGTTTTAGCTAACCATGGAGTTAACATCAACATTAAAATTTCACAATCCATTGATAAAATGTATTTGACGGATAAAATTAAATGTGATGCTGTCTGTTTGTTTTGTTCGAATAGACGCAAGACAGCATCACATTTATCCATCTGTTAAAATTAATCAATAAGTGGTGAAACAGACCATAAATCTTTTATTTAATTAATTGTCCCGTGATATTTATTTATTATTTATTTATTTATTAATGTTGACTCCATGGTTTGTTTTCATCTTTTGCTATGGAAACTCCAAACCCTGGGGTTTGAGATAGCATCCCTATTATACCTAACACCTTTCCACCCTATTCCTGTAAAGTGAGAAATGTAGGTACAGAAAGTAGTGTGGTACAGTACACCCACAATGTTAATGTTGCTTGGGACTTGTCTGTTTTCTTCATTTTAATGATGATTCAAATAAGTAGGGACGGGCCGAAATTCGTTTACATTCAGTTTAACCGGCACTAGAAAATAAGAACATACTTGTACTATTTTGACTGAAATTAAAAGAAAGCATGTCTGTCATATCAGTAAAATATGCAACAAAAATTCAATAAACTTAGTAGGTACCTATTCTTTTAATAAACATCTTGATTACAATTCATAAATTGAATTAAAAAAAGAAGTTTTTGGTTTGAATATTCACAAACTAATCACTGAGACACATTAAGGTATTTTTAATCATTAAAGGGTGTTTTCAATAATCAAATTTTACAATCTATCTACTCTTATTTAAAATTCACTAGAAGCAGTTTATTGAAAATTTTATTTTTACCAAATGTTCGGCCAAAGTTCATATTCGGTTCAAACCACATTTGGCCCATCACTACAAATAAGAAAAAAAAAACCATCTTATTTTGAGCTCTGAAGAACATTAGCAAAGTGATTTAAGTGTACATAATAATGTATGTTGTGACCAAACTACAACTATAACCAATAACCAATTTTAACAATGTGGTTATTTCTGTGAAGTCATGTTGTCAAAACTATTTTTATCAAATTTAAACCGGCAAAAAACTTCATGAGAAATAATTATATTTACATCAAAGTAGATAACTATTAGATGATTATTAGGTATAAATATTGACTCGAGTGTAAACTGGAAATCACACATACAGGCCGTAAAATCGAAGATGTCGAAATTTATTTATGCACTGAGTGTCCTTAAAACTAATACCAATATGGAGACAGCTTTATCAGCGTACTACGCGTATGCGCACGCCTGGTTGCAATACGGTGTGATACTGTGGGGAGCGAGCACTGACTGCCACCAATTACTTGTGATGCAAAAAAAATGCATTCGCATTCTCACAAACACACGGATACCTAACAGCTGCCGCCCGCACTTCACAAAACTAAAAATTTTAACACTTCCGTCCATATACTATTGGAAGCGGCACTGTTCGTCAGGAAACACGCAAACCTATTTACGACAAGAAAGACACTGAGATCACACAGGCAAAATAAAAAACAATTATTAATACCAAAAACTAAACTAGCTATGTTTAAAAATGGCCCTTATTGCCGATGCATACGCATAGCAAATAAAATACCGGATATGATCACTTCGGAAACCAGCGACCATGTATTTAAAAATAAGTTGAAAAAATTACTGGTAGAAAAATGTTACTATGAAATTGATGACTTTTTAAATGATACACTATGAAAATTAAATGTTAAATAATGTAAATGCCCCTAGTAGTTCATAAGAAAATTTTAATTGTTGCACTACTTTTAAGAAATACGAAATAGTTGAATGATGACATTAATAATAATATTGAAACTAATAATTTGACATTGAACATTATTAAAATAAATTTCATTTAAATTTCAATCTAATTAAGTTACAAAAATTCACAATAAATTCTTATTACCTATATTAGCATTAGTATTTTAATGACATCACTCCTCTAATCCGTGGAGATAATGAATTATTGGAGTAAAATAGTTTAAGGATTATCATTTTTATACCCTAACAGGGTGTCGTGTACCTACTATTTAATAATATGTCACCTAATGTAATGAACATGACTTATAAATGAATAAATAAATAAATAAATAAATGATATCTAAACTATTGAGTTTTAAACAGAGTTAATTGCAAGTTATTGGTTATTTTCATGGACTTAGTCGCTTATTTCGAACAGTATTATAGGACACTTTTATCTCAATCATATGTATATGTACTTTGAGAATGAGACTGAGTTATGCTGCAATGGACCTCAAAAAAATAAGAATGTTTTACAGTCCAGAGTCATGTGCAGTAGACACATACAAACAAAATCTGTCTATGGGTCTTTAATCCAAATATCGAGCTATGATGCCAAATTAACTCCAAGCGCTGAAGAACTTGGTATTGCAAGTTAAGAAAAAAACACATTTCTTATTTGTTGTTTCCCCATAAGTAGTTAATTTTTGCAAGCTTGTTAAACTTTGTCATAACTAAACTGTTACTAAATTGTTAAACTTGCACTGAATAGTTGACTGATTGTTGATTAAGGTCAAACTGTGCAAGTTGAATATCACTCGCTTCCAGTGATCAGACTAGCTTGAAAGTTTTTACACATAGAATGGATGACAATACAAATACAATCAGCCATAAAACAAATGTATACCCACTTTTTATTATTAGTTATTAGCAAATCAATCAATTACAGGGTTTTAAGTTGACCTGTTAATAAGTAATTAAATTAGTAAAACGTTGAAAGATTATTTTGAAAACAATAGTATGAAATTTGGCATGATAATGCAAAAATAGGCAGCCAATAGACTCATTTTACTTTATAATTGCCTAGAATCTAGCTAATACACATACCTATGATCATGAAGAAGAAAGAAAAGAATGATTTGCGACTCTTTCAACTTTCAATGGCCAAATACCATATCCTAATATCAAGCATCCATAGCATTTGTTTCCTGGGGCTTCTGTTTTAGGGTCAATGGAATTATAATGACACATGAAAATTTTCTTCACTTAGAAATGTGATGAAACTTTACACCAATCATGTTTGTCCCTGGATGGAGGACTTTACTAGACTTAGTTCAACAGCATTATCGTCCAGTCAGGTTACTGAAGCTCCAAAAAACAAAATGGGAGACAAAGGATTTCTGACCTGTGAGAGGGCGACGACTGAGTTGTCATCACTGACGGCCTCTTCGACGATCAGACGGTTGGGCCTGTCCTTGCGACGGAGGATCGCGGTCGACAGGTCATCAGGGCTGCACAAAACAACCCCAGGTAAAGCCGCCGCAAATATAACCCCCACTCGTCGCAAACAAAATCAAATAAGACAATAATTTCCTTTTCAAAACACATAATTATTCACTCAAGTACAATATTTCATCAATGAAATTGCAAAATTCGATACCACAAAATGGTTTTTCATTCATGTAGACATGATGACAAGCCAATTTTCCGAAGTTCATTTTCGAGCTTATAGCCATTGAGTTTCATGAAAACATTAACGTTGTAACGAAAGTTAGAAAATATTATACACTTACCTCTTGTTGTCTGCCATTTTTATCACAAACTAAATTTATATTCTGGAAATTTACAATTTATTGGAGACGCCGAATGAATAAGCTATGTAATCTCCTCTACTCCCTAAGGTACGTGACGTTGCCGTATTTCATTTGTTCGTCGATCAAGCCGGTGTTGCCAGATTAATATTGTTGTCTATGGAAACAAGTGTGTTTTATATTACAGTTTTCATTTTGGTTTTCCTTGAAATTTAGCCAAATCATGCTGCAGTGTTGTCAAAGAATTAATTATTTTGCTTCAGTTTTTGAAAGGTTTATGAAAAGGCTGAAATTAGTTCAGAGTTTATTTTTCAATTTTAAGTAGGTTTTTAGTTTAGCAAACATTATTTATCAGCTATACCAAAGAATAAGTAGTGCATAGTTTTTTTTGTTTGAGTTTTTAATCATTTTTGTTTTCATAACTCAAACCTTTAGTGACTCAGATTAAAGAAAGTGTTTTTATTTTGTTGTTGTATTTCTTAAATTAAGTATTGTGTAAAAACAACTGCAGAAAAATGCAGCAATAATAAAATTAAAGGTAATCGTCGTTAAGCAATAAATAATATTTTTCTCTTTGGTCTGGGAATTACTGAAATTGTAAAAAGTGGTTATTTGTCGTCTTTCTCAATAATCGATTATTTAATTACTGCCGTCATTACTTCCTGGCACAATCCTCGCAATTCCAATGCCTGCTCTACATGTTAAGCCGACGTTGGCCAACCTAAAGAATGCGATTAAACTTAGAGTAAGATAAATAAGTATATTCGAAATATTCGAATTGTGATTGTGTTCACTTTTATCCAAAGGAGCGGCATGACTGCATAAAAAACGAGCCAATCAGTCTTTCAAAGAGCACCGGCAACGCACCTGTGACACCCATCGTGTTGCGGGAGTCCACGGGCGGCTGTGATTGCTTTTTATCAGGTGACCCGCATGCTCGTTAGCCCCCTATTTTATTTTTTGTTTCTTCTATTAACAACTTCAATTAAGTAGGTAACTATACTGAGCGGCAAAAAATCTGGCCCTCAAATGTATACATAGGTAATTTTGTACGTAGTGGGCCAAATTTTGTGCCACCAAGTGTTATGAAGAATGGATGGCGGATCACTTAAACCGTCACACTCATTTGGTTATTTTTCTTTACAATGCAAATGCTCGGAAAGTGCCTCTTGACGTGGGTCAACATTATCCATAGAAAATTAGTGATTCCTGCACGCATCCACAAGTGTGCAGAAAAGTTGTATGGATTTTGATTTTACTTTCCGCACTTGTGCGGTAATAGGGAGGGATGGATGGATGGATGAAATATTATGATTGGTTATTTGGAGTCTTTTTGTATTTTTTATTTCAACTCCAAATTTGTTACTTTTACGGGTATCCCGTGAAACCATATCGAAAATACAAACTGAGACATGGATGCACAGAAAAACCAGAAAAAGAGACCAGCGCTGGGAATCGAACCCAGGTCCTCAGCAATCCGTGCTGCGTGCTATAATCCCTACACCACCGCTGGAAAGGAATTTAGACACGAATTTTTCCTATGCATACATATCTCAGGTTGCTTATTTCTACTACGCTACTTATGCAGCAGCACTAGCGACATCTATGTTTCGCTCTCATCGAGAAACGTCAACATTCTTTCGGAACCAACCGCTCACCCAGACAAGAGATGTCGCTACTAAGCAATCAAATTATGATTGGTTATTTGGAGTCTTTTTGTATTTTTTATTTCAACTCCAAATTTGTTACTTTTACGGGTATCCCGTGAAACCATATCGAAAATACAAACTGAGACATGGATGCACAGAAAAACCAGAAAAAGAGACCAGCCGCAGCAGTGTCTAAATTCCTGTCCAGCGGTGGTGTAGGGATTATAGCACGCAGCACGGATTGCTGAGGACCTGGGTTCGATTCCCAGCGCTGGTCTCTTTTTCTGGTTTTTCTGTGCATCCATGTCTCAGTTTGTATTTTCGGGATGAAATATTTCCTCACATTGTTTGAGAAAAGCACTATAAAAACCTCGGCCAGAACAGGGATTGCTGGACTCGTTTTATCCGAACCCGTCTACCCCGAACTCGTCCATCAATCCCTTACTTCATGGCCTCTGCAGTAATGTACTATTTTAAATGAGGGCTATCGCGTATGAATTCGCCACTAGAGGCGCTAGTGTAGCGTGAGGTCTCCGAAATGTCAAATCTCATAGTTTTTGGGTGAGCTACGCGGGTTTATTTATAATTAGAATAATTTTGTGAATATTTTGCAATATCTGAAATTAATTATGGCAAA
This sequence comes from Choristoneura fumiferana, assembly GCF_025370935.1. Lineage (NCBI taxonomy): Eukaryota > Metazoa > Arthropoda > Insecta > Lepidoptera > Tortricidae > Choristoneura > Choristoneura fumiferana. Next base: position 4,958,993 of record NC_133485.1, on the reverse strand, counting down.
TATGCGTTCCGGGGCAATGAATGTCTGTGTTTTGAGACAGTTTTGTCTTTCGGAAACCTTTGTCCTCCCTTTTTTCCGAACCAAACGGGGAGATGCAACACTGTGGCATGCTCGATATTTTTATGGTACGGTTTTAAGGTGTATTAAATATGATTTTAATCTAAACTTTGTTTTCACGCCCGTAATAACAAACTTTGAAAGCCATACTTAAAAACCTCACGCAACAGTGCGCCATCTAGTGAGACAAAAAACGATAGCCCCATTGCCAATACCAAAAAATAATGTCCAAACTATTGTTAAAAAATTAGTAAAGAGTCATTATAGTTAGGCTTTGAACAAATAAGAAAACGTTTGACGCAACCAACTGAATATTTACTGATAAGATAATACAGATTAATTTAATATAAAAACACGACAGAAAAAAGAACATTAACTATTTTTTTCATGTAAACTCGCATTTTAATTCCGTCTAATAAGTTATGAAAAAATAAAGGAAATAAATTCTTGGGTCCATTTCGAACCGTGCGACGTCAAGCCCGCGCACTCGAAAGTCAACCAATGAGCTTCCAGTGCGCGCGCACGACGTAGCACGAACCAATCATGGTTACCCGTTCGCGCCTGTCATGAAACCCCGCTAAAGTAATGTTTACTCATAATGTTCATGAGTTCAGTCCGGTGAATTAATTTTTGATAAGAAAATTAAAATTAAGAGTTCAAATGATTACGCGGCATTTTGTAGCTGTGTGTGAAATCATTCACTTCAACTCTCGTGGCACTACCTATATAGGCACAGTAGTTGCTTAAACAAAAACTAGATGCAAGTCTCTCATCTCATCGGAACCGGATTGGGGAAAATCAGGGTCCTCTTCATATTCTTTTACAGCTCTTCTAAGTTTTCTGACGATTGCTCGCTGTTGGCTGTCACTCAGCTTGAGGATGGTGTCAACGATGATATTGTTAAGTAGGTTTGAGGTTTCCTCGTGGATGGTCAACTTGTCTCTGGTCCCGTAATTTCTTAAATCGTAAATGTAATCGTCGAAACGCAAATTTTGCTCGAGAGTGAACACGTCATTCATGGCAGTCAAAAATTCAACCCGATGCGGCGATTTTCGGAACAATTCATTCCGATATTCCAATAGTTCACTTCTAATTTCGTCTCTGTACATTTTTGACAAATGACTCAAATGTTTGGACAAACGTTTGGTATATTTATAATCCATACGTCGAAGTTGCTCGCTCAAAATTCGTACGTACTTACCGAGCTTATTGATGGGAAAATGATGGATCAAAGTTTCCAGTAGATTTCTTAGGAACCTTTCGAATATACCTTCAGATTTGACGCCGGGTCTCTTCATGTATTTGTCGAATATTAATAATCGTTCATTCTTCCCGAATTTACTCGGCTCGTCTTTTATTCCGAGGAGGCTTATACTTGTTGCTATATTTATTAAAAGGACATTAAAATATAATATCAAACAAACGTTTATTACGTACGAACGCATGCTTACTTGGACAGAATATACCTAAGCAAAATCAATTTCACGGTTTGAAAAGTCATAGAGCAGATTATTGCTGCAAAGTTATAAGTATATACCTAAGTAAATGTGTTCAAGAATATTATTCGTCAATCAAAATAGTTATTTTTCGTCTCGTACGTACGAGCTAGGACTGATTCGACTGAAATGTTTTTAAGAAGAAAATGAGCATACCTAATAACAAACATTTAACATATCTAATTCCCTAAGAAATACTTTAAGTATGCCTGTGGTACAAACAGCGCCTATCTTCAAAGCATCACTATTTTCTTGATGAGAAAAAGATATTCAGTTTCTATTTATTTACTTCCCCAATTTCAAAACGAACACTGACATGGTCAATCAAATACTCTCTGTAAGCTAGCATTAACTTGTTTAAAATAGCTTCCCTCTTTTTCCTGCGTTGCTTGTACAGCTTGTCGAACGCAACCGAACATAACCTTCTCGTTTCCTGGTCAATTGATCGTCTCCTGCCTCTCCCGAAATCCTGAAGTAGCCAAATATATTCATCCATTTTATTGTCCCAATAGATACTACTGAAAAGAGAATTCATCGAGTTAAAGAACTCTATTCTCCTCGGTTTTTCTTTCCGGATATCTTTCATAAAATATCTTACTTTCCTTTTCATATACGATCCGCTATATTGCGATAGATGTTTCAACTGCTTGGAAACATGTCTCACTAGTCTTTTTAAATAGCCGTGCCCTAATCCTTTTAGACTTTCACCTAAAACTTTTATATATATAGGTATTTTACGATTCTTGAAATCATATAAAATTGTATTACAGATGTTTCTAATTAGATTATAGAATGGGCCATCAGAAGGTGACCTTTTTTCAACTATCAATAGTTTCGGTTGATTCTTGATTAAATGCTCATATATTGTCTCATTCGTGTTCAGCAAATCCATGACATCTGCGCTATCTATAGCAGGTTCACCAAACTCTTTTATTAGTTCACTCATATTGGTATAAGTATAGTTAAGAACTACATCACTTATGTTACTACCGAAGCAAAACTTGTTCAGCAAAAGAATGCTAAAAATGTTAATCATTTTTGCGCGCACAGTCAGCTGATGATTAGCTTCACTGGTTCCTTGATTAATTTTCTCGCAGCAGGTTTATGTAATGTTATTACGTTGTTATATCATGGTTTCTATACCAATGTTTTGCTTCAGATTTCTGTCGCCAAACCACTTTCTTGAATGTTTCATCGCCTGCGAAGAAAAGTAATTGTATACTTGGTTTGGATAGGTATTTAACTAAATGTAAACAAACTTCAGCTGCCAGATTTGCTACATTCAAGGTTTTTATACATTTTACTTATCTATCATTGTAATAAAAACTAGACTAGACTAGTGTATTTCAATTCAATACAGAAATGTAAAATGTTTAGATAGTTTAATGGGGGAATTTCAATTTCAAGACACCAAATTGACGTTGTATTGTTTACATTTAGTTAAGCCTATCCAAATCGAGTATATGTACCTATTAATGTTGATGTATCAATCAAATGTGAAATTTTATTAGCTGAGTATCTAAGTAGGTTCGTTGTACGGCCTTTAAAGCAGAGGATGTGGGTTCATTTTTAACTCGAGCTGTGCGAAATTACATTAGAAATTCACTACGAGCTTTACGGTGGAGAAATTATCGTGAGGAAATCTACATAACCTCGAAGTCATTCAATTAACAAAATAACTAACATAATATGTTTTTCTCCTTGTAAAAATATTTTCATTCAGTGTGTGTGAACTTCACAATGCACACTGGTTCCGCATGGGAACTACAACACAAATGCTTGTGTGTGCCTGTGCCTCCTCTCAAAAGTCGGCAAATGCCCATCAGTGGGATGTGTACGTATAAGGCATAGGTGATAATAGTAATGATCAATGAAAGTTTCAAAGATGCAAAAAAAATTAATAGGTACTTAATTTATTGAATCAGGCGTTACTTTGCGGAGGTCCCAGGTTAAAAGGAAGGTCGCGGGTGAGCAAAGTTATTGTTTTAGTTCATTTAAAAAAAATTGAACCTAAGATTATTGTTATTGCTAAGCAAGCGAGCGTGAAGCGCGAGAGAAGCGCCTTCGTTTCAGCTTTGGCAAAAATCTCATCCGAGTTTTGTTCGATATGGATTATTTTTGTCGTTACCTGCCAGACTATGAGAGTAGTCAGAGCAGCTAGCAGCCAGTCCCCAGCAGCGAGGAGGACACAGCCGAACACCATAGCGTCCAGGGTGGCTAGGGTCCACTCCTGGCCCCACCTGCCCAATACAATTCTCTTAAAATACTACTGTCTTACACGGGTCCATATTGACTCGCATAAAATCGATACTCTGATTTTTTATTCTACTACCAATTTGTGTTCATAATCATCACTTGTCATAAATTTATAAATCATAACTTTTTCTTTCATAATATTTTATGACTACCTAAGGTATATACCATCGCAACTCATAAGATTTGGGATTGCGACCGTTAGTAACAAATACTAATTATGACTAATGATATTTATGATATAAAATTGTATGACGAACATTTTTGGCCGGACTTCCAATAATCGGACTTGAAATATTCTACGCGTTTTAGCGCACCAGCAAGCTCCAGGAAGTTGGGGACGTTAAGCCAGGTTTTTTTGCCGGTAAAAGTCCGGCACTGTTTGAATCCTTCCTTCCATCATCATCATCAGCCGGAAGACGGCCACTTCTGAACAAAGGCCTCCCTCATAGAACGCCACAATATGACCGACAACTCGCCGCTTGATCCGGTTGCCCGGCAATTGTCACGATGTCGTCAATCCACCTGGTGCGAGGGAGGCTTGCCAACGCTTCGTCTTCCGGTTCGTGGTCGCCACTCGAGGACTTCTCACCCCCAACGGTTATTTGTTCTTCGAACAATGTGGTCCGCCCAAGCCCATTGTCACTTCAACTTGCATGTTATTTCAGCTATGTCGGTTAATTTAGGTAACGAATTTCCGTATTCCGGATTCCATCACGCAAAGAAACTCCAAGCATAGCTTAGTCGTCAATAACAGATTTTTCCCGATTGCACGCCCCCCATCTCCTATAGCACCTCGAAATAAAATCTTTAAATTAATAAAACGTAAACATGTTATGAATGGAATTTTTTCAGCATTTCTTCAAAACAACCGATTACGTTTTTCCTCGTGGATTATACAAGTACTTGCTTTTGGAAATAGCCTCCCAACTTACAGGTACAGATCACAGAACGAGCCAAGGTTGGATGAAACTATATATCATGTTTTATACCGGTCCTAAGGAGCCCCTAGGCTATAATTGTTATCCTTTCGCTGGTTCGAAATTTACAGAGACAATATAATTCACGTTTGCCCACTAAGCTACGGCCCGGTAACGAGCGTGTGCGCTACCGAACGCTTTCTCAGGGGGGCTACTACGAAATCGAAAATCGAAATTCGTATCATGCCGTCCTTCTTACTCTCGTGTTAAATAATATAAGCGTCAGCGGGACGGCAAGAACGAATTTCGAATTTTGCACTTCGTATATAGAGCCTGTTGGTTGCGTAATCGAGACGTTTGTCTTTTTAAGGGTTCCGAAGCGTGACAAAAGGAACCCTATTACTGTCGCTTCGCTGTCCGTCTATTTGTCTGTTACGGGTTTGTATCTCGAGAACCGTAGTCTTTTTTATTGGCTCTACAAAAACAAATAATCACCGTCAGCTGTCTGTAAAATTTAGTTTGAAGACAAATGAGTGAGTATAATTTGAGGATGTCTCCCCCGTGGCAGACAGGACGGTGCAGGCTATATTCCTGCACTGAAGAACGTCCAGAGGCATATTACGCGCGGGTGCTAGCGATAGCATTTAACCATCTCGTTCTTCTCTCATCCTACGCCGTTTGATAGAAAGAAGTGGTGGATATAATTGCGATTCTACGTGCGTTGGATACACAGGGCCGGATTTAGAGGTCTAGAGGTTTTGTGACAGTGAAGGAGTGGAAGCCTCAAAAGCGATAAAAAAACTAAAAAAAAACGAAAAAAGTCGCTGACCTGTTGATTTTTTTATATATTTCAATATCCTTTGTGGAGTTATAGCTATATAGGCTATAGGCCTATAAATCCGGCCCTGGCACTATTATGTATGTATGACCTTAGGCTGGTAAGAACACATACCATTGCAAACTTACCAAGTGACTGCTAAGTACGAAGGCGTACTATCGTCAGGGCCATACAGCAGAGCACTGGTGTTGCCAGCCTCTCGCACTGCTATTTCCACGTCCAGTAGCCTTTCTAGTACGGTGCGCTCGCTGGCAACCCAGCTGAGACCATCCAGCGCCTGTTCACATCGAAAATTTAAAAAATTATAATAAGGATTAGTAAATAGGTAGTAAGTGAGGATGATTATATTTCTCATCTAAACTCATATTAATTATAGATAATTTTTTTGTTAATTAAGGAAACTAGATACCTAGGTCTGGTTTATAACCCATAATGTAAATTGCTTTTATTTATCTGTATGACTGTTTGTTTCTTATCAAATAAATAAAAAAAAAACATTGGATAAGTTTTTCGAAAACATTATAAGTATGCTACGACCACTTTGATTTAGGAATCCGTTAGCCAAATATTAGACTTTTTAAAGGGTCGAATTTGCCGCATACTAGTATCAGAACACACTTGACCATTGTTTTTAGATAAAAAGCGAGCGTGTTGAATAATTATTACATTCCGCGCCATCAAAAACAGTTGCAATTTAAAATGGTTTAAAAAACAACATCAAGTTAAATTCTACATTGTTACTTACTTAAGTAGGTTTTTTTTTTTTTTTTTTTTTTTTTGTTTGACTGGATGGCAAACGAGCAAGTGGGTCTCCTGATGGTAAGAGATCACCACCGCCCATAGACAACTACAACACCTGGGTATTGCAGATGCGTTGCCAACCTAGAGGCCTAAGATGGAATACCTCAAGTGCCAGTTATTTCACCGGCTGTCTTACTCTCCACGCCGAAACACAACAGTGCAAGCACTGCTGCTTCACGGCAGGATTAGCGAGCAAGATGGTGGTAGCAATCCGGGCGGATCTTGCACAAGGTCCTACCACCTACAACTATTTAAATTAATTGAAACTAATACCCTCTCAAAAAACGCAGCCAAGAATCTTGAAAGAAGAGCTTGTCTCGTGTCGCCTTCAGTCAGTGCCCCTACGAAAATAGAATTTACTTACGTTATCTATGTTAAAAATATTGTCTTTATGGCGCCTGGTTTGTATAAAAATTCTCATTAAGAAGTAAGGAATAAATTACCTAAGTTTTGGTAAAAAAAATACAAACGTATACGTACGTAAACTAGGTATATGATTCGTTCAAAAACCGGAATTTCTAAAAAAAACAAGGTAATTGACATTGGACCTCAATTCTATATGTCAGTCGGTAAAATTTTTATGCCATTTTTATTAAATTTTAAATCGACGCCATGGTTCCTAAGAACAGATTTCGCTATCTCTCATAGTTTCTTACTTCTGTAGCCCTACTGACCCATTTGGATTGATCACCCTGTAAAACTGTACATAATTTAATTACTAACACATTGTTTGACAGACACACCTGCAAGCTTTGTTTGTTAAATCTGCTTCATCTGCTTGCATTGTTATCCAAAATGTATTTTATTTAAGTTTATTAAATTGAATGCCAATTTTCTTAACCCTATTCGCCTGATGTTAAGCGATTATCGCCCATGGACATGCCCACAATTTCACTTGAAAACTTGAAGGTCATAGCCATTCCAGAGTTTTGCTGTGCGAGGCAGGAAATTTCTACAGTCGCCAACCATCTAAATGGTGAGGATGGAAGTGTTGTCGCGTATGGCGAAAGGATGCGGCAGGGCCGAATAAGAGCGTTGTACATGGGATAGAGAATAGTGAAGTACGCAGCGCCGTCAAGTCGATCGGAAACTCGTTATTCGAGTCGCTCTCCGTTGTATGCGGTCCCTGGTACTGGGGAGCCCACAGATTATTCCATATGTGGGCGAATTATGAAGCTTTATACTGTCTCGATCTGTTGAGCTTCTAAAACCCTTTGACCGCCACGGTCGGCAAATCGCGACAGCTGAAAATCTGCCATAGGCACTATGTCAGCCGTGTTCGCGTTACGTGGCGCCTATGGAGCGATTTTCCGATTTTTTTTATAGTCGTCTGTGGCTGACCGTGGTGTTCAAAAGGTTAAACCTTTAACTTGATCTTCAGCAACTTACCTAATCCAGGGGTTGATAGTTGTTTATACACGACCCTGAAAATATATTATCACGTTAATGGCAAAGCGTTCAATCAAAACGCTCTTATTGTCAAAGAAGTATCCACTAGATGTTTAGCCTTATATTACTACGAAGTACAAAATTCTAACTTACTTAGTATCTTGCCGTCCCGCTGATGCTAATATTATTTAATACGAAAAGGAAAGGGACGGTACGATAGGAACTTCAATTTTCTCATTTCATTGTAGCCCTTCTGGTTGTCACAAACTGAACTGACTAACCTCAGCTGTGGTGCGCAAGCGACGCGGCACGCTTGCAGCGGACCCGACATGCTTTTTACGTCTGGAGATCCGTTGTTTCTGAAATAAAAAATCATTATTCATACTAGCCAGCCATTGAAATTTTTTAATCAAATATAGAATGCTTGTTTTTTATTTACCCGCGGCTGCGCACTTCATTGAAACCGGCAGTTGAATCAAAAGGTTTTTATTTAACTCTCTACAAACCAAATTTCATTCAAACCCGTCCAGCCATTTTAGCGTGATACTCCTTCATTAAGAAAAATTAGATCGTGGCTCTTCATTGACGTTCAAAAGAAAATGGAAAGAGCGCGTTTAAAAAACCGATGTGCAAAAAATAGCCTAAGTAACTATTTATGCGTTAAAATTGTTTAATATATGGGTACCATTTCTATTTCACACACAATAAGTAAGTACTCGTATGTATTTTTTTCATCAATAAATGACTCTACCTGTGTTGTTCTTAAGTGTGTAAATTGTGACTTAATTAAACATTTCAGAACCCTTTCAGTGAAAACTTAATTTTAAAATAATACGTACGGCTTTTACAATAATAGAATGCCCGAAGACGATCTAGGTGACATTATTATTAAAGAGAAATGACATTAAAATAATAGAGGTAAAAGCTTATGAATGAGAAGCTTTTACGGAAAATCCAGGTTGTTCGCGTAGCCCTTTGATTAATTGATTAATAAAATTAATTAATTTATTAAGGATCACCAACAGATAATACATCATACAAAACATAAATATCCAGTAGATGATGAGATATCTAACTATAGGTAAGGGTCACGAGCGTTAATTTGGGACCCATTTCGCCAAAAAAATCCTTTGAATTGTCATACAAAATGACAGATATTCGACCTAAGATGGGTCCCAAATTAACGCTCGTGACGTACTAATTTCTGTATCATCGAACTTACCAAAAAAAAAATACTCGTGCTTATAAGTATTTAAATTAACACATGAAATTTAAATGAAAATTAAAAAGAAAACACCATCTAAGAGGCCCTCCTGCGGCATAGACCCCAGCACACTGGCGACATTACCTTTTCTATCATTATTGTTGTATCTTGAGTAATTGAACTTAATAATTCATTTATGGAATTGAATTGATTGTATAAAGAAATAAAGTATAATGAAACGTTAAAAACATAATGAAAATTGTACAAAAATGTAGTAAGTATACTCTAGGTATACTCTAAATAATACATTAAGGTTCAACATCTACGAGTCGCTATGACAATCTGTCTAGTCTTACTTATTATTATATCCCGACGCAAAAAAGAGGGGGTGTAATAAGTTTGATGCCAATGTCTGTCTGTCTATCTGTCTGTGGCATCGTAGCTCTCACCGTAGGACCAATTTCGAAGCAGTTTTTTTTTTGTGAAAGTAATAGTTCCTTGCGGTGGTTAGGTTTCATAGAAATCGGTTCAGTCGTGTTTGAGATATATATTTTTTTATGTCAAATAGCTGGTCACCTGATGGTAAGTGATCACCACCGCCCATGGACACCTACAGCATTATTAGGACTGCGGGTGCATTGCCGCCTAAAAGGGGGGCTAAAGGGGGAGGGGAGTTGGATATTGAACTTTGTAATGACAATTTTAACTTTACTAAATTGGTTAGGTTATTAATTAAAGAGGAAAACCTTTTTGACCTCGATCTGGGAATTTTCGTAAAAATATTGAAACAGTGGGCACTATTACAAGCTTTTTTAACTTGACCTTTTTGTTACTGTTGCTGTTTTTGCTTGGTCAAATCTTGCAAGTTCATTAGTGGTCGGATTGGCTTGAATTTATCGGATGACATGTAAGTTGGATGACAATGCAAATACAGTCAACAAAAAGTACAATCAGCAAAAAAGCTTTGTATCAAAAATTAAATTTTTAACAGAAACTTATTAAGTATTTGAAATGCGCAAGGTCCGAAACTTTAACAGGAAAACATACGTAGGTATACATTAGTTTAACCTATTCATTGCCGCGCGCCAGATTGCGTACTTTGCAGCGATGCCGACGCTTCTGCAGAGCAGACGCCCATGCGTCAGCGGCACCCAGGGAAAGCTAAATTAGACGCCCATCGGCGTCAGTGAGTGGCATCACATGAGGGTTCACCAAGATGCCGATGGGCGTCAACGGCACTGAACGGGTTAAATGACACCGATACTGCCTGAAAGTAGGTGCTGAAACGCATTACGTGTTGCGAGGAATTATTGTTTTAATGGAAGAGTTATGTCACATCTATAGGTACACGGGTCAGACATAAAATGACCAACCAGAATCCTTCCCGTTTATTATAAGTGACTATAAAATTTCGACGTGTGACGTTAATATAATTGCTCAGAGAGTGGGAGTAAGCTGTCGTTTCAGATTTTACTGTTGTTATATAAAGTGCGTCATCCATTAGCTTCGGCCATAGATACAAATAAAAAACGTTGCCGTAGACAAGAAGAAATACAAATTATGGCTGCTTGGGATGGAAAGAATAAATAATTTTTCCACCCAACACGCTCGGTTTTCATAAAAATTTGCACTTTAAAGTTGAATATTTCGCAAACAGATCACTGTATCTAAACATCGTCTTAGCAACCCCCAATGATTTTAAAATACCTATCCAACGTGCCCACGCTATTGGGTTAGCCGAGAAAAAAAAACACCCCCACTTTACGCGTATGGGAGGTACCTTAAAAAACATCTTTTTCGTGTTTTTATTCTACCACTTTGTTGGCGTAACTGATAATGTATATTCATGCCAAATTACAGCTTCTAGTACTAACGGTCTCTGAGCTTAGCCGCGGACAGACAGACAGACGGACAGACATGGCGAAACTATAAGGGTTCCTAGTTGACTACGGAACCCTAAAAACAAATTCGTTCCAGTAGGTACATAATACAAAACACCTACGCTAAATTTCATGATTCTAAACTCAACGATTATTTCGATATTTTTCACTGATCCCGTGGGAATATCGGGATAAAAAGTAGCCTATGTGTTATTCCAGATGTCCAGCTATATAAATACCAAATTTCATTCATATTCGATCCGCCGTTTTACCGTGGATGAGTATGTTTCATATTTAGATGTTCAATTCGTGATTTGAAATATGAAATATTTAAAGGAACAGAATTTGGGCAGCCGATCTGAGGCATCCAATATTATAAACATCGAAAGTGTTCTCTACAACATGAATGAAATCATTCAAATTAATATTATTTCTATAATTTTAATTGTAACTTTGAAATACTGAGGACACACACACTCACAAACCTTCGCACTTATTAGTAGTATGACCGATGCCCATTATGGCATTACAAAGCGTCCAACAGCTAGCTCGCCAGTGGACGGCCAGCCTTGCGCCAACTGTTAACGGGTAGTTTACGAGCTGTGAACCCGTCTGTTACCGAGCTCTGTTGACACGGTGACCCCTCCGATACTCCGAACACTACGCACGGTAGTGCTGTCGCCAAGAACAACGCAATGCTTTTCTTATTTTAATCTAGTGTTTTTCTTCGTGTGTGGGGAGGGGGGGGTTGAAAGCCTCTTTAGGGGGGTCGCGAAGGTCCTATTATCAGTTGGTACTCTAGTAAAAAAAAGAATAACTTTAAAAATATCTAAATAATAAGTAATATAATGTCACAAAATAAAATAAGTCATGAAAAAAAAACCAATAGGTAGAGGGGTCGTGAAATATTTCTTCATGCTAAGCCATCGTCCCAATAGAACGCGAATCGCGCGAGTAAGCGATGCGACCATCGCGTGTTCGCGCGATGGCAAAAACTATGTGTCCTAACGACCCGAGCGAGCGAGCGCGGTGTCCCGCCGACGCAATCATCGCGCGAATTTCAATTAGGACACCTATTCGAATTCAATAATAATATGTTTGATCGCGCGTTCGTACGAACTAAGTTCGCGCGAATAGGTTTACAAACATTTTATTCGCGCTACCGCGTCGTGCGATTGTCAGTTAGGACACCTATTCGAGTTCAATATGTTTGATCGCACGTTCTTTAAATTCGCGCGAACCTGCGATGATCGCGCATTTGCGTTCTATTAAGACGATGCCTAAAGGGTCGTGTCATGAAAAAGGTTAAAAAACACTGCTTTAATCTACCTAATTAAAAACAATATTATAATTTCCAGCCATCATTATCTTCTTCAACCTATATGCGTCTGGGCACAGGTTTTCACTGCAGAATTAGGGATCTTAAGCTGTACCTACCTAGTTCCCAAGCGGGTCTAATGTGGATTCGGAAATTCACATGCGCCATTGAATTGCTTAGCAAGCGTATCCAGGATTCCTTGCGAAGATTTTTCTTCACCATAAAGCTCAGTTCAACAAAAAATCGGGAATACTCAGAGCTGTGCGAGCCCGTGCTTAATAACTGGGCTATCACGGCTTACTATGATATTAAACTCTTCTTATTTCCAAAGAGACCCTTTCGATAGTAAATAAAAACCAGCACAAGTGAAACAGTTTATCAACGCCACTTATGGACAAGTATTATGACAGAAATGATATCACGGTAACGACCTTCTCCTAACCAATAGTTTTTAACGTAATAATGACGTAATACCTAATGTATTATCTTTTAGAACATCTGAAACGTGTTATGAGCGTTATTGTGTAAAAGGGTTGCAGATCTTGATTTGTTCGGTCCGAAAGGATCCCCCTATTCCCTCCCTCCCTACATGATGGTCCCTTCTATTGTTCGCTTGACCCTTCCATTATGACAGGAACACAGAATTATTTAAGTTTGGTATTTTTATGAATGGGTCTTAACATTGTATGACCTTTCATTTTATATGTATGTACATAATAACTCTATCCTAATACCATCACCAACCATTATTCTGTGAATCATAATTAAGTGTTGTAAGTTGTTGTGGTAAGAAGGTACACGATGACTGAAATATCAGTAGGTCAGTAAATACTGTTGTTGAGAACCTGATTATGACACTTGAGGTCCCGGCTTCGATGTCTGGTCGGGGCAAATATTTGTATGAAAAATACGAATGATTATGGTCAAATCTTAGATGTGTCATATATGTAGTGTATTTAAGTGTGTATTTATCTGTAGAAGTACCTACCGATATATCCGTAGTTTAGTACCCTTACCCATATCCATTAGTTCAAGCTTTGCATATGTAGTTTGAGACTAGTCAAATAGTGTTAATAGTCCTATGAAGTTTAATTTACTGTGTGCATTTGAGACTTGGCGAGATTTTTCTGGATGCGCTGTTGGACTACATTTTATGGCTAGTGGATGGCTGCAGTTACGGACTTACGATTGAATATCGCAACCACGTCCTACGCTTTGCTGCCGGTCCACTTGTTTGTAATAATTGCTGCCAGATCATTACATCGTGATATACAGAGTAGGTACATATATGTAGGTATATCAACTTTCATAGAATTAAAGGGGTATGCAAATTCATAGTCTGCGCTGTGGCTTAATGTAAAACACACATGACTCAAATAATTGTATGATGTGTCGTGTCACGACGCCTCAGAAAAGGCTTCATCTTCCATCATCATCATCATCATCCCAGCCTATTTACGTCCCACTGCTGGGCACAGGCCTCCTCTCAGAATGAGAGAGCTTGGGCCGTAATTACCACGCGGGCCCAGTGCGGATTGGGAACTTCACACATACTTACCATTTAATTCCTTCACAGGTGTGTGCAGGTTTCCTCACGATGTTTTCCTTCACCGTAAGTAAAGCTCGCGGTAAATTTGAAATGTAATTTCACAAATGAATTTTGAAAAACTCAGAGGTGCGGGCCGGGGTTTGAACCCACGCACTTCTGCTTGAGAGGCGATAGGTGAAACCACTAAGCCACCACGGCTTTTTGTCTTTAAAGGCTTCATACTTTTAATATTAGAGAAAGGGACAGAGCCAAATAAAATAGTTACGGGTAAAAATCTTTTACGGGGGAAAAGTTGTAGAAATGTCCAGGTTTATATATAAGTAATAGTAGTAACAACCAGTGCCTAAAAAAATAGTTAATGTTATTATGAAATAACTGATGTGAGAAAACGTGGACGGTGAATTAATTATTGCGATCTACTTAATATGGAAAAAACTTACAAAGGTTCACGTTTGACCTTACCTGCCATGAACGTAATGCGCGTAGTATTCCTCTTCGAACACCAGCAGCGACAACCCCACACCCTCGCAGATCCTGGAGACAGCTTCCGCGGGCACCAGCCGGTCGCGCACCCAGCTCGCCAGCAGCGCCGCGCTGTAGCTAGCCCACCAGCAAATGCAGCCCGCTGACCAGACGTAGCCAGGACTGGGGAGGGACTCCAGCCATGGGGAGAAAAGCTGTGACGAAAAATTAAATAAATAAATACAAATATCACGGCACAATTCACACCAATTGACCTAGTCCCAAAGTACGCTTAGCAAAGCCTGTGTTATGGGTACTAAGCAACGGATAAATATAGTTATATATATATATATACATACTTAAATGTTATTAAACACCCAAGACCCGAGAACAAACATTCGTATTTTTCATACAAATATCTGCCCCGGCACGGGAATCGAATCGAACGGGAATCGATGATGATTTTTATCATCATCATCCCCATCATCAGCTTTAGGACGTCCACTGTTGGATATAGGCCTCTTCCATAGACCTCCAGTTGCTTCGGTTGGAAGCGGCTTGCATCCACCGTGACACCACCACAGCGCAAACATTTTGTCCCAACTCGCACGGTCTCCTTCCCGCGGCCGTCTTTCGCCCGCACACTACCACGGTTTGCTGTGTGCGTACGATGCGAGCGTTGCAGAAACCGTAAACACATCTTGATCGTTGTACATTTTCCGCCGTAGTTAACTTAAGAAAAAAAAATGTTGTGATAAGTATAAATTAAATATTGTCATCCGTCTATCTCGTTGGGCTTGGTGGATGTCCTACGCTGCGGTTGCCGATACACGGTATCCATTCGAGAACTTTTTGGCCCCAATGGCTTGTTCAGATCAGATCAGCATCAGATTTTTTACGGCTTCCAAAATAGAATCTCTATCCTATTTCTTTAATCGAGCAATTTTTGTATACAAACGACGGCGTCAATTACCGTTCTCTAGGAAACTGCTAGTTGTGTAAGAAAGAAAAGAAAGAAAATGTTTATTCGGTATATAAACAAAGTAACAACAAGGTAACACAATACCTGACGACTGACGACCGGATGGTCAAGTGGTTAGAGAACTTGACTACGAAGCTTGAGGTGCCGCGTTCGATCCTCGGCCGGGGCAAATATTTTTATGAATAATACGAATGTTTGTTCTCGGGTCTTGGATGTTTAATATGTATTTATCTATATAAGTATGTTTATCCGTTGCATAGTATCCATAGTAAAAGCTTTGCTTAGTTTGAGCAATTGGTGTCAATAAGTGTCCCATGATATTTATTTATTATTTAATAACGTATTAAGTACTTAAAGCCTAAAGAACTAGACCAGTGCTGGTTTTCAACCAGCGGTATGCTGAGCCGGGACCTTTTTGTAACGGCAACACTACTTATGTATTTTTTCTAACCTGTGTAATGTGTCACTGCAGTTATGAATTAGTTATCTGTGTCACAAGGGAGCAAAATGAATCCAGAATGTAGCGAAGGATTCTACAATAGAATCTTGAGCGTAGCGAGCGATTCTAAAGTAGAATCCTGAGCGTCATGAGGGATTCAAGTGTTAACGCCCAAGATAAAAATAATTTTGCTCCCGAGTGGCTCATACAACTTTTCACACCGAGCATTTATAAACTTGAAAAAAAAACCCTAATATTTTTAAAGAACAACCAGCATAGAAAATGACGTGGCTTTAGAATTATCAACTTCAAAAAATGCCATTTGCAATAAAATACATAGAAAAACCTTGAACAGAAAAGTTGCACTTTGCTCCCTCTCGTCAGGGAGGAAAAGTTACTTTTCTGTAGGAGAGGTGTGAAAAAAATATTTTCTTTCTTTGTTTCTTTCTAACTGCTCCGCAATGCTGAGGTACGGAACCACAGCGCTGCTTTATGTTGACAATAAACTGTTGGACTACTTACATGTAAATTAATAAGAGCTAATGTAATAGTAATTCCCGGAGACACTCTCCGTCGCGCTTGCATCGCGGACCACTCTCGAGCCAAGATCCTCGTCTTCCACATGTTATCTTCACTGAACTGCTCATCTAGTAAAGCAAGGGAAGTAAAAGTTATTTATTGTACCTAAGCACCGTTTTCAACGCAATGGTGAGCCTAGGGGAGTCCGAGGAGAGTTGTGACAGAGGAGAGTAGTGACAACGTCGTTTTTTGGAAACTTAGTAATTGCTAGCGAGCTCGCAACAGCACGCGTTTGATAGACTAGCTGCGGTATTGCGGACGCTATGAACTAAAGAGTGTAACGCGCGCTTGTATTGCGGGCTCGCTATCGCAGCAACTGCAGTTGCTGATAGCAGACTCTAAGAAAATCGCAAGTTGTCACAACTCACTCTGTCCATCGACTCTCTCTCGGTCTCCCCTATATCTTGCAGTGGACTCTTATACAGCTGATAATGTTGATAATGATAATAATGACTGTTTTGGAGTGCTTTGTTTAATGCCCATAAAGGCTTTCATTTGTTTGCATCGTGACGCATCAGAATGGAGGGAGAGGAACAAACAAATCATCATTGCATCAGACAACTGTAAATCTCACTATATTTAATGTGTGCACCTTTATATCACGTCATGGACACGCCACGTCATACAAATATAAATCCTTATTGGGCAAATTATGATTGATTGATTGGATAAATTATGATGATATACGTACCTAATTCAACAGCAATTAGGTACATACTTAGAAGAGTAATAAATACCAATATTTGGTTAAGTTAGTTGGTTGATTATGATTAGACAGTCTCAAACAGATGTGCCAGTGTAATTTAACTAAATTTCTTTAATATGTAATATACCGGGTGTGGCCTGTAATACGAGCAAAAAATTAAAATATAGATCGTCCTTTACGATTTGAACAAAATTAGTTCAGCGACTTTTAAAAATAATGGAGTCTTTGACTTTTCCTTTTTTCATACAAATTAAATACTGCTATCAATGTACGCCATCCTTGAACCCAACTGACGTCGCCTGTCACGCTACAAACATCAAGCATTTTGCTTTATATTGCTTCTTCAATTAAACTTAAAAGCGTAATAAAAATTAAAAAAACTAATTATTTTTAAAAGTCGCTGAACTAATGTTGTTCAGATTGACGAGGACGATTTATGTTTTAATTTTTTGCTCTTATTACAGGCCACACCCGGTATGAAATGCTCGTGTCACAGTGTTTGTAATGAAACTCCTCCGTAACGGCATGACCGATATTTATGATTTTTTTTGTGTATATTCAGTAGGTCTGAGAATAGGAAGTAAACTATTTTTCATACTTCTACGAGGACGGAGTGGGAGTGTGGGACGGACGGAAAGCAGCTAGTATTATTATAAAAACTTTACAGTTCAGAATTATTAGGTACCTTTAATCGGAGGATTGTATTCAGACCAGTCCAAAAAGAAAATATCGCAGCGACATTGGCGCCAATTCACCCATATTACTTTGATACCCTGTAAAATATAATTCATAGTTAATTTCTCGATCTAATTTATTTAATCAGGCTTGCATAAACGTAGCTATCATAAGGTCGCGGGTGAGCAAAGTACTGGTTCAGTTCATTCATTTCTCTATAGATAAGTTTTTGGTTAAAAAAAAAACATTTTTAATACAAGCTTTTTTTTGCTGACTGTTCTTTTTATTGATTGTACTTGTTTTGTCGCCCACACTACATTTACATATCAAATTTCAAGTCGATGCCATAAACCGTTGAAGAGTTCCGTCCTGCGGAGACGATCCTAGCCGGACTACCACGATGTCACTACCAGATTATTGTATTGTCACGCAAGTTACATGTATACCAAATTTCTAGTCAATCCAACTACTGAAAGTTGGTCGAATGTAACTTGCAAGATTTGATTACAGACAGACAGACAGACAGAAAACGGGACAGGTGAATCTTTAAAAGCTTGTAATAAAACTGTAGCAAAAAATAGTTTATTATGAACTTCAGCTTCTGTTTAGGGCCTTTACATATCCGGCTGCTCTATGGAAAGGAAAACGCGCTGCCAACGCTAGTTTTAAAACGTACTTAGTAATCTGTGTAAAAGAAGTTTTACCTTTAAAGCGATAGCAGAGTATACGAAAGCTCTGATGATGCGCTCTTCGGCCGCCGAAGGTGGAAGAGTCAGCCCGAACGACCCAGCTTCCACAGCTAGAGCATGTAGCGTTGATAACCAGACAGCCTAGAATAACAAAAAAAAACCTTTTACGATTGCTTTATAAGGTAACATAAGAATTAAATCAAAAATATTAAATGAGCACTTCTTATACGAGTAACTGAAGGTTTGGTTTCAGTGTTTCCGGTATCGACTTCGACCGGTTTGAGCCAATGTTGGCCGAAACTATGCATTTGTAAATCAATTAAATCATCGTGTCATTCAGATGAGTTATTATTATTAATTATTTTGTCGCGTGGGGAATTGAAAGAAAGAAAGAAAATACATTTATTTAATTTGAATTGGGCCTACGTCCAGCAGTAGGTACGTTCGTACAGCTACTACGTCTATACTCGTATACGATAATATTCTATATACATAGTCAAAATGCCATAAACGGGACTTATCACGCTATTTTTACACGAGTAATATTACCTCGACGTTACGGCAACGTTACAGTTGCCGTGGTCACGAGTAGACACGGGTCACGGGTCACGGTCACCAACAACTGTAACGTTGCCGAAACGTCGAGGTAAATATTACTCGTGTAAAAATAACGTGATAAGTCCCGTTAATGGTATTTTGACTATTAGTGAGAATCACGAAAGTTTAAAACGTTATATATTCTATATACGTCTATATACGATAGTTAGTGATTGTTATGTTCTTTTAGATACTTATAGTTTACTTAATCGCCCGTAAATATTTTTTTCCTGTTTTTTTTTGTACTTGTTTCTCTATCTTATAATTGAACAATGGCATATTTGCTGGCTAATGTTTAATTTAAGTTTTCTTTTCCTTTATTCTTTAAACTGTGCCGTTTTTTGCCCAAATAAACATTAAACGTAAATGAACTAAAAGAATTTCTTTGCTCACCCGCGACCTCTACCTAAATTCTTTTCGTTCATTGATATGGACCTAGGCAAAGTAACGCCTGATCCAATAAATTATTAAACGTAAACATTTTTGTGCCAACTGTAGAGTATTAAGTGTATTGTAAATAAATTTGTATTCTAGAAGGCTTACAAAGTACATAGCGTCGGCCGTGGATCCAGCAAGGAGCGGCAGCAGGGCAGCTTGAGGGCCCCCTCTGCGGAGCACCCCTCGCCACTGCAAGAGTGCGTAGCATGACAGCAAGGCGCCGAGGACGCCCCCCCAGATCTACGCAAAAGTATCTATGGTTACAATTACATGTTATTTGTCTAGTTTATGGATTGTAGAGTATCTACCAATCTCTTACAGGAAGAATAACAATCTTGTAGCGCTAGAGAATCAAAGAGTGCCTGAAATAATTAGGCCTGCAACAGTATATTTTGAAGCCTGTTTTAAGTAAATATTATTCTAAAATAACTGATGTGAGGAAACATGGACGTTTTTACTGTCAACGGACGTCTACGCTCATTTTTTAAAACACGTTTTTAATTTCTCAACCTGTCACAAACGAAAATTCTGTTTTTGTTTTGGTTTCTGTGGCAAATACTGGTTCCGATTGGACACTAAAAATAATCTTTTACAGTAGGGTTATTATTTCGAGAGGTTCAATTGTGTTTAGACTCAAATTTTCAGTTATAAAATTAGAAATATATCGTTTATTGTTTTAAGTTCATGAATGTTCATAATATGATATACCATGCATGCAACATAAAAAATTACGACATTGATAAGACTATTTTTTTCTACATTTCCCGTTGTTCCAAAATACACCATCATTTTCGTAGCCACACTTATTAAGTATATTTTAAACAAAAAAAAGAGGTCAAACCTCCTGTAAATCTTTTTTTAACTATAAGCAACTTTGAAAATAAGACTGCGTCAATATAACGTATAATGTTTATCGCAAGTCATAATTATTTATCTATAATTAATGTAATAAAGGTTCAGTTAGATTTGCGTCAAAGATCGAGCGTCATTTTCGTTACGGTTGCGACTTGGTAAGTATTGGGTAAATAAATATAATGTTTTACTGGTGCTGTGTCATTTGCAGTTAAGTTATTCAATATTGATTTCATTTGCTTCAAACCTATAGGATATTTACTGCAGAGCCGCGAAAGTAAGAGCTTTTCAATTTCGTGGTCATCATTTTCGTGGTCCTATGGGCCACGAAACTGATTAAAGACCACGAAAAAGATGATTTTCCCTACAAGTAGAAAAATACAGAACACTTTTTATAGAATTTTCTGCTTTTTACAGTGTAATCGTTTATGCCGTTATTGATTTAATTGATTTAAACGAAGAATGGTTGACCGTCAACAACATTTGCTCCAGGTGTGGTTATAGGAATTATGACCAGTGCGTCGCCAATTTTGTTAACTGGCGAGAGGTTCAAGAATTATTTTGCCCTGAATGTACGTGTGAAATGTATATATCTAAATATTAAAAGAAACTTCGTCATTTAGAGGAGCATTTTGTTGTGTTGTTTCGTTGTAACATAATTTCGTTCTGGTTTACCGTAGACCTGCACGGGGGGAAGGTATTGAAAACTGTTTTGGTTTGTGAGTTGAAGTTATTAATCTTACTTTAATTAAGTAATTTCTAGATAGTATTTAAAAGGTTACAAAAATGACAATTTGAAGTCGTCATTTTCGTGGTCAAGTTTTTTTTTTTTATATAGATATCGATTGTCTATTTCTGTTGATACCTGATTAATTAAATAATGCTTATTCGTTTTCTCATTATGATCGGATTTTCATTCAAATAGTACAATTATAAGATTTTCAAATAAACAAATGTTCTTTTTCGTGGTCTCGATGCTCATTTTCGTTACCGTTAAAATTGGATTTTTGCTTTTTTTAACCAAAATAAACTTTATCGATCTCTTATAATATAAGCATCTTATCGGTACATATCCTTATGTTCAAAATAAAACAGACCACATCAAAATGTGTGTTTTATTTCTGTAACATTTATCTTACACCTCAAATAATTACCCAGTAGCAAAATGCAGGCTAATAAGGACTGCGCCGTTTGATGCCTAACGAGGGACATAAAGAGTCTTTTGTGCACGAGGGAAGGTCCAACACGAATAGGGCACCTCTATTATAACAAAAGATAAACTTCACTACTTTTTTTCGTACCCAAATCCGTACTGCGGCTTGTTTAGTGTGTCTGATTTGCAATATACTTACGAATCAAAAACTACTCCGAAGGTATTGGAAACGCGGATAAAATATATTCCAGTAGCCTTTAGAATTTCATCAATCTGCTATGTGTTTGTTCACGCTAATTTTGAAATTCTGAACTGATATTAATGCCTTTTTTATTTTGACGGGCTATCTTGGGGTGGTGAAAATAAACAAAATGACGATGTACCTCCCAAACCCTAAAATTTAGCAATCTCAGTCAAATTCAAAACCATAACGGACAGGAGGTCTCCTGAAACTCGAAACTCGAAGTTCGTGTCGTGCGGTCCCTCTGACACTTCTACTGTGTAATGGGAGAGCGAGAGGGACAGTACGACACGAACTTCGAGTTTCGGGTCTCGTAGTAGCCCTACTGGGGCTTGTATAATGCGGGCACCATCGTACTAGCGGGCTGCATGATCCCGGTTTCGGCGATACGGTTTCCCTATCTAAAATCTCCTCAGGATCAACGTTTGACGAATCTGAATTCGGCATACAATACACGACTCTTTTTTTAACTGATCCAAGTGCCTATAAAACGCGGCAGAAATCCCAAGGAGAACCAAGAAGGAATTTGGAAACAGCGCCATCTAGCGAAAACTAGTAACGACGTGATAATCCTTACTTCAAGTCCCCGCAGGACACCGGCGCTGGGCATCTCATGTTCCACCTGGAGAGACGTGGTGACAGCCCGAGTATACGTCGGCTTGGCCGCGTACTGCGCTTGAATTGTCAAGTGCACTCGCAGAGATGACTTGCTTCGTTGCATGCTGGCAAAAAGGGAATAAAATCAAGGAAATGTTTATATATTACCTATATTGCAATGAGTGTACTCGTTAGGCCAGGGATTCCCAATTTTCTTACTTTGTGGCGCGCTGTAAGCCTCAGTTAGTACCTACTTCGTCACGACGCTCTGTAGCGACGGAGCCTAGCTATTTGGAATATAGCGTAAGTATTCGCTGGGCTACCCACAATCAACAATAAAAGGAAAACACTTCGTTTTGGCTCAATATGTCCAAAATGGAAAAAAAACTAGTGAAGATCATACATTCATAATGAGCCACACCATTGAAGCTCGTGTAATTCGTCAAACTTCCCACCTCCTACTTTGCACCCAGCGACTGATTGTGAGTTTCTCAGCGAACTACTTTCCGCTGCCGTTTGTATCATTACCGTGTGTGTAGTTTTTTGTTTTTAGTTTTAAATGGATCCTATTGAAAACTGCGTTGCGGTTTGCCGCGACATTATGCTGAGTGGGGCCCGCATTTTATACCATTCGATGTTCATTTTTATTTATTATTTTCCTTCCAATGTATTTTTCTGTGTATCGATCGAATATGCATGTGTAGATAAATATAAATTCTCTCTGTCCGTACCGGAACAATATTTTTTTTTGTTTATATTTTTATGTATAAGTTTATGTGATGAGACAACAACACAAGTTGGAAGATCGTTCTTTTTTTTTGTATGGTATCCCTACGGTCTTCTAGCGATTTTCTGCTTCCTGTTCGGAAGCCGCCATTCCTCTGGGGATGGCAACACCAGCGCGTCACATCCGGCGGATATACGGAGTGAGTCGTGTTCTTGCTTCGAAAGCAATCTGTCAGCTGCAAGCGTGGCAAACACATAAAAATTATTCCTGTGCCGTGTGTGCGTTGTGAGGGCTCTTTCCCCTTGGACGATACGTTTACCAGTGCCCTTGGACCCCTGTGTACGCTATATTCAGCCCGAAGACAGCTCCTGGACCTTTTGCTAAGCCCTTGGAACCCCAGGCCGTGGATGGACAGTACCGGTAAGTCGTTTGGAGCCGTAGGAATATCGTACACTCTCGAATAGCTATAATGACATAGCATCGTAACAATTCGATATATATTATTCGACTGGATGGCAAACGAGCAAGTGGGTCTCCTGATGGTAAGAGATCACCACCGCCCATAAACATCTGCAACACCAGGGGTTTATATTGTCAAATAATTTGATTTCTAACCCGCCGTAGAACGTTTTCAGAGTGTCATAATGATTTCTCTTGTGAGACATTTGCATTTCCGCATGGAAATATAGTGAAATTCTGGAATTTCAATTCAAATGCCAGCTATGCAGAAAATCGAAATTGGTTTGCGCGAGCGAAGTTGCAAGTATAAATGCTAGTAAACTCTGAGGGCTACTCCGAAATTCAGACTTCGAAGTTCGAATCGTGGCGTCCTTCTTACATTCCTAATAAAATTAGCGTGAGGAAAGTCATGATACAAACTTCGTACCTAGTATAAGCGTAGTAGTAAGAGCGATATTGTTAGGCAGTTTTTCAGATAAATACTTAGCAACAGAACAGCGGAACATTTTAGCATCTTCTTATTTACTGTAAAAGCGCTTCTAAAGCGTTAATTAATGACAGCTCCTTAAATTTCAAAGTCCCGTTTCACAACATCTATTAAAGAATGACAACAGGTTTTGGCATTCATTGCCCAAAATGTTTTATAGACTTTGAAAAGGATCGCTTCTCTCTTAGAAAAACATTCTTTGTAAAATTGATAGACCGTATTAAGGAGTCCTTGTCCTGCCCGCACAAAGCCGCAAAAATGCCGGTGATTCTACTAAATTGGAACCCTATTGTATTCCGACATGAGCCTACGACATTCTCTCCTATTGGCCAAAAATATATTAGCTTTGAATTAATAAGTGCGAAGTGGATGATGTTAGACCCTCGTCAAAATCTTATATTGATAGTCGTAATAAATATTAAATGGGTACCTACTTAATTGAAGCACGGCATGCGTTTATACTTATCCTATTTGTACTTATTTTTCGACTATAGGTAATATTTTAAGCTGCGAAAGTTTGTGTGTGTTGTTACTTTTTCACGCTAAATGTAATACAAAATTAGTGTTGACAGACTTATTTATTATTAAAGACACTAATTAATTACGAAACGTTTGAATAAATTTTGGTCAAGGTGTCACATGACGTAGGAAATCGTTTTTGGGGGTCATCTTTGCCGCAGTCTGTCAGGCACTTCCGGCTATTTCAGAACTGACAGATTTATGTTGCCCCTCTCTACGAATAAAGAGCTACATGATGCCAAGTGTTTCGTAATGATGTCATTTGACGTAAAATGACCTTAAAATTTTGACCGGAAATGAAGGATTTTCTCAAACTTCCGGCTAATTTTAGGTGCGATAGTTTTTTGATTCTTGCTCAGCACAACTTTTTCCACCGTGTGCCATGCATCTTATCGTGATGTCATGTTACGTAGGTAACTTGGGGCTGGGCTCACGGACTAGTCGGTACTTACACGGTTTGCGTGCTTGGCGCTTGTGTTGGACGGCTAGTCAATAACCTAACTAACTAAGAAAATTTGGAAATCTCCCGAAATTGACATTTTAAAGTTCAATACCAGACATAGCTAAGAACCATTGCAAGAAAACTCACTTTCACGTAAAGAAACCACATCGAAATCGGTCCACCCGTTTGAGAGCTACGATGTCATAGATAAACAGATAGACACAGGCAGACATTGGCGTCAAACTTATAGCGCACCCCTCTTATTGCGTAGGGGGTTTAATGAAGCTGCTCTGCTGTACGAAGGCTGATTTAGAATAGTAATATATTATGGAAGAGCACACGCGCTAATCATAGATGATTATTCTAAATCAGCCTTCTGACTCTATATTACCAGTTCTTAGTCCGCGTTTAGATAAACAAAAAGCTACGAAGGCTTATCAGAATTATTGTAGAAACTTAAAATCAAATCCTATACTTCTTACCGTAAATGAATTAGCAGAGTTCGTAGGTAGATTGTGCTGGTGGTATTCGTCGTTGTTGATAGATAGTTATGTGTGACAAAATAACGCCTAAACTTATCGGTCGGCCACGTTGCTCTCTGGAAACAAATTTTTAATAAAGATATACTCAGCGGCACAAAACTTGGCCCACACTATGGATTTACCATTAACAGCGTACATTTGAGGGCCAAATTATTTACCGCTCAGTATATATGCAAGGTGGGCCCTGTAACAGGAGCAAAAAATTAAACCACAGCTTCCACTCTTCATCTTGAGCTAATTTAGTTCTACAACTTTTGAAAATAACTTGTATTAATTTATGATTTTTATTATAGTTTAAAGTTTAATTTGCCCAGCAATGTATAGCGAAATCCGTGGTTTTGTTACGTGACAGGCGATGTCATTTAGGCTATTGGATGCCGTACATTGAAAATACCAATTAATTTGTTTGGAACTAAGTAGTTCCATTTGAGAAGCAGAACCTGTGTTTTCTTTTTTTGCTCCTGTTACAGGGCCCACCCGGTATTATTTATTAACTTTCTTTATTACATTGTTTTGCCTGTATCAAAATGAAAAAAAAATGATTTAAAAGAAAATATTACACTACCGTTGAGTTTATGGCTATGTCACGCATATCGTTTAAGTATGGATGTTACAAGAAATAAACAAAACTTGTAAAAATACACAATAAAGTCCACTTGTCGGTATCGTACGCATCGGACGCATCGCACGCAACGGATCGTAGTGTTCTTAGTATAGAGAGTCATACAAGTGCGTCCACTGATCCGCACTGTACGGATCGCACATTTCTATACAAAGCAACAAATCCGACACGTCCGAAGCGTACGATGCGGATCAGTGGACGCTTACCTTTATACCTGGGCGGCCGAGCTTTCCTGCTTTGCTTTGGTATTAAATAGATAGATACCTAATTATAATGTCAAATTTTGTTTTAAGTAGGTATTTTTGTGTGTCCCTACACGGCGTCATGGGCTAACTTATACAGCAGTCGCATCTATAAAATTAAAACCGGCCAAGAGCGTGTAGGACACGCCCAAAATAGGGTTCCGTAGCCATTACGAAAAAATAAGTAATATTTTTTTAAGGATTTATTTTATACGGAATCTTCCAAGTTTAGGTATATACCTTAGACTGCTATTTACTCATAAACAACTAATAATTCTCAAGCAAACTTAGCCGTTACAGTTTTCCTTGAAAGTTTGATACACTTACTATCATTCTCAATTTTTTTTTAATTTTCCACCACCGGCTCAGTTTTTAAAGGGGGAGGGGACGCTCGAATTTAATGAAAATTTGCACTTTGAAAATGAAATAAATAAGTCCTATTTATATTACAACGTGTACCAGTTTCAAGACACAATGCGTTTGCTCTAACTACAAAGCAAAGTTTTGCCACTAGATAACTTCAAGTGGAACTATTGTTGGATGAGATCAAGTTTAATTAACCATATATCATATCTTAGAGTTCCGAGCGCTTTACCTTTTGCAGCGTCATCGAGTTGCAATCTTGTTTCAAATAGTTTATATTACCAGTACAGTCGAGGAAACTGAATCGCGTACCAGGGTGGAACCTGGTTCTCTATCGTTTGCCCGAATTTCATATGCCCGAATGTATCGTTTCCTAGAATTTTCATTTGCCATAAAGTAATTTATTTCTGAAATAGTAATTTCTTCAGAGTTGATAACCTAACCTACTGCATTATGTATGATGAATTTTAAAAAAATCCTGAAAACAGCACGGTTCTATATATTTTATGGCAAACGTTGGTATGGCCAGTGAAATTCGGGCAAATGAAATTCGGGCAAGTAAAGGTAAACGCGTAAACGTACGTTTTCATTTTTCATTGGTGAGGCCGCGAGCGCTAAGTATGATATATCATCGCAAATAAATCTCAAACTGTAAATTATAATACGCTATAAATTCAACGCAGATTTTCCACACTTACTTAGTTACTGGCACATTCACCCATACACGTCCTCCGACGAGATTGATGGACGGAAGACCTGGTTAAAGCCGCTGGTTCACGGTGGATGCAGGCTGCTTCCAACCGAAGCAACTAGAGGTCTATCGCGGAGATCTGTGCTGTGTCCAACGGTAGGTACACTGCAGTACGCATACTGTAGTACTTTGGACATGTCTCCAGGCGGGATGGCGATTCCATAGAGCAACTAGTCGTGCAGGGAAGAGTGGAGGGAACCAGGTCGCGCGGCAGGTCACCTATGCGCTGGACTGACCAAGAGTGAAGGCCGCAGTATAAGTAGGAAACCGCGTATCTCACTGTGCCAGATAGTGGGCCAAGAGAGGGGTATGGCGGAAGATCATATGGAGAGCTGTGTCCGCCTCTACTACCGACGCGGACATCTCAATGTGCCACGACCGCTCTGGGAAGAGCGAAACGACAAAAAAGAAGATGTCCAACAGTGAACGCCCAACAGCTTATATGAGGAAGATGATGACTTATATTACATAGGTACCTACTTGTTTACCTTAACGGGACTTCCATTGGGTTTCCTCAAGGCGACAGGCAGCGGGTTGAAACTGCCACCCATTTGTAAGAATGGCGACAGTGTATCACCAGCCGACAGCGGCATATCTGACACGTTGTAGTGGCAGTCACGTCTGCAAACATGAGAGCGTACCGTACTAAGGCTGTGTTTTCACCAGTATGTGGTACTCGTAGGGGAGCGGTGCGAGGATGTGGAACGTGACTGTTTCCACCAAAGATGTGCGAGGTAGCTGAGAGGTGCGAGGATGCGTAGCGAGGGCATGTAGCGGGCTCTTTACAAACAAACGAGCAGGGTGCGGTGAGGCGGGAGCGGAGCGCGTGCGCCACTGCCCGTTCCAGTAACTGAGTATTTCCCAATACATCCCTCTGAACTGTATAGGTTAAGTAAGGTACCGTTTTTGTCGAACTTAAAACCTAAAATTGTAAAAGTGGCTCCGAAGCGGTAACGTTTCGTGTGCTCTGCCTACCCCATTTGGGAATACAGGCAACACATTCCTTGCAACACATTCCTCGCAAACATTCTTCCCTTCTTTGTACCTATACACAAAAACCTCGCTCCGCTGAGCTGTTCCCACTACAGCTGCGCTGAGCGAGGATAGGTAAATGAACTGTTTCTGTTGGTTCATGACAAACTTGACAGACAGACACAAACTATTATGTTACCGTCGAAACAAAACTATGGGTGTCGCTCTTCATATTACTTCTATATTGTTTCCGTACAGCATTGGTTTTCTTGGTACGGGGTGAAGTGAGCGACACTGCATGTTGTAGGCAAAAGCCTTGTTAATTTTTTTACCTGTGTACTTAAATTATAGAATACTTGCCCTGCGTTTAAATAAACAATACAATGAAATTAATCGCAGACTTACGATAAATCCTTGCCAATAGTTATCTCCAGGAAAGTAAAGCATGGAGTAATAGCGTCGCCTGGCTTCCGAAGCAACGTGAATCCTCCGCTTGACGTATGGATTCCTAAGGCAAGTTTCAAAGTATTCTGGAAAATACGAGGTGTTTTAAAATTACCTACTAAACACCCAAGACCCGAGGTAAAACTAAACTAAAAGTATCCCAACCATCTGCTAAAATTTTCCAGGTGAGTTAATAATATATTGTACATGAGCCACTCACATGTATACACAGTTGAGGTATGCCCCTCATGTTTCGAACCAGTCCGTGCACCCTTGTCAAGAAGAGGTCGAATGAAAAGCCAACCGTGAACAGGGATTAGTTCAAAGTCAAAGTCAAAGTCAAAATATCTTTATTCAATTTAGGCTACAACGAGCACTTATGAATGTCAAAAAAAATCTACCACCGGTTCGGAAAAACCTCTGCTGAGAAGAATCCGGCAAGAAACTCAACGAGGTATATATATTTTTTTTTTAAAACAGATTTACAATATTATTAACACAACTTTATTTTTAACAGTTCAAAACATGTTAGCATACGTAGACTATTAACACGTGAGTGACTCGTGTATCTTATTTTAAATAGTCATGTCTATATATCTAACGGTAGTTTTCATTCAAATATTCCAGGCTTATTTTAAAATACCGGGTATTCTGTCATTGGCAACACATTCAGTGCCAAGAATCCGACAATCGGGTTCCCTGTTCGTATTCAGTCCCTCTCACTCTCGTATTAAACAATATTAGCGTTAGAGCAGGGATGAGGAAACTGCGACCATCAAACAAAAATCAAGAGAAGATTTCGTATTGTTAGAAATTTCATTCTCATTGGCAATGGCCAGCTCGCATACAACAATCACGCTGGTTTTGCGAACACGGGCGGGATGAGCGAAAATCGAAAATATTACACAATAAATTAGTGTTTCAGAACATACATATCCATATTTTTATTTCAGTAAATAACATAGCCAAAAATGCAACAACTTAGCCCGCCATATATTTCGTTAGTACCTATAGTTAGTTATATTGGCACGCGAAGGAAAAAGTTTCCCCATCCCTGCGTTACAGGGACGACAAGATACGAAGTACTAATTTAGCACTTCGTAGTAAAGGACCAGTTTTCGCTACAAAGCGGAAAAACACTGCTACTGCTATGTGGAAGCAAACGTGTTAAATAATACATTTTGTAAGTGCGTAGAGGGTCTACGAGCGCTACGTCGTAGCGCTGATTCGTAACGTCGTTAGCTGCTGCGTTTACACAGCACGTGCAAACACAAATTAATTGCCCTCTTAAGGAAATTAATTTAGAGGCCGATGTCAATGTAGAGGAAAAATCGGCTATTTTCAAACGTATGCACAGGGTTTTGCGATTTAAATAACAATACCAGTTCATCATCATCATCACTAACTGCCGCCTGGTGAGAGCTCTATTGTGGCCTAGACAAGCGTGCTCTAAAATTATGCATGCAACCACAATGAGCTCAAATTGAATGTACTAACCAATTAAATGCTGCGATGACAATGGAATACATCGCCATTTTGTAATACGTTTAGGTACAGGTCTACCATAAATACCTCTAATTTTTAACCATCGGGTAAGATGTCGTATTCGTATTGCCTAACGTTTCTGGCGCTCGCGATCGCAATCAAATGACAGTTTTTGTATACGAAATCATCATCATTTGATTGCGATCATGAGCGACAGAAACGTTAAAGGCAATACGGCCTCGGAATCATTAGATGCTCGCCGACTAACAGTAATTAATCGAGGTTCGTTCGATCTCCAGGCAGACGTTATATTTAGAGAACCGAAGTTCCCAGGAAGAATATTGATAGTTAAATTTTATAAAACCGAATTTAGAAACTTTTACAGTATGATAAGACACGAAGGACGTTACCAACGCTTAGGTAGTCATGTGCCACAGCAGCTCATTTGATAAGCATTGTAAAACGAAAAATTTTGACATAATAAAAAAATATATATATATCATGGGACACTTGACACCAATTGACCCAGTCCCAAACAAATACGTACTTAAATACATATTAAACATACAAGAATCGAGAACAAACATTCGCATTATCCATACAAATATCTGCCCTGGCCATAACATACATAAGTGATAAGTATGTTAGACCTACTTGCTTTCGTCTGAAATTGCAGAATTTCTTATATATATTCCGTCACAAGGGTTTTGTGATTATAGCTTATCATATCATAACAAAACAAACTAGGTAAAGAAGCAATTTTTTGATTTCCCTTAAGAATAACTGGAATGGAAATAACCTGGGTGTTATTTTAGGATATAAAACTAATTCTGTATCAAATTTTCTATTACATCGGTTCAGTGATTCTTGCGTGTAGGAAAGTAGTAAACAGATACATATACGTATTTAGATCATATGTATTATTATTATATAGGTACTAATTTGTAAACAGGGATCTGTGGCCTGCCGAGTTTGTGATGCGCAGCGGGGGTAGGGCCTCCGTCTTGCAAAAAACAAGTGTTAAGTACCTACTCATAAAATAGCATGGTATACTAATACATTCTAACTTAATATACTCTGTAATGAGAGCAGTTGATATTTGTCCATATTTTTATTTAAGGTTGTAAGCTCAGCGGCAGAGATATTTAACTAGCAGTGTATATATTAAAATTTTGAAACACTATGTATGTATGTATGTATGACGAGCTTTTGAGCGCGGTTTCGTACGCATTAAATTTGGGGTAACATGCATTTACTTTCTGCGATCCTTTTTTCGTGTCTTGATTGATTTTCGGAGGATTACATGGAAACACAAATAAAATACAGACAGACGTTGTTTTAGACAGATGGTGCAAATTTTGGAACTCAAAAATCAACCTACATACGTAATTAATCATAATTCGTACCAACTTTGAAACCTGCTTTTCGCTGATTCAGGGGTGGAATTTTAGAAAACATTAAAACACGATTCGACTTAATACACGATATAGGATTATATCCCGAGAAATTACCGAAATCCCGCGGGTATTCTTTATTGTCGATGAGAGACACACTGTAGCTTTCTATTATTAAAAGAAATGATATGATTGAGAGAATGTATTGTCCCCAGATTTACATAAGTTTACCAAATTTCAAGTAGATCGAACTACTGGAAGTGGGTCAAATTAACTTGCAAGATTTGACCCAATAAATAAACGAACAGGGCAAGTTAAATAAAACCTTGTAAAAAATAAGTACTCGTTTTGACACGTAGATGGCTCTTGCTGCAATAGCAAGTGAGTGGATACCTTCACGAGCGCGTTTATACAAGTCAGTCGCCTGTTTGACTGTTCAGATCACACTTTTGTCGCTTCTGCTGACTGTACCTACATGACGTACCTCGCCCCGAGGGAGATCGATCCGGGTCCTTGTCGTTCGGGGATTCGATTAGCAGCGCGGGCAAACCTGCGGGAACGGACAGACAAACAATTACGTCCTGACACATACATATACAGGATAGAGGTATCTCGCACTGCCACTTTGCCACCATCTCGTTCAGTATTAGTCTACGTTTTAAGTACAGAAAGCAGCGCAAATGTGCAGACGTACGTTTACTATTAGGTACTTCCTAATTGTTGCCGCGCGGCTCCGTCTGCGTAGAATTCCTCTAGAATTCGTTTAAATCGCTGTTCCGCGGGAACTATGCAATTTGCCCGTTCAAGAATTTGCCGGAATAAAAAACATACTATGTCCTTGATGAAATTCAGCATATATGTGTCGGCGGCCAATCGTAAAATCCGCGAGATCACGAAATTCCTAGGCATATCGTGAAATCGCGCCATTTTATGAATTGACTAGGGGACATCTGCCATATCGTTCAAAACTCAACGTTTAATGATTTGCCTAGTGACGCGTTTAAGCTGGTCATGGAATTCCTTGGCATATGAAACGCCGCCATTTCATGATTTGGCCTGTTTAGGCAGATCATAAAATTCCTAGGCATATAATGAAACGCGGCGCCATATCGGTTCTGGCTCTTCGCCGGCCGCTGACGCGGCACGCTCGCTTCGCTCGCTCGGCTCGTGCGTTGTGTTCACAATTTATACTAACCAAGAAGCGTCGTCGTACCTAAATTTTTCTTTTCTTCGGCACACCACGATGTGCAAGGTATAGAGCTAGGAATATCGACGAATGCATTGCTCTAATCGATCTGCCGTATTGCTTCTCAGGCACATCGTGATATGCCTGGCCAACGTGTAGGCATATCATAAAATGGCGCCATTTCACGATATTCCTAGGAATTTCGTGATCTGGCGGATTTCACGATTGGCCGCCGACATATACTGAATTTCAATGGTCAAATACCGTAATGGCCATAGATTTTGATGTCGTTTTCGATAATTTGTTAGAGTCCTGTATTTCTATCAGATAACTAAAAACTGTATCAGAATATTCGGCCATTTTTACAGAAAAGTATCCAAAAAAATGAGACGGTTAAAACGCATCGAAACTAGTCGGACCATTCCCTGGCTTATAATCGTGAGTTAAACCGTTTAATCAGGTATCTAGTTTCTTTATTTTGCTTTCAATGTATTTTACCTTTGTGTGACACCAAATTCGGCTGCATCCACAGCCTACACGGGCCGGCTGCCTCATTTGTGTAGAAATTCTTGACACATTCGCTGGCCAAAGTGCGACAGGCTCTGTAGTTGTGATGCTGTTTAAAACGAAATTTAATGAATTCAAAATACTTAGATACCTCGCAGGTTTTTCACAACTTCATAAATATATATGTGTAAGAGTCGCCGCTAAAACATGCGTAGGCGCAATGAACGGGCACGCACCAGCGCCAGTTAGCGTAACACATTATACTATACTAAAAGTCTGGTCGCGAAGCACGAAGAATTTCGTACAATGACCTTTCAATGTTGTGTCTCTGTAGCCCGCGCGTAAATATTTGCCCCAGATGAATTACACACGGCACGGACTAAATAGAAAATATACTCATTATAGAAGTAACAATCGTTTGTGAAAATCAAACCCACAGTCTACCTTCATAGTCAGTCAGTGACCGCAAGGACTTTAAGTCAAAACAAAGTAACCTAATAGTAACCTTGCATCTAAACTACCATCAATCAAAAATTAACCGCTATGTTGACGTTCACGCGCCCTCCCCATATGAGTGATGTGCTGATAAAACCTCAACAATACAAATATACATAGGTATACAACGATCCGCTGAACATTTACCGCAAAATCGTACATGTTCCGTTATAAGCACATTCAAAATTGAATCTGTAACGAACTACGAGTATACTTGGCTTGGATAGGTAATTTAACTAAATGTTAACAAACTTTAGCTGCCTGATTTGGTAAATTCAAGGATTTTAAACATTTTACTTATCTATCAGTGTAATACAAACTATACTAGTGTATCACTGTACTATCAATACAGAAATGTAAATATTTAGATAGTTTAATAGGAGAATTTCAATATTTAAGACACCAATTGACGTTGTTTTGTTTACATTTAGTTAAATAGGTAGGTACTTATCCAAATCAAGTAGGTAAAGCCTTTTATTTACCAACACCAATCACAGAAATTATTCTCGTAATGGAAAATATTACATTAGAATTAAAATCTTTATATAATTTTTAATATATAAAAATGAATCCCTATTTCCCTTGGTCACGGCATCACGCGTGAACGGCTGGACCGATTTCGCTAATTCTTTTTTTGTTGTGTTTGCTATTGTCAGGAGAAGGTCTTTATAAAAGAAGATTTAGAAAATTAAATAATAACTACACCGGGGCGAAGCCGCGGGCACCAGCTAGTAAAATCAAAATTATAACTGTAAGTAAACAACATAATTAGCATGTTTTTTTTTTCAAATTTCCCTTACCTAACTTTTCAGACAGCTTGGTTCAGAAATTAGTCGAAAAATATTTAGCAAATTCTAAAACCATGACTAACAAAAAAAAACTTCTACATTAAAAACGCTACAAGTTATTATAAAAGCTTATACATAGATACGTCTTAGACGAAATCGAGATAAAAAGGCTTTGTATATTTTTGCTACTTAATGCCGCTACATCGGATCGTTTAAGGATTGGGTTTCGGAGCTAGTCGGCACTCAGACAGCTTAAGAGAGTGTAAGTACATTCGTAACCAATTCTTTATTTTGAATTAGTATTATTTCGCAATTTATTCGCGTTTTCATTCGTGTGGTATCTGAGATAGAAGTTTTTTGTAAATTTAACTTCGGGAACGCATCATGACCGATGTACCTATGTTACCTACAAGTTAAACTATATTGTCGAATAAGCATTTCCTTTCTTTCTTTCTTCTTCGCCCCTCTTTTTATGTGATACGTCCATAGGATAAATTCATAAAAATATACATAATATCTAAGCCATACCATGAGTAAGTTTCTGAAATAAATGTGTAAGTATCTGTAAAATGCACTTGTACTGCCGCTGTATATTTTTTTTTAATATGTAATAATTGTAGATGTATAATTAGCCAATCATTTAGACTTTCAGGAAATATGGACACGTAATTTTTCTTTTGCTAAACAAAAAAATATGCACGTTAAAGCCGGTAAAGTTTCGTGTAATGACACGCCTATCACGGGCCCCCACTCCCGAACGTGGACGCGTTTCATCTTTGTAATTTTTAGTCAAAATGTCAAAAACGGACCAAAGTTTCGTCCTGTCCGTCCGTCCGTATGTCACACGTATTTTAAAATTAAGTAAATAGCAATTAAATTTCACTCATCGCCTATCTGTCTCGTGTAATGTCTGTACGCTGTGTAGAGGTGCAGGTTGACGACCGGATGGCCAAGTGGTTAGAGAGCCTGACTACGAAGCTTGAGGTCCCGGGTTCGATTCCTGGCCGGGGCAGATATTTGTATGAATAATACAAATGTTTGTTCTCGGGTCTTGGATGTTTAATATGTATTTAAGTATGTATTTCTATATAAGTATGTTTATCCGTTGCCTAGTATCCATAGTACCAGCTTTGCTTAGTTTGGGATTAGTTCAATTAGTGTCAAGTGTCCTATGATTATTTATTATCATTTATTTAATTCAGCGCTGTGAAGCATAGTCCTCACACTTTTCACATAGAAGCACGTACCTTCTCGCTTATAAGTACGTTTTTATGGGAATTAAATGTTTTTTCTTTATTTAAATTAAAATAAAAATATCTTAAACTTAACATAGCTACATAAAACAATAACAAGAACGAGATAATATACCTATGATTGGTTTTTGGAGTCTTTTTGTATTTTTTATTTCAACTCCAAATTTGTTACTTTTACGGGTATCCCGTGAAACCATATCGAAAATACAAAACTGAGACATGGATGCACAGAAAAACCAGAAAAAGAGACCAGCGCTGGAATCGAACCCAGGTCCTCAGCAATCCGTGCTGCGTGCTATAACCCCTACACCACCGCTGGACAGAAAGAAAAGAAAGAAGAAAGAAAATACATTTATTCACAACACAAGACACAACAATAGTATTAAGTACAAATAGACAACACGTAGGAAAGTATGTGTCATGACAGGAATCTAGACACGAATTTTTCCTATGCATACATATCTCAGGTTGCTTATTTTTAATACGCTACTTATGCAGCAGCACTAGCGATATCTATGTTCCGCTCTCATCGAGAGACGTCACACTCTTTCGGAACCAACCGCTCACCCAGACAAGAGATGTCGCTACTAAGCAATCAAATTATGATTGGTTTTTTGGAGTCTTTTTGTATTTTTTATTTCATTTTGTATTGGTTTTTTCTGTGCATCCATGTCTCAGTTTGTATTTTCGATATAATTATACCTAATCAGCGGCACAAAATCTGGAACACTATACATAAATAAATAAAATATCATGGGACACTTGACACCAATTGACCTAGTCCCAAACTAAGCAAAGCTTGCACTATGGATACTAGGTAACGGATAAACTTACTTATATAGACAACTCTTATGTTTTGTTGTTTTATTTTTGAGTTTTATGTACAATAAAGTATTTACATACATACATACATACATCCAAGTCCCGTAAACAAACATTCGTATTATTATTAAATGTTATTATAACGGATAACTCACGTCTTAAACCGAGTTTAGGTGGCGCGTAGTGTGCGTGTTGCGGCAGCCGCCGCTTCGCGTGCTCCTGAGAGGAAGGGCTACGAAATAGCCCGAAACATGTCGAGCTAAACTCGGTTTAAGACGTGAGTTATCCGTTATTATAACATTTAATATGAGTGAGTCTCACGGTAGTTTCATGCATGTTCAAAATTCGTATTATTCACAGAAATATCTGCCCCGGCCGGGAATTGAACCCGGGGCCTCAAGCTTCGTAGTCAGGTTCTCTAACCACTTGGCCATCCGGTCGTCCAATACAAAATTACAAAATTACCTAGTTTGAGGGCCAGATTTTTTGCCGCTCGGTTATATAATTACTTACAATGCAAAGATATTCGTATTTCACGACATCAAGCAGCGCGTACGGATGCAAGCCCCCTTCGTACTTCTGGCGAGCGTTAACGAAGCTCCGCGGCACGCACGCGTCGCGCACGATCACCTCGTTGCGGGCGCACGCGCAGCCCGCGCAGCGCACGCACGCGTTGCCCGAGGGCTTGTAGCCGCGCGCGCATTTCACGCAGAGCACCTCCTTCATTGGCGAGCCGTCGAAGTTTTGGGTCACTGGTGATGAAGATATAAACAAAAAAAGAGGTTAGTGAAGAAAGAATAAGAAATATGCACTCACAAGAGAAACTCAAACTCATAAAACTTGTAATCAGAAGACTGACAAGTAAAATTGTTGCCAACCTTAGCGCTTTTTGAAAACTCGACAGCCAAGCACTGCATGGTAGGTATGAAGCTTCCTATGTCCATTGTCCATTACCGCATTTCTTGGATCTTAGACTATAACTCGAGATATAGTCAGCAGGGTACTGTCTGTGCACACAGTGTGGCCCACGGCGTATTGGCAGCGCCTTAACACCGCACAGGTTTGCAGCCCCTCGATGTCATTACACACTAATTAATCACACATTAAGTAACCCGAAATATAGTCAGCAGAGCACTTCATACACACAATGTACTACCGTGATGGACATGACCGCACAGAATTGCAACTCCCCGGTGTCATTAACAATTCTAGTTTGATCTCACACTAACCCGACATATAGTCAGCAGGGATTTCCTGCATACAGTGCGACCCGCGAAGCTCTACATATAAAAACATGACCGTCGCGTACCACATGGTTGGAATCTTTACGGCGCGGTGTCATGACGACACTACTTGGATACAGCGATACACTAAGCGAGATACAGTCAGCAGGGCACTTCCTGCACACAGTGCGACCCAAGTTGCACTTGCAGCGCCGTGGTACTGCTCAGGTTTGCAGCTCCTTGATGTCATTACACATTTAATTGTATCACACACTAACCCAAGTTATAGCCATCAGAACAGTTCCTGTTCATAGTGCGGCCCTTGATGCTGTCTAAAAACACCACCGCCGAGCACCGCATGGTTAGGATCTTCCCGATGGCATTACCACACAACTTGGATCACACACTAACTCGAGATATAGTCCCTGTTCACTATATCTCGGGTTAGTGTGTGATCCTGCACACAGTGTGACTGCAGCACCCTGGCAGCGACGTGACACGACCGCAGCACCGTCTGAAGACACGACCGCCGTGGCACAGCATAATTTGGATCTTACCGATCGATGTCACTACCTCATTACTTGGATCACACATTAACCCGAGATATAGTCAGCAGGGCACTTCCTGCACACAGTGCGGCCCACGGCGCCCTGGCAGCACCGGGGCATACACGCCGCACCATCTGAAGACACGACCGCCGTGGCACCGCATAGTTTGGATCTTCCCAGTGTCATTACCACACTACTTGGCTCACACGCTAACCCGAGATATAGTCAGCAGGACACTTCCTGCACACAGTGCGGACCGCGGTGCCCTGGCAGCCCCGGGGCATGTACGCCTCACCATCTGAAGACACGACCGCCGTGGCACCGCATAGTTTGG
Source organism: Choristoneura fumiferana (assembly GCF_025370935.1). Lineage (NCBI taxonomy): Eukaryota > Metazoa > Arthropoda > Insecta > Lepidoptera > Tortricidae > Choristoneura > Choristoneura fumiferana. The sequence goes on along the minus strand of NC_133485.1, from coordinate 4,920,273 downwards.
ATCTTCCCGATGACATTACCACACTACTTGGATCACACACTAACCCGAGATATAGTCGGCAGGGCACTTCCTGCACACAGTACGGCCCCCGGCGCCCTGGCAGCGCCGGGGCACGCACGCCGCACCGTCTGAAGACACGACCGCCGCGGCACCGCACGGCTTACACCGCCCGGGTGTCACCGGCACACTGTGCTCCTCGCAAGAACACGCAAAGCCTGTGAGCGTAGATTTTAAATTCTATTTCTAATATACACCGTTTTTTTATATCCGTTAACTTCGAAAATAAAAAAAAAAAGTGTCGATAAATTTTTTCTTGTACCTCGTTGCCATGGTTACGTCCCCTGAACAACTCTTTAAAACCACGAGTTTCTATATGTTTACTGTGGTTAAAATTCATCGAGTATAAATTTTGGTCATAATTACAAGCTCATTATTTTATAGACTATAGCTCCTAAGCATATTAGTTGCATATATATTGATATATATTGCTTTGAAGCAGTTTTTTTTTAAGAAACTCTGTCACTGTTGTCTCTTGGACAACGGGACAGAATAACAAACCAGAAAAAGTTGATTGACCGAAAAATCTTTTTTTCTTGTATAGCTTCACATTCATTGTTAATTGTTAAATTGTAAAATAAACACACTTGACTAGTGACATTGACGTGACACACGAGAGAGGCATCAAAAAATCCACATATTTAACTTTCTTTTGCTAAAATTATGTGTGAAATAAACACGGATTAGGTAGTTATGGACTTTGAAAAAAAAAACATAAATTAAGGACCTTAACGCTGTTTTACTGCTAATACTTAATTAGCTTAACTCTTGATTATCTTTTAAACAGAAAGAGTGTCTTACAGCAATTAACTTCATTTGACCTGTAAATTGTCTCTTTAAAAAGTTACAAGGGATATCAAAAATAAAATGTATAAAGCCCTGTATCAACATTTCGTCGTATTGGTCAACATTTGGTGAACAACATTGTTGAATCAACGTGTTATTGCGGGCAAGACTGCGCGTTGCAGAGTTGATCACTGCATGTTGCCGTGTTGCCGCTTGGTGAGCGTAAACTCAGCAACACGTTGATTCAACAATGTTGCTCAACAATAAATGTTTACCATGAATACGCTTGTTCTTCTTTATTTATTTTTTATTGAACGAGAGAGACAAACGATCAAGCTGGTCTCTTCTCTCTTCAAGTGCCTCCTCAACTAGTGAAGGTTGGCAGTCGCAGTCAGCTCTGTATATACCTATATCTGATTTGGTCTTTTGCCGAATTATTTTTAATGATATATTACGTAGGTAGCCACGATTTCTTCCTACAGCCCGCTGTTTTTTTGCCTGCCACTTTGCCCATCATTATTAGTTGCAAGAGTTCGTATTCATTTAACGCTATCTTCCCATAACTACCTTACCTACCTATGCAATTTTCCGGGATAAGATTTAGTATAGATATAGGATGACCTATGTCCTCAAAATATCTCCGTACTAAATTTAATTTAAAAACGAGGTACTTTTAGACAGACAGAGGTAGGTACTTTCGTATTTTTAGTACACTCGAAGTATTCTCCACTAATAAACTGAAACAATTAGGTAGTATGCTCATTGTTTCAGTACATTGATATGGACCTCCGCAAAGTAACACCTGATTCAATATAATTCTCCACTGGTCTTATATGATTATGAACTAATTAACTTTTTCTGACTTCACTTACCATCATCCGATGCAACCAAGGAAGCATTAGCAGGACAGAGTTGACACACCATCGCGCCTGGCTCGTAGTACTCATTTGTCCTACAAGACCCAGGTTCCAAAGCCATTACACAACTCAAACAAACAAAAACAACACAATCCAACCAAAGGGTTGCCGTCATAATTCTACGGGTTAATTAAAACTTGATTGTACATTCACTTTTATGGATATTTAACGTAGAGGTTTAACGTTGCAGAAATTGTTAACAGCGGCGTTATTCCAGGAATGACGTAATAACGTTAAAATTTTCCTTAATTAACTCTCCTGGGAATTTGAAATGAGAATTTATAACAAAAGAGCGTCACCGGTGTCTTTGGTTTGTTTGTATTGTTATCCGTTGCCTAGCAACCGGTCCAAAGTAAAGTGCAACCGAGGTCCAAAGTCTACCCTCGGTTTGTACGGGTATCTCTACCGTGACCATTGGGAATTGGGGTGTATTAGGTAATAGGTAATATTACGGTTTTCATATTGGGAAAACTTTAATCAAGATTGGTTTTTTGGAATCTTTTTGTATTTTTTATTTCAATTCCAAATTTTTACTTTTACGGCCATCCCGTAAAACCTAAATTGAAAATACAAACTGAAATATAGATGCACAGAAAAACCAGAAAAATAAGACCATCACTGGGAATCGAACCCAGGTCCTCGGTATTCCGTACCGCGTGCTAAAACCGCTACACCACTGTTGGTCGACGGCACAGACACGAATTTCCCCTATGCACCACATATCTCAGCTTGTTTGTTTCTTATTTAGCCACTTAAGCAGAAGCTGGGTTCGATTCCCAGTGTTGGTCTTATTTTTCTTGTTTTCTGTGCATCTATATTTCAGTTTGTATTTTCAATTTAAACTTTAATTATTAAAGAAAGTAAAGCTCTACACATATAAGATTGGTTGTATTTGTTTAGGTCAACTAAAATTTCAAAATCCAATTAAATTCGTGATGTAGGTAATTAAAATTTATTTTGTAACAATCCATACTAATATTATGCGAAAGTTGTATGTTAGTGTATTCTGTGTTGTATTTGTTTTCATCATCATCATCATGTCAGCCGAAAAACGTATGCTGGACATATATCTTAGAGTCTTGTGCTTTGCATCCAGATGCGATCTTAACCAATCGTGCTATTTGTTGGAGGTTTTCGGGCGCCATTCGAGACCTTCTGGCATGTTTGTTTTGACATAGAGATATTTTATGGGCCAGAGAGTGACTTAGGCTACTTTTTATCCTGGAAAAATGTACAGTTCCCGGGGAACAGCGCTTGATAACCGAATTCCACGTGGGCGAAGCCGTGGGCAAAAGCTAGTTCAATATAATTTGTAATTTAATTCAATTTAATTTGTAATTTAATTTACTTTAATTTGTAATTTAATTCGATTTAAGTTGTAATTGAATTCAATTTAATTTAATTTAATCCATAATTTAATTTTCTATTATTTGATCTATGTATATTTTGTTTTGTTGATAATAAATAATTTTTTTCTATCCATAATTTAATCTAATTGATTTTTTTTTTATTAGTTATTACTGTGCCTATGAATTTATTTCTGGATTAAATTTAGTTTTAAATATTTGATCAAATATAGGTAGGTATGTCCATTATCTAGAATGTAGATATTAACTATCTTAATGCTATGCCACCTGAGGCCTGGTGGTGCGTCTGCTTAACGGACATATATACAGGGGGGCTACTACGAAATTTGAAATTCAAAGTTCGTACCGTACCGTCCGCCTCACTCTCGCATTAAATAATATTGCGTCAGCGGGACGGCAAGACACGAAGTTCGAATTTTGCACTTCGTAGTTATAGGTCGTAGTGTTAGCCGTGGTGGCCTAGTGGTTTGACCTAACGCCTCTCAAGCAGAGGGTTCAAACCCCGGCTCGCACGTCTGAGTTTTTCGAAATTCATGTGCGGAATTACAGTTGATATTTTACCACGAGCTTTGCGGTGAAGGATAACATCGTGAGGAAACCTGTACAAACCGCCCTGGTTCCCAATCCGCACTGGGCCGCGTGGGAACTAAGGCCCAAGCCCTCTTGTTCTGAGAGGAGGCCTGTGCCCAGCAGTGGGACGTATATAGGTTGGGATGGATGAGTATAGGGCGAGATCACGATTACCAGTGTGACAATAACTTAACTTTCGTTTTGAGGAACACAATGTTATCTATTATTTGCAATGCTGTTTCTTTACACGCAAGTGAATTATCATACAGGGTATTTGTTATAGGTACGCTGTATATTATTACTGCATTCAGTTCGCATTCATTAGGTATCTATTGTTTTAAAAGCTACTCAGAGAATTCACAAAAAAGGCCTCCATTAGCTTGTCAATTTCCTAGCGGATGTGACATAAAAATGCACGACGAAGCTGTTACCGGACAATGTGTGATTGATGATGATAGCTGGTAGTATGATAGAACCATTATATCTCCAGTAACGTAGGCACAGCACCGACAGAAGCAGACAAAACAGTCCTTTCAAGATGCTTCAAAGGAATCACTTCATTTTCTCAGTTTTGTTTATTTTAGAATATGTAGTTGTTGTTGTAGGGAAATTGACAATCCCAATGGAGCAGAGAACAAATGAATTAATAACAAAATGTGCTGTTGAAGTAGCAAACTCTGATTTTAATTATAGAAAGCATACTGTTGTGTTATCTCAAGACGTCGAAGAACAAGTTTCAAACGATTTTCTTAAGTCTTTCAATGGAACTGTGGTCATAGAAGCGAAAAGAGATGAAGCGCCGCCGAAGCATGTCGTGGTCATAATTGAATCCTATATTTCTTTTATAAGGATTCTAAATGTAATGAAGCCTGATCTAAGGGGAAAAACTGTACTAAGCAGCGGTGCAAAGTTTTTAATTCTACTTCTTGATCCAATAAAGCTTCAGAGAATAACCAACATAATGTGGTCATTTTATGCTACTAATGTCGTCATTATAACACCAGATGGTGACAAAATAGGACTGTATACATACTTCCCTTACAAAAGCTATTTGAAATGCCACGACACGGAACCAGTGCTGATGCAACATTGGAAAGAGAAATCATCTCTCCATTTCCACCCTTACCCTGATAAAATGAAGAATATGAATGCATGCCCCCTTTATATTTCTACAAATAAACTTTACCATCCGACTACAGAGGAAAAGGTTCCGTTGCAGATGATCAAAAAAGCTATCGTACGACTGCTGAGGGATCGTATGAACTTCACACCTATAATATCAACCAGAGACTACGTCAGCATCGACTCAGATCGCGCTAAAAACTGGTCAGATTCCCTCAATGACGTCATCTCTGGACTTGCCAATATCTCAACTTGTAGTATACCGTTAGGAGTGGACAGGTTAGGGCTTTTGGATTTCTCGATGCCCTATTTTCGAGTTAGACTGGCGTGGTTAGCGCCTCCTATCGGCCAAGGGCCGGTGTGGTGGCGTCTATTCACGCCACTTAACAGCTATTTGTGGCTCGTTTTACTCTGTATCATATTCTTCGTCACTTCCTTACCATTTACTTTAAAGTTTAGGCGCGTTAAAAAGTTCTGCTTTAGATACTTCAAAAACATTTACAAGATTCAGGGCGCTGCTTTTAGGACATGGGGAGTGATGCTTGGACAGCCAATCCGTGTAGCGCCCAGACGGTTCAGGGACTTCTACATAATAACAATATGGATTTGGTTCACTTTCGTGGTAAGAAATGCCTATCAAAGCGTGCTTATTGGAGCCCTTAAAACAGATACAGTTGTTGGAAACTTTGCGAGTCTAAAAGAAACTATTGAATATGGATACAAGTTTGGTGGGCGTGGTGGTATTTTGGCTCATTTCGAATACGATACCTTAATAAAAGAGAATTTTGAAATAATACCCGAAATGAGTTTTGAAGAAGTGTTTACTGATATTGTGGAAGGCCGAAAGAATTTTGTGTTAGCAACGTCTGTGGAATACGCGTGGGCCTATTGTTTGTCAAAAGGTAAGAAGGAGAACGAATGTGGTCATATCCTCCCTGATTCTATTCTGACTGTACCCCTTGTCGTGTGGATGAAAATGAGCTCTCCTTTTGTTCTACCCCTCTCTGTCTGGCTACCTAGATTCATAGAAGCTGGTTTGTTAGAACGTGACTCTGGTCTTAAGTCTTTTTATCTTCCAAAAATTTCTCCGGAGCCCACTCCACTGACTGACCATCAAATTCTGAGCTGCATGATTTGTCTGTTGATCGGTTATGCCATGTCCACAGCTGTGTTTGTCATGGAATTACTTCGGCCGAAAACAGCGGCTATCAAACGACAAATTACAGTCAAACGAACCTTGCTAACCGAGAAAATTGTCGGTAACCATTACCCTAGATTTGTGCACTAGATGGTTAGGAAGAAGCAATAAAAAATCCAGCCTAGTACGAGCCGGACTCGCGCACCGAAGTTCCGTACAAATCTTTGAATATCCAATGTTATCATAGCACCTCTCCTAAGCCAAATGTAGAAGTAGTGTGCAAGAAAGTTCTTAGTCGCTTAAAATTATACTTTAAAGAATTCAATAAAAGTGCATGCAGTTAAAAATGTGTTTATTTAATTTTCCGACAAATATCTCTTCTTAAAACTACATTAAAACACAATAATTGACTTACATAAATGGAAGCTTCTATTAGAGGATCCTACATAGCAATACATCTAGGTGTGTTCCAGGTACGAACATTTATACAAAAATAGACAATGATATATTGATACACAACTATGTAAAAATATAAAAATGTGAAGATCACGAAAAATACAAGTATTTTCTACTCGAGTAAACATTTGGCACATTTTGATATTCTCTAAATTATACGTCGTGTCTTTGCTCTCTGGACAATAATCGAAAATCCCAAATGGAATTCCTTCTTGAGAATACTATAATATTGCAAATTATTTGATTAAATCGTAAATCAGTAATTTCTCCGTTAATAATGTTGCGCTTAGTATGAGGCTTTTTACATAGGTTAGAAATACCATAATCAACACGTTCTATTCGTCTTTGTCCAAAAGGCAGAGACACGTTGTATTATAAATAAGTAGTTAACATTTACTAGAACTTTGTTTTTTATACAGTTAAAAACAGCTAAGTTCAAAGTTGGTAGGGACGATGAAATTTGATGTAAGTATTTCTAAGTTAGGTTCTCTTTAAGATATTATTCTACGACTTTTATATCGCTATCTCGATTTTCATTTTAGCTGTAAAAGTATAAAATTCGTGTCTAAGTATAAGATTCACGCAGCGCCTGCCAAATCACCAGCCAATATAGTTGCATTTAATTTTTAGTAAGGTCCACGGCAATCTTAAATATAAAATCTTTATTATTAAAAATCTAAACACAAATGTTACATGTTTTAAAGTAGATAATTTTATAAAATGACTAGTTTTAACAAGAGATCCTTCATTTTTCACACTTTGTACTGAACCCCTTATAATTTCGGTTTATAATTTCTACAAAATAATATACCTACTTGAAAACGACTTACGTTTACGCTACGTTTTTTTTCACACGGAACAATTTACCCGTGTTTACCCGCGACTCTCGCACACTCATTAGATACAGCAGCTGAAATTTCGGGATTTTTAAAAATTCCCGTTGGAATTCCCGAAAATTAAATCGTGGTTTTCATTGACGTTACATTAAAAACAATCATGTCAAACTCCATGACTCTTAACCCAGTGGTTGTTGTTTCGAGATTTTATCCCTATCCCGTGGGAATATCGGGATAAGAAGTAGCCTATGTTTTATTCCAGATGTCCAGCTATCTACACACCAAATTTCATCCAAATCCGTCCAGCCGTTTCAGCGTGAAGCAGTAACACACATACTCACTCACTCACTCACTCACAAACTTTCACATTTATAATTATAACATTAATAGGATGTCCAGCTATCTACATACCAAATTTCATCCAAATCCGTCTAGCCGTTTCAGCGTGAAGGAGTAACAAACATACTCACTCACTCACTCACTCACAAACTTTCACATATATAATATTAATAGGATTTATAGGATGACCTTCGATACACATACAATAGCACCTGTCCATTCACTGCGAACTAAGCATAAAATTTTGTATAAAAGTAATCCTAAAATTCCAAGAGCGATATAAATAAAACTTCGTTTGTATTCAAATTGAGACAGCGTAAGCTTTTTCTCAATATTTCGTTTATGTTTTAAGAGATAATGTAAATTAAATTTACCTTCGCTCAGCTGTTTATCTTTTGTTAGACGTAAATTTATATATTTAAAACAAACAAACATAGATTATTTACTTACATAACAGTGACATATTAAGTACTACAGGTATTACATATCAGGTATTAGGTACTATTAGGGACTATGAGACAATTTATACTACAATTTTGATTTCATTCCATTAACAGACAATCACAATGAGTTTTTAGGCCTTTAACATTTTAGTGGCTGGAGCCTCGACTCTATAGTACCTACTTAATCCCTTCGCCAACGTATGGAAGAACCTTTCTGTATCACTCAATTCAATATCCCCAGATCCCGATCTGACATCTTAATATTGTGTCCATAACATTGCTCAAATATTTTCTGATGATCAATGTCTAACAGAGAAACCTCAAGTAATATCAAGGATGCCCTAAGCCGCTATAGTAGGTGGTTCCACGACCAAGTACGGAGTATGTAGCGATATCGGCTGCTGGGGCAGCGTGGGGAACAATATGGGGTACTGTGGGGGCGGTTGGGGTCCCGGGGCTAGTGGCCGCGCCTCGGGTTCCGAGCAGTGCAGGAGCCAGTGTGTCAGCATGCGACCCCTCCCCTTCAGTTCCACTTCTCCTCGGCGCTCCACCACGAAAGTCCCCCATTGTTCGATTAATGCTCGCGTGCTCTCGCTCAAATGGATGCGGAGGGCTAAAAAAAGCGAATGGGTGCAGAATGAATCGATTTGTGGAAGATTTCGAGGGTACATTTTTAAAATATTACCAGCATTAAAATTTCAAGATTTTAAAAGGAAAACACTGATTAGGAAATCCGAAATAAAAATATCCGTGCTCTTAATTTACTAGTTATAGCATATATCACGAGCATTACAATACCGCGGGCCGTCTAAACATCAAATAAAAAACTTAAATTTGAATTTGGTAGGTACCTACTTAAGCATTCCATTTAGGCCAAAATTCTTTGCAAATTTTCAAAGAAAATAAAACGACAACTTAAAACTAAAAGTGGAGGTAAAAGCTATCTTTGTACCCAATCTTGATATTGTTAGAGCAACAAAACAAATTATAATTTTTGGACTCTTAGTCTCCCGTTTTATTAAGAAATATTTTCTGGAAAAGTTAAATAAGATTTTCATGTTTCGTTGGCTTTCTTTCAACTCGTTAATGCTTGAAACTTGAATCTATTTCATAATCAAATTATACAAATCTAAATCGGTCTCTGAAATAACTTAGTTCAATTAAACTTTGGCTCCAACTGAGAAGTTTTGTATTTACAATGTTCTGGTGAGAGGACGTAGTAGAACTTCAAGTAATTTTACACCAATTTGAA
>NC_133485.1:4893545-4905103 GCF_025370935.1 Choristoneura fumiferana | reverse complement strand
ATGCTTGAGAGTTTCTTTGCGCGATAGAATCCGGAATACGGAAATTCGTCGAAGAACTAAAGTCACTGACATAGCTGGAAAAAATATGCAAATTGAAGTGGCAATGGGCAGGCCACATCGCTCGAAGAACAGATAACCGTCGGGGGAGAAAAGTCCTCGAGTGGCGACCACGAACCGGAAGACGAAGCGTTGGCAGGCCTCCCACCAGGTGGACTGACGACATCGTGAGAGTGGCGGGAAACCGGTGGATGCAAGTGGCAAGTTGTCGTTCATTGTGGCGTTCTAAGGGGAGGCCTTTGTCCAGCAGTGGACGTCTTCAGGCTGATGATGATGATGATGATACAAAAAGCAATATACGTGTTTTAATTTAATTTGGAATTTTCGTACATAAAGGGATATTATAGATATTTCAAAAAATCACTAAGTATTAATTAAATTTTCAATCAATTTTTTTTATCTTCGCTTTTAAACATTGGCTTTATACAGTTTAGTGGCTTTATATCTATTCTATATTTTCATAATAATATCCAGGATATGACCATTTCAGGAGTTCCCAAATACCTACCCTATTCTATTTCATTCACATCTAGTGGGACTGAACTGAACTTTGTTTCGGATACGGATGTAGATAAGATGACTACACTTTAAAATAAACATTTTTTTTTATATTAAAACCTTTTTTTTGGAATTAAATCAAACGAGAATATTTTTATTAATTAAACGGCGGAAGATATTTTCCTTACCAGCGGTTGCGGGAGTGGGGGAGGGGGTGCCAAATATCCCCCTTTATCAAGGAGTAACCTTCGCGGCCCCTGTCTCTTAGCAATAGGAATAGCTTACAAATAATGAGGAAAACCTCGAAAACGGTCTTTCCATAATACTTACATACATTTTTATTTGTTAATATCTTTAAATCCTTACCCATACTAATCCTTACTAATTGTACCCTATGACCTCTCAAGCAAAGGTTCGTTGGTTCAAATCGCGGCTTAGTTTTCGAAATTCATATGCGAAATTAAATTTGAAATTTACCACGAGCTGTAAACAGTGAAGGAAAACATCGTGAAGAAACCTGCACAAATCTGCAAATCAATCAACAAGCAAATCAATGGTGTGCGTCAAGTTCCCAAATCAAGGTCGAAAATATTGATTCGTTTCGTGTACCAGGGTGGAACCTTTTAATAATCAATTTTATTATGATTTCCTTCACACAAACATAAGATGTCAACATGCCATTAGTGGCTCAAAGGTTCCCTGGTACATGGTTCAGTTTAATCGACTGTACACTATAACTTTGACACTTTCTGATAGATCGTCGGTTCACAGCCATGACATTTATTAATTTAATGAAGGAAAGGCAAGGGTCACACACACGACCCGCGTCTGTGACATAATTAAATAAAGGGACGTCTGAAAGTTTTCCAGGGTCCTAAAGTTTTCTACAAGCAGTAAAAACAAACTAGAACATCAGTACATTTTTTAAACTCTTTATTGCACATAGAAATAAAAATACACAAATATGAACTAAAAGAATTTCTTTGCTCACCCGCGACCTTATGACAGTTAAGTTTATGCAAAATAATATGTGTGTTCATGCAGTTCCTCCACCTCCACACTGTAAGAACACACACAAATCACACAAACCCATCTATCACTACCACCATATTAGACATGACAAATCCAAATCATAAACTGTGCGTGCCAAATTTCATCAAAATTGGTCCAGCCATTATAACGTCAATTAAATAGTACCTAACAAACACATACATTCGCATTTCGAATATGAGTAGGATATGTGATAGTGTGTGTGTTGACACATCAGTTCTTCATTCAGATGGAATCATACCAACAAATCTCACACCTTATATAGGTACCTAGTGCCACCAGAGTTGAGGTCACGTACGCAAGAACAGCCATGAAATGACAGCGGGATTTTGACATTTACTCATTCATTTCATTCATTCACCTTTTGTGCAATCAGTTCTTCATGAAGCTGTGTGTGTAATCATTCACTTCAACTCTCGTCGCACTACCTATGCTTACCTTGTAAACATCATAGAATCCAATAATCCTGTCGAAGGTGCTGTACAGGTCGTTAAGCAGATCCACCACTTGGATGGGCGTGGAGGCGGCGCAGAGTTCCGTGAAGCCAACGATGTCGCTGAAGTAGACCGTCACACACTCGAAACTCTCAGGCTGGACCACCTCGCCGGCCATGAGCTGCTGAGCCACTGGTCTGAGCACACGGACAGACAAATTACAATATGAGTATGTTATGTAAATAAAAAGTATGCCTCCTGCCACGTATAGTGAAATTGGGGAATCAAGTTTTTGTCAGCAATGTTTCTAGACAATTATAACTTGCTTTCAAGAAAAGTGTTTATACTTTCCTTAAAGGCCGCCAAATTATATTATGAACGTGTCAACGAATATGTATTTTTCGTACACAATAAGATAAATGAAAAGGCAAAGCAGAAATACCTAATGAAACACAAATCAATATGGCGATTTCAACATCAACACTTCTGAAGCGACGTTCTCCTTTCGATCGCGGCAAAATTGGGTTGGATTAGATTATTGTTCTCCTAGTTTTGTATAGGTAGATAACAACAAACGAAAGCTTGAACAGTTCCAATAAATTTGTCATAGGTGGGTCACCAGTATTTGAAAAAAAAAAGCAAGTAGGTATTTAGCAAAAAAATATTTCACGAAACCACATTTTAGATCCACCTCTTTCTATCGAGTTGGGTTCATTAGAAACGTGATACTTAAGCTTTAAACACAGAATCCTGATCAGCTGGATGCAAGCTCTACAAACATGCAAAATGGTAGCCTTTGCCCATAAGTTCGATGTTGGAATAGGGTAAAAACTAAACATCTTGCAGCGAAAAAACCCGAAGATCTTACCGCGGCAGGACTTGGTACAGCAGTTCTTCGGAGCGTCGTTTCTCCAGCGAGAGCTGTTCCGTTTTCTCCTCAACCAACGATTCCAGGTTGTTGGCGTACTGCTCCATGCGGCTTAGCAAGTCATCCATGAGATTGTCACAGTAGCCCCTGGATGAAAGAAGTTCGTTAAGGAATCGTTTAGATTTTAAATGCGTTTGGACCATATTTTGAATTGTAGGATATTCGGAACAATTCTCTGTTTATCAGAGAGTTTTCTTGAAACTAAAATTATTGCTGTTCAGAATTTAACATGATAGCACAAAAATCAAACATGGGAATGATATCACAGGTCAAACCGCAAATACAGGGCACAGTAGACTAGATTCTTATCCAGCAGCTGTGGAAGTAGGAGGAAGGGAAAAACGACTGAAATTGAAGCACCTCAGCTCAACGGAGTAGGTACTATCAATCAAATCAACAGAATCGTGATCCACACCACAGTGCAACTTTTTCACACAAAAATGTACTGTGAGAACATTCTACAGTGGATCAAAAATCAAATGGTTCAATAGTATAGTCACCAGCACTATTTCTAGGGCTTGTTGGATGTACGTATGAGAATTTTGCACGCTCCGCTGTGGCAGATATGAATGCAGGTGACTGTACTTCCGCGACTGACTCACTTGATATAGTTGGCATTAATGGTATCAAAGCTTGGTCGGTCATCGGGAGCCTCAGCCCAGCAGCGCGCGGCCAGCTCCAGCAGCTCGGATGCTGCGGCGGCGCCGCCGGCCGGGCCCGCGCCCGTCTCGCTCGCACACACCACCGGCCGGAAGGCTGGTGACTCTCGCGCGCATACGCGAGAGACTATCTCTAACGATGGAAGGTCAGCTAATAGTGATATTGGTGAGACATAGCGGTTCTGCACGTGTGGTAGCGGAAGAGCAAGGTAAATGATTGTAATCTACTTAATAGAATTCCAAAACTCAAAACTTCCTATAAAAATACATTTAGACAAAAAAAACATCACTGTGCGCAGCAAAGTGATCACTAGAATGTTAATAATACTTATTTCAATGGTCAAACTGCTGAAGTATTACCATAAAGGTAGAAAAAGATATAGATATTAAAAAAAATACCTCATTGAGTATTTTGCCGGATTCTTCTCAACAGAGGTTTTTTCCGGACCGGTGGAAGATTTTTTTTGACATTTATATAGTGCTTGTTATAGCCTAAATTAAATAAAGATATTTTGACTGACTTTGATAGAGACATTTATTAGGTACTGAAAAATAATATGTATGTATGTATGTATGTATGTAAACTCTTTATTGTACAAAAGAAAATTAACAAAATAAACTGACAAACTACTTGTACAAAATACTTGTACAAAGGCGGACTTATCCCTTTATATGTACTCGTTTTTTGGTGTAATAAGTACTCGTACTGTGCAGCAACTAAAGCTGCACTCAATGAGGGCTATCGTTTTTATCTTTTTAGATGGCGCCACTTTTGCGTGAGGTTTTAAAGTGTGGCTTTCAAAGTCTGTTATTGACGGGCGTGAAAACAAAATTTAGATTAAAATCATATTTAATACACCTTAAAACCGTACCATAAAAACCACAGTGTTGCGTAGTCACGTTTTGTTCGGAAAAAAGGGAGGACATAAGTTTCCGAAAGACAAAACTGTCTCAAAACACAGACATTCAATGTCCCGTAACGCATAATTGCCATAATTGATTTCAGGTAATGCAAAATATTCACAAAAATATTCTAATTATAAATAAACTCGCGTAACTCACCCAAAAACTATGAGATTTGGCATTTCGGAGACCTCACGCTACACCAGCGCCTCTAGCGGCGAATTCATACGCGACAAGTAGAAGGAGAAAGACATGGTTATAAAAGTCATTAAAGCTAAAACCAAATTGCAAGCAGGCAATTTCCCAGGATGTCCAGTCACCTTTACAATAAAGTGAATAAGTACTTAAATATATACAATAAAAACTATCATCATTGCAAAAATATTATTTCTAAATGGCTTCAAGAAAGATCATATGATGCGACAGAGCAACTTCTTGCACGGTGACACACACACGCGCGCACACACACACACACACACACATACACACACACACACACACACTCACACACACACACACACACACACACACAGGATAATGACCTAATATGTGTACATCTACGAGGCTTATTTATTTTATTTATTTATTTGTTACTCTATATATTGATTAGTTATTATAAAATACTGTTACTTATAATATAATATTGTTAATAAGTGTTAAAAAATGTTGGAGGAGCGGAGCGTTCTAACACAGGCTTTTTAGCCTAAAGGGACGCCCCAGGTACTGTAACCTACTTACCTATAAACATGAAATAAAGATATTTTGATTTTTGATTTTGATTTTTTGATAGCCCTAAGCTCATTACCATTTGAACGAAGTTTAAATAAAGAAGGTTAGTAAGAAGTAAGTACTAAAGAAGGTAAGTCAATTGTACCTCTGTTGGTCATGGTAGAGGTGTAATGGTGAAACGGCCCGGCGCGAAGCACAATCTCCTCGAGGATGATTCCGAAGCTGTACACGTCGCCTTTGAGCGAAGCCGCAGCGCCGGGGTACACGCTGGCAGCAACCAGCTCCGGAGCCGTCCACAGCAGCTCTAGAAGACGTCACTTGTTCAGTTCCCCAGCGCTTACAGATAAGACCTTGCTACACATACTAGGTGTATTATAACTTAGCTCTCAAAACTGGCAAAGCAATTGCAATCCTCATCATATTCATATTAAGAAAGAAAGAGAAATTTATTTCGGTTCCATCAGTAGCACAACCTTACAGTAATAAGACTAAAACACAAACTAATTTACACGATACGACACCAAAAAGGGCATCCACTCAACATATAAGAAAGAAAGAAAGAAAGAAAGAAAGAAAGAAGACATTTATTCACTTACACAGAAGACACACATATACAGCAAAATTAACACAAATAAAATAAAAAATTACAGAAAAACACATGAAAACATTAAATACAATATACACAATGTTGTGTGTCCCCGCGAAAGTGAAACGGTCGCTGACTCAGCATTATGCTGAAGCGTTAAACGCCTGCAGCGCTGATTTTCTGCCAGAACCTTATATTGTATTTATTCATTGCAACCGTATTTACGAGATGTTTTTATTTGGTAACACACTTGTTTGTTTCCTCTATCATTTGTAGAAGAAGATGTCGGCGACTTTTTAGTCGAGAGCGAGATTATTGGAGCTTAGTTAACTACCTAATAATGCAGCAAGAGCGCTTGCGTGGCGGGCTAATGTCTTTACCACTGATAGCCTGAAGTGTCGCTGTATTCGTAGGACTTCCAAAAAACATAAATTCAGGTACAGTTGCAGAAAAACCTGATATGTAAATCTCTGATAGCCAAAAATCGGTTTATCTAGAATATAATATAGAATTAGCAGCTTAAATAATTAAAATTTTGATAATATTATTAAATGGAAGTCTATACTCAACGAGTTATATCTAATACCGTTAAACGAGCAATTCTTGTATAAGTATATATTTCGGGGATATCGGAAACGGCTCCAACGATTTCGATGAAATTCGGTATGTGAGGGTTTTCGGGGATGACAAATCGATCTAGCTTGGTCTTATCTTTTATTAACGAGTTTTAGCTCGAGCAAAGCTCGGTCGCCCAGGTATTTTTGTTATTAACACAACCCAATTTAATAGGAAGTATCGAAACTTAAATAAATATAAAATATGCCAATAAAATATTACAAAACGATAATAATTTAGGTACTTTAGCTGTTATCCATGCAGTACCTACTCGAAAACAGAACAAAAACGTAAAAGTACAAAAAATAATTCAATTTAAAAAGAAATCACGTGATTTAAGTATTATAACTTGTTATTTTACGTATTGTATCGTACTATACCCAATAAAATAACATAATAGAAGCTTAAATTTAAAAATCATAGTTGGAACGAATACAGAAACCAAAAATAGCTGAGTAATAGATAAGATTGTGGTAGCGATAGTTGAAAGTCCGTCTTTTGATTAAATAATAATACTTAGGGGCTGTTTCACCATCCATTGATTAGTGTTAACTGGTGGTTAGGTGTGATGCCGTCTCTATTTGTTTTATTCGAATAGACGGAGACGGCATCACATTTAGCCGTCGGTTAACGCCAATCAATGGATGGTGAAACAGCCTCTTAGCAAATAAAAATAAAAACGATACCAAGCTATTTACTGTAATAGTAGTTGTCATCTTTGATGAGATCGGTGGGCGTGCAGAGTGTATTGGGCCCGTAGTCAGATATCTTGAGGACGAAGCGGCCGTCGATGAGGCAGTTGGAAGATCGGAGTTTACCGTGGGCTCCCAGACCACCGTGGAGGTAACACATACCCTTGCAAAATATTAAACGTTTGATATTGTTTTAGGGAGATGTATTTTTAAAAAGATCAATGGAAAATTTATAAAGATAAGATTACACGTTTTATGAACTTTTTTACGCTGTTACTTTAGTTGGCGAATTCGCCGAAACATTTACGTGGGCGAAAAAGATACTGTATCATTTTAGTGTGAGTTTGCAAAGACACGGTAACCTTCCTCTAATATCACTTTGTGACTTTCTAAAACGATTCTATTTTCACATTCAACTTTTTATACAAAATGGCTTACCTGCACGATATCATGAACCAGTGACGTCCTGAAGTTCCAATCGAGCTGTATCTCCTCGTTGGACAGCACGTCTTTCAGTGAGCCTTTAGGGCAGTATTCGGTCAGCACGAACACCAGTGGGCAGTCGACGCAAGCGCCGATGAAACGGGTTGTGTTCTCGTGGGAGACGTTTCTGGCCTATGGAGTTGTTGTTGGTGATAATGATAATCACAAGCATTAATTGGATGATTTTAAGTACCTACTATTCTCGTGGAGGAGACTGATTCACTATCTATATTGCATCGTTTTGCTATTCTTGGGTAAACTACATATTCGAAAACATTTTACTTGGATTAAATTTTGGTACCTGTACATACCTACCTCAATTAAAAGTGAATCAACATGAATTGACAGTATTTCGCACATTAGGTTTATGTTAAAAAATTCTCTCCCTTTAAAATTGGAATGGTCGAGCGCATCCATCAAACACTTCAAGTTTAAGCATGGATTTTGGACGACATCGACTGCTTTTCATTATAATATCACTAATCAATGTTAACATTAGGTACGTTATAATACTATTTTATTACATTAGTTACAAAATAAAAATCAACGAAACATACTTGTACGTGATGTCACACATCAACGATTATAATTATAACTAAGATTTATTTTTGCTTACTATTATGTGGTGTACAAAGAGTCATTATATTGTAATTTTTTAGTATATCTGTTCTGTTACCTGCTTAATCTCCCACATGAGTTTTTTGTTGAGGTCAAGCTTCTTTCTGTGTATTTTCTTGACAGCAACGCGGTTCCCCTTGTACAAGCCCACCGTGAACGAAGACAGCGTCACGGATGGAGCACCAACCACGGCGCGCGCGCTCCAGCCTAAAGAGAGCTGAGAAAACAACTCAAATCAAATAACACGAGTTAAGAGTTTTGATTTCGTTGCGTAGGATAATCTGATTAGTAAAGTACTTATGTACTTAGATGAAAAGACTACTAAACTAACACTTGTGGCGAGGTGAGGTGAATCTGTAAATAAGTAGATGATTGGAATCAAATAATTACGAGCTACTTAACTTCTAAGAGGATTGTGTAGTCACGGTTTATCATACAAATTAATGTTTGCCAGTCAACATTAAAGTTATGGTTGTATGTCTGTGATATTATGGCGCTCCCATAACGGCAGAGTGGACAAACATAAACACCGATGTGGTTTTAGTGAGAGAGCCCCACATAACTTTTAAGAGAAGGTATGCGCCTTTTTTCACATCCCAAAAAAAGGATCGTACGATATAACTAATAAACTTAATTTTGTTCATGTTTTATTTAATATTCTCATTCCATAATACTCGGTGTAATGAGCTCTTCCAGGTAAGAAGCAAAAGTAGCCCGTGGCGTGGATGACATCAGCATCACTTGGTGTAAAGTACAGAGCTCAACTTATTTAAGCAATATGTTACTTATATTCTTGGCATGATAACTCAGTTTATCTAAAGGCCATGTCACACAGGAAGACCACAGGTACACCCTTTCAGACAAATCCTTAAAAGCTATTACCAAGACCGTCGAGCGAGAAAATAATGACTAAATCCTTCCGTCGTCGCACAGCCTATAAAGCACTATCGCTGATCTTTCTTAATTCTGGCAGACTGCCATGAAATCAAAAATCAAAAAATCAAAATCATTTATTCAGTAAATAGGCCGCAATGGGCACTTTTACACGTCATTTATTAAACTACCAGCGCTTTCGGAAAGACCATCATTGCCAAGAAGAATGCGCCGCAAGAAACTGTTTGCCTCTAGCTAATAAATGTATTTTCTTTCTTTCTTTCTTTCTTTCTTTCTAATATTTGAAACTCTACTTACTCAACATGCGAGCATTTTTTATGGCTCTCAGGCAAACCTTTAGGGCAAGTGCTTGCTTAGCCGTTTATATTTTATGCAGACCGCTATAAAACAGGGAGCTAACGGGAAGTTCCGGATAAGGAGCCGGAAGGATGGTGACTGAACAGAACACTGTGTGTGTGATACACCTTTTACGTTACTATCCGGGGATTCCCTTGTTAAAATGAAAAAATATAGCAAAAAAAATATCACTTTTAAAGGTGTCTAACAAAATTTAATTCAATTTTGATTTGGTTAATTTTATTCAAAATTTTATTCAATTCTGATTCAGTTTTTTCAGAGTACCGTGCCACAGTTGGTAAAACGGAACCTTTATAGGATCAATGCTACCCGTGGGTCTGCAGGGCCACTACGAACTTCGCAAACAAAGGGCTGTACTCGTAGATAACTAAGAATAGCCCAGTCTGAGTCCTTATTCTAAACACAACAGTATATCCCTTCACGTCTTAAAATATCCTCTTGACGTGCTGACATGGCCTTTATGAAACTTTACGCCATCCCGGGACCTCATGCCTCAAAATATCTCAATCTCACTTCATTAAATCGCTAAGTTGCTTTAATCTCATTACGCATTTGTCTCAATTAGGTGTTTTGGTCTGAATAATCTAAATATTCGTAATTTGACTTTTAGGCTTATTTAAAAGGCCAGATTAAAGCCCGGTTCACATTTACCTGTCGTGTTGTGTTATGACCAGTTGGAGGACGACGCATACAATTTACGTCAAAATCATGTCGAAAAATATACGTAATATGGATATGACTACAATTGGTTTAAAAAAGGGAACATAGTTGAAAAATAGTTGGTTAATTTTATTGTTGTAGTAAATAATCGTTTTTTTTCTATATTACATATTTTTATTACGTGCTGAGGCACCGACCGACTTCAGACTGGTAGAAAATTATTTTCATCGTCTTTTGGAGTCGGTTAAATTTTTTGTTACAACATTTTTTTCACGCTTTTAAGTGTAAATATCTGAGATAAAACAGTTTAATATCAACTGTTCGTCACCTTTTTTTTATGAAAGATGTTTTTTTTCGATGCCGAGACGTTAATTATTGAGGAATCCTGGGTGCTTCACCACCCATTCCATTTCACCATATTTATTTATTTATTAACTTTGGCACACAAAACAAATTGTAAACATGCGGTACAGTAATGAGAATAATTAAGGCAAGAGATCATTTACAATTCAAACTATGTGTACACATCATGAAAAGAGCATTACGAGGAGCACAAATTGCTTAGCAACTGTGTCAAAGTAATTAAAATCCAACCCGCGAAATACTTGTTACTGAGTAGGTAGTAACTCTGATGGTCAAATGTGGTCTTCATCATCAGTTCCACTTCACCAAATGATGAGTTTCAAGAGCAAATGCACCAGTTACAAATATAAAATGTGAATTAGGGTACGTATTTGTAACGTTTTATGTTTTGTTTTATTATGGGGTTTAAGTGCCAGTGGCGAGGCGTCGTAAAAACTCAATTCCCACCGAGTCGCTTACCTTTTTTACTTAACAGTTATAACAGTTGCGGCAGTAGATAAACTGAATCCGAAGAAATTGTATCCGAAGAAATACCTAACTCATGCTTCCTTTAGTCTTCAGGTTGCCTATAAGGAAAATATTGATTCTACGCCAGAGTAGGTACGTCAAAGTCAAAGTCAAAGTCAAAATATCTTTATTCAATTTAGGCTATAACAAGCACTTATGAATGTCAAAAAAAATCTACCACCGGTTCGGAAAAACCTCTGCTGAGAAGAATCCGGCAAGAAACTCAACGAGGTATATATATTTTTTTAAAACAGATTTACAATATTATTAAATGGTAACATCACAAGTATTTAACAGAACTTTATTTTTAACACAGTAGGTTCGCTATTTGAAGGGATCGCTAATGCGGATCAGAATTATTTCCAAATATCCCTGACCATGATATTATAATCATTAACTTTATAAGTACGTATCTATCTAATTAAATAAAAAGTTAGGCACTATGTCACAAAAAAAAACATTTCCTAATTACATTCAAGGACGAATTCCTGCCGAAATGTCAAGGTTACCACACTTGTTATACCA
>NC_133485.1:4849529-4893445 GCF_025370935.1 Choristoneura fumiferana | reverse complement strand
ACTATAGGTTTGGATGAGAAAAAAAAATCACCCCCACTTTACGTCTATAGAACGTACCCTAAAAAAAATGTTTTTTGAAATTTTTACCGTACTATTTTATCGGCATAGTTTACATATATATCCGTGCAAAATTACAGCTTTCTAGAATTGATAGTCCCTAAGTAAAGCCACGGACGGACAGACAGACAGACAGACATGGCGAAACTATAAGGATTCCGTTTTTGCCATTTTGCCTCCGGAACCCTAAAAATTACATGCATGACTACCTACAATGAAATAAATAAGTCCTATTTATATTACAACGTGTACCAGTTTCAAGACACAATGCGTTTGCTCTAACTAGAGGTACAAAGCAAAGTTTTGACCACTAGATAACTTCAAGTGGAACTATTGTGGGATGAGATCAAGTTTAATTAACCATATATCATATCTTAGAGTTCCGAGCGCTTTACCTTTTGCAGCGTCATCGAGTTGCAATCTTGTTTCAAATAGTTTATATTACCAGTACAGTCGAGGAAACTGAATCGCGTACCAGGGTGGAACCTGGTTTTCTATCGTTTGCCCGAATTTCATATGCCCGAATGTATCGTTTCCTAGAATTTTCATTTGCCATAAAGTAATTTATTTCTGAAATAGTAATTTCTTCAGAGTTGATATTAAACTAACCTAACCTAACCTACTGCATTATGTATGATGACATTTAAAAAAATCCTGAAAACAGCACGGTTCTATATATTTTATGGCAAACGTTGGTATGGCAAGTGAAATTCGGGCAAGTAAAGGTAAACGCGTAAACGTACGTTTTTCATTTTTCATTGGTGATGCCGCGAGCGCTATATATCATCGCAAATAAATCTCAAACTGTAAATTATAATACGCTATAAATTCAATGCAGATTTTCCACACTTACTTAGTTACTCACACATTCACCCATTCACGTCCTCCGACGAGATTGATGGACGGAAGACCTGGTTAAAGCCGCTGGTTCACGGTGGATGCAGGCCGCTTCCGACCGAAGCAACTAGAGGTCTATCGCGGAGATCTGTGCTGTGTCCAACGGTAGGTACACTGCAGTACGCATACTGTAGTACTTTGGACATGTCTCCAGGCGGGATGGCGATTCCATAGAGCAACTAGTCGTGCAGGGAAGAGTGGAGGGAACCAGGTCGCGCGGCAGGTCACCTATTCGCTGGACTGACCAAGAGTAAAGGACGCTGTATAAGTAGGAAACCGCGTATCACACTGTGCCAGATAGTGGGCCAAGAGAGGGGTATGGCGGAAGATCATATGGAGAGCTGTGTCCGCCTCTACTACCGACGCGGACATCTCAATGTGCCACGACCGCTCTGGGAAGAGCGAAACGACAAAAAAGAAGATGTCCAACAGTGAACGCCCAACAGCTTATATGAGGAAGATGATGACTTATATTACATAGGTACCTACTTGTTTACCTTAACGGGACTTCCATTGGGTTTCCTCAAGGCGACAGGCAGCGGGTTGAAACTGCCACCCATTTGTAAGAATGGCGACAGTGTATCACCAGCCGACAGCGGCATATCTGACACGTTGTAGTGGCAGTCACGTCTGCAAACATGAGAGCGTACCGTACTAAGGCTGTGTTTTCACCAGTATGTGGTACTCGTAGGGGAGCGGTGCGAGGATGTGGAACGTGACTGTTTCCACCAAAGATGTGCGAGGTAGCTGAGAGGTGCGAGGATGCGTAGCGAGGGCATGTAGCGGGCTCTTTACAAACAAACGAGCAGGGTGCGGTGAGGCGGGAGCGGAGCGCGTGCGCCACTGCCCGTTCCAGTAACTGAGTATTTCCCAATACATCCCTCTGAACTGTATAGGTTAAGTAAGGTACCGTTTTTGTCGAACTTAAAACCTAAAATTGCTAAAAGTGGCTCCGAAGCGGTAACGTTTCGTGTGCTCTGCCTACCCCATTTGGGAATACAGGCAACACATTCCTTGCAACACATTCCTCGCAAACATCCTTCCCTTGTTTGTACCTATACACAAAAACCTCGCTCCGCTGAGCTGTTCCCACTACAGCTGCGCTGAGCAAGGATAGGTAAATGAACTGTTTCTGTTGGTTCATGACAAACTTGACAGACAGACACAAACTATTATGTTACCGTCGAAACAAAACTATAGGTGTCGCTCTTCATATTACTTCTGTATTGTTTCCGTACAGCATTGGTTTTCTTGGTACGGGGTGAAGTGAGCGACGCTGCATGTTGTACCTAGGCAAAAGCCTTGTTAATTTTTTTTTACCTGTGCACTTAAATTATAGAATACTTGCCCTGCGTTTAAATAAAAAATACAATGAAATTAATCGCAGACTTACGATAAATCCTTGCCAATGGTTATCTCCAGGAAAGTAAAGCATGGAGTAATAGCGTCGCCTGGCTTCCGAAGCAACGTGAATCCTCCGCTTGACGTATGGATTCCTAAGGCAAGTTTCAAAGTATTCTGGAAAATACGAGGTGTTTTAAAATTACCTACTAAACACCCAAGACCCGAGGTAAAACTAAACTAAAAGTATCCCAACCATCTGCTAAAATTTTCCAGGTGAGTTAATAATATATTGTACATGAGCCACTCACATGTATACATACACAGTTGAGGTATGCCCCTCATGTTTCGAACCAGTCCGTGCACCCTTGTCAAGAAGAGGTCGAATGAAAAGCCATCCGTGAACAGGGATTAGTTCAAAACATGTCAGCATACCTCGACTATTAACACGTGAGTGATTCGTGTATCTTATTTTAAATAGTCATGTCTATATATCTAACGGTAGTTTTCATACAAATATTCCAGGCTTATTTTAAAATACCGGGTATTCTGTCATTGGCAACACATTCAGTGCCAAGAATCCGACAATCGGGTTCCCTGTTCGTATACAGTCCCTCTCACTCTCGTATTAAACAATATTAGCGTTAGAGCAGGGATGAGGAAACTGCGACCATCAAACAAAAATCAAGAGAAGATTTCGTATTGTTAGAAATTTCATTCTCATTGGCACAGTCATTGGCAATGGCCAGCTTGCATACAACAATCACGCTAGTTTTGCGAACACGGGCGGGATGAGCGAAAATCGAAAATATTACACAATAAATTAGTGTTTATACATATCCATATTTTTATTTCAGTAAATAACATAGCCAAAAATGCAACAACTTGGCCCGCCATATATTTCGTTAGTATAGTTAGTTATATTGGCACGCGAAGGAAAAAGTTTCCCATCCCTGCGTTACAGGGACGACAAGATACGAAGTTCTAATTTTGCACTTCGTAGTAAAGGACCAGTTTTCGCTACAAAGCGGAAAAACACTGCTACTGCTATGTGGAAGCAAACGTGTTAAATAATACATTTTGTAAGTGCGTAGAGGGTCTACGAGCGCAACGTCGTAGCGCTGATTCGTAACGTCGTTAGCTGCTGCGTTTACACAGCACGTGCAAACACAAATTAATTGCCCTCTTAAGGAAATTAATTTAGAGGCCGATGTCAATGTAGAGGACAAATCGGCTATTTTCAAACGTATGCACAGGGTTTTGCGATTTAAATAACAATACCAGTTCATCATCATCATCACTAACTGCCGCCTGGTGAGAGCTCTATTGTGGCCTAGACAAGCTTGCTCTAAAATTATGCATGCAACCACAAAGATGAGCTCAAATTGAATGTACTAACCAATTAAATGCTGCGATGACAATGGAATACATCGCCATTTTGTAATACGTTTAGGTACAGGTCTACCATAAATACCTCAAATTTTTAACCATCGGGTAAGATGTCGTATTCGTATTGCCTAACGTTTCTGGCGCTCGCGATCGCAATCAAATGACAGTTTTTGTATGCGAAATCATCAACATTTGATTGCGATCATGAGCGTCAGAAACGTTAAAGGCAATACGGCCTCGGATTAATTAGATGCTCGCCGACTAACAGTAATTAATCGAGGTTCGTGCAGCCGGCCCCAAGGTCCGTTTTACCACTTATTGATGACAAGTATATGTGATGTCGTATCTGTTTGTTTTGTCCAAAGAAACAGAGACAGCACCACAATATATAGGTATATCTGTCACTGTCTCATACGATTTATCTTCGAGTGGTGAAACAGATTCATAGATTAAAAACGTGATAATACGAGTTAATTGGCGATACAAGAGAAAGTGCGATATAATACAATACATATATGTTAGAATGAGATAGATAGCCAAGACTAGACCATTTTCTATACAATAGTCCTGTGTAGGTCCACAAGGTAGCAATCTAAAATAAAGTCAGTAAAGCTTATTTTGCTGTAAAGTTTTTAATCTCTTCTTAGTTACTTCAAAATCAATTTAGAAATAAAAAAATAAATAAATAGAAATTAAATAATTAATTAATAGAATTTAAGTACTATACATAGATTAGGCTCCGTCTTTGCTAAATCTAGCTAGATTATTTAATGGCTTTATGGGTAAAAGCCGCAAAAGATAGATCGATCTCCAGGCAGACGTAATATTTAGAGAGTTCCCAGGAAGAATATTGTCAGTTATATTTTATAAAACCGAATTTAGAAACTTTTACAGTATGATAAGACACGAACGACATTACCAACGCTTAGGTAGTCATGTGCCACAGCAGCTCATTTGATAAGCATTTGTAAGAACGAAATATGTTTTGACATAATAAAAAAATATATATATCATGGGACACTTGACACCAATTGACCCAGTCCCAAACAAATACGTACTTAAATACATATTAAACATACAAGAGAACAAACATTCGCATTATTCATACAAATATCTGCCCTGGCCATAACATACATAAGTGAGAAGTATGTTAGACCTACTTGCTTTCGTCTGAAATTGCAGAATTTGTTATATATATTCCGTCACAAGGGATTTGTGATTATAGCTTATCATATCATAACAAAACAAACTAGGTAAAGAAGCAATTTTTTGATTTCCCCTAAGAATTACTGGAATGGAAATAACCTGGGTGTTATTTTAGGATATAAAACTAATTCTGTATCAAATTTTCTATTACATCGGTTCAGTGATTCTTGCGTGTAGGAAAGTAGTAAACAGATACATATACGTATTTAGCTAATATGTGTTATTATTATAGAGGTACTAATTTGTAAACAAGGGATCTGTGGCCTGCCGGAGTTTGTGATGCGCAGCGGGGGTAGGGCCTCCGTCTTGCAAAAAACAAGTGTTAAGTACTCATAAAATTGCATGGTATACTAATACATTCTACCTTAATATACTCTGTAATGAGAGCAGTTGATATTTGTCCATATTTTTATTTAAGGTTGTAAGCTCAGCGGCAGAGATATTTAACTAGCAGTGTATATATTAAAATTTTGAAACACTATGTATGTATGTATGTATGACGAGCTTTTGAGCGCGGCTTCGTTCGCATTAAATTTGGGGTAAAATACATTTACTTTCTGCGATCCTTTTTTCGTGTCTTGATTGATTTTTGAAGTATTACATGGAAACACAAATAAAACAGGCAGACGTTGTTTTAGACAGATGGTGCAAATTTTGGAACTCAAAAATCAACCTACATTTATGTAATTAATCATAATTTGTACCAACTTTGAAACCTGCTTTTCGCTGATTCAGGGGTGGAATTTTAGAAAACATTAAACACGATTCGACTTAATACACGATATAGGATTATATCCCGAGAAACTAGAAATCCCGCGGGTATTCTTTATTGTCGATGAGAGACACACTGTAGCTTTCTATTATTAAAAGAAATGATATGATTGAGAGAATGTATTGTCCCCATATTTACATAAGTTTACCAAATTTCAAGTAGATCGAACTACTGGAAGTGGGTCAAATTTAACTTGCAAGATTTGACCCAAATAAATAAACGAACAGGGCAAGTTAAATAAAACCTTGTAAAAAATAAGTACTCGTTTTGACACGTAGATGGCTCTTGCTGCCAATAGCAAGTGAGTGGATACCTTCACGAGCGCGTTTATACAAGTCAGTCGCCTGTTTGACTGTTCAGATCACACTTTTGTCGCTTCTGCTGACTGTACCTACATGACGTACCTCGCCCCGAGGGAGATCGATCCCGGGGTCCTTGTCGTTCGGGGATTCGATTAGCAGCGCGGGCAAACCTGCAGGAACGGACAGACAAACAATTACGTCCTCACACATACATATACAGGATAGAGGTATCTCGCATTGCCACTTTGCCACCATCTCGTTCAGTATTAGTCTACGTTTTAAGTACAGAAAGCAGCGCAAATGTGCAGACGTACGTTTACTATTAGGTACTTCCTAATTGTTGCCGCGCGGCTCCGTCTGCGTAGAATTCCTCTAGAATTCGTTTAAATCGCTGTTCCGCGGGAACTATGCAATTTGCCCGTTCAAGAATTTGCCGGAATAAAAAACATACTATGTCCTTGATGAAATTCAGTATATATGTGTCGGCGGCAGATCGTAAAATCCGCGAGATCACGAAATTCCTAGGCATATCGTGAAATCGCGCCATTTTATGAATTGACTAGGGGACATCTGCCATATCGTTCAAAACTCAACGTTTAATGATTTGCCTAGTGACGCGTTTAAGCTGATCATGAAATTCCTTGGCATATGAAACGCCGCCATTTCATGATTTGGCCAGTTTAGGCAGATCATAAAATTCCTAGGCATATAATGAAACGCGGCGCCATATCGGTTCTGGCTCTTCGCCGGCCGCTGACGCGGCACGCTCGCTTCGCTCGCTCGGCTCGTGCGTTGTGTTCACAATTTATACTAACCAAGAAGCGTCGTCGTACCTAATTTTTTCTTTTCTTTGGCACACCACGATGTGCACGGTATAGAGCTAGGAATATCGACGAATGCATTGCTCTAATCGATCTGCCGTATTGCTTCTCAGGCACATCGTGATATGCCTGGCCAACGTGTAGGCATATCATAAAATGGCGCCATTTCACGATATTCCTAGGAATTTCGTGATCTGGCGGATTTCACGATTGGCCGCCGACATATACTGAATTTCAATGGTCAAATACCGTAATGGCCATAGATTTTGATGTCGTTTTCGATAATTTGTTAGAGTCCTGTATTTCTACCAGATAACTAAAAACTGTATCACAATATTCGGCCATTTTTACAGAAAAGTATCCAAAAAATGAGACGGTTAAAACGCATCGAAACTAGTCGGACCATTCCCTGGCTTATAATCGTGAGTTAAACCGTTTAATCAGGTATCTAGTTTCTTTATTTTGCTTTCAATGTATTTTACCTTTGTGTGACACCAAATTCGGCTGCATCCACAGCCTACACGGGCCGGCTGCCTCATTTGTGTAGAAATTCTTGACACATTCGCTGGCCAAAGTGCGACAGGCTCTGTAGTTGTGATGCTGTTTAAAACGAAATTTAATGAATTCAAAATACTTAGATACCTCGCAGGTTTTTCACAACTTCATAAATATATATGTGTAAGAGTCGCCGCTAAAACATGCGTAGGTGCAATGAACGGGCACGCACCAGCGCCAGTTAGCGTAACACATTATACTATACTAAAAGTCTGGTCGCGAAGCACGAAGAATTTCGTACAATGACCTTTCAATGTTGTGTCTCTGTAGCCCGCGCGTAAATATTTGCCCCAGATGAATTACACACGGCACGGACTAAATAGAAAATATACTCATTATAGAAGTAACAATCGTTTGTGAAAATCAAACCCACAGTCTACCTTCATAGTCAGTCAGTGACCGCAAGGACTTTAAGTCAAAACAAAGTAACCTAATAGTAACCTTGCATCTAAACTACCATCAATCAAAAATTAACCGCTATGTTGACGTTCACGCGCCCTCCCCATATGAGTGATGTGCTGATAAAACCTCAACAATACAAATATACATAGGTATACAACGATCCGCTGAACATTTACCGCAAAATCGTACATGTTCCGTTATAAGCACATTCAAAATTGAATCTGTGACGAACTACGAGTATACTTGGCTTGGATAGGTAATTTAACTAAATGTAAACAAACTTTAGCTGCCTGATTTGGTAAATTCAACGATTTAAACATTTTACTTATCTATCAGTGTAATACAAACTATACTAGTGTATCAATCAATACAGAAATGTAAATATTTAGATATTTCAATATTTAAGACACCAATTGACGTTGTTTTGTTTACATTTAGTTAAATAGGTAGGTAACTATCCAAATCAAGTAGGTATAGCCTTTTATTTACCAACACCAATCACAGAAATTATTCTCGTAATGGAAATATTACATTAGAATTAAAATCTTTATATAATTTTTAATATATAAAAATGAATCCCTATTTCCCTTGGTCACGGCATCACGCGTGAACGGCTGGACCGACTTTTTTTGTTGTGTTTGCTATTGTCAGGAGAAGGTCTTTATAAAAGAAGATTTAGAAAATTAAATAAAAACTACACCGGGGCGAAGCCGCGGGCACCAGCTAGTAAAATAAAAAACTATAAGTAAAAAACATAGCATGTTCTTTTTTTCAAATTTCCCTTACCTAACTTTACAGACAGCTTGGTTCAGAAATTAGTCGAAAAATATTTAGCAAATTCTGAAACCATGACTCACAAAATAAAACTTCTACATTTAAAACGCTAAGTACAAGTTATTATAAAAGCTTATAAATAGATATGTCTTGGACGGAATGGAGATAAAAAGGCTTTGTATATTTTTGCTACTTAATGCCGCTACATCGTTTAAGGATTGGGTTTCGGAGCTAGTCGGCACTCAGACAGCTTAAGAGAGTATACATTCGTAACCAATTCTTTATTTTGAATTAGTATTATTTCGCAATTTATTCGCGTTTTCATTCGTGTGGTATCTGAGATAGAAGTTTTTTGGTAAATTTAACTTCGGGAACGCAATATCATGACCGATGTACCTATGTTACCTACAAGTTAAACTATATTGTCGAATAAGCATTTCCTTTCTTTCTTTCTTCTTCGCCCCTCTTTTTATGTGATACGTCCATAGGATAAATTTATAAAAATATACATAATATCTAAGCATAATGCCATACCATAAGTAACTTTCTGAAATAAATGTGTAAGTATCTGTAAAATGCACTTGTAGGTAAAGTTTCGTGTAATGACACGCCTATGTACACTTTATACTAAGGAGTGACGTCACGGGCCCCCACTCCCGAACGTGGACGCGTTTCATCTTTGTAATTTTTAGTCAAAATTGTTAAATAATATGCAATGGATTACCGTGGATTTATATTTATTACTCTCATACACAACACAAATCATTCAAGAGACAAAATTCAAATGTAACAGCGTCAAGTCTTCTTCCTTTAACCATAGATATTTAAACTATTACTACAGAGGTTACAAATCATTGCTTTAACACACCTCCTTGATTTGTGACCTTTACAACCCATTAAATACATTCAAACTAATAATTAAGTACACATTTATCATCTCTAATGCCTAATAACTCTCTAAATTTCTGAAACTTAATTCTTCCTAAAGCTTTTGTTAACATATCAGCTATCTGATTATCAGTCGATATTTTCAGAACATTAATTAACCCCTTCTTTTCGTAATCATTCACAAAATGGTAACTTATGTCAATGTGTTTCGAATTCTTGGAAAACTTCCCATTTCTAGCCAAACCAATTGCCCCTGTATTGTCCTCATATATATTTATACCGTTTTTAATTTCAACATCTAAATCCCCTAATACTCCTTTAATTGGCAATACCTCTTCAACACAATCAGCTAAAGCATAGTATTCTGCATGCGTAGAAGCTCTCGACACAATCTTCTGTTTCTGAGACCTCCACATCACAACATTTCCAAAGACTTTGATTACTATTCCGCTTGTTGATTTTCTGTCTTGCATATCCGCTGCCCAATCGGCATCTACGTACGCGTTCA
The DNA here is from genome assembly GCF_025370935.1 of Choristoneura fumiferana. Lineage (NCBI taxonomy): Eukaryota > Metazoa > Arthropoda > Insecta > Lepidoptera > Tortricidae > Choristoneura > Choristoneura fumiferana. Next base: position 4,883,533 of record NC_133485.1, on the reverse strand, counting down.
ACATTTCATTATACACCGTTCCATAATTCAACTTTAATCTTCTTGTGTGATATAAATATTTTAACACTCGCAAAGCATATTTATAGTGAGTATCATCATGACTCTTCTGAAATCTGCTCATATAATTTACTGAATACGCCACATCTGGTCGTGTTCCATTTGCCACGTATAAAAGCGCTCCTATTAAGTTCCTATATTTCAATTTATCATTTATTTTCTCTGCAGGCTCCAGTTTCAGATTCATTTCCATGGGCGTATCAAATCCTTTTGAATCTTTTATGTTGTATTTCTCTGACAAGCTTTCAATGTAATGTTCTTGACTTAAAACCATTTTCTTTTCTTCCCGATCATAATCAATGTCAATACCCAAATACTGTTTTACACATCCTAAATCTTTCATACGAAATCTATCACTTAACATTTCTTTCACTTTATTTATACTCTTCTTATCTTCACCTGTAATCAATAAGTCATCCACATATAAAATAATGTAAACCTTATTATTATTCACACTCCCTGTATATAAACAATAGTCATATGCAGATCTCTTCAAATTTATGCTGCAAAAGAATTCGTGAATGCAATCATACCAATCTCGTGGACTTTCTCTCAGTCCATACAGTGCCTTTTTTAATAAACAAACTTTATTTGGTTCAACGTCATAGCCATCTGGTGGATATATGTATACTTCTGACTTTATACTTCCATTTAAAAATGCTGTTTCTACGTCCATCTGTTCAATATACCATCCTCGTACACAAGCAGTCGATAGCAAAACTTTCAAGGTAGTCATTCTAGCAACGGGTGAATATATTTCTTCATTTTCTTCATACATTTGTTGAAAACCTCTGGCAACAACTCTGGCTTTGTATGTTCCATTAGATTTAATCGTATAAATCCATTTTACTTCTATAATATTTTTATCACTTGGTTCATCTACCAAATCCCATGTCTCATTTTTTTCCAAACTGTTTATCTCTGACTGCATAGCCTTCTTCCATTTTGCTGATTCAGAATTATTAATGGCCTCTTTATAATTTTCTGGTACAGTCGCATTACAAGTATTTACATAAACTACAAAATCTTTATATTTTTCTGGCACTTTTCTTGTTCTCTGTGGTCTTCCATATTCAATCACTTCTCTAGCTTCTTGTGGTGCCAATTGATCTCCTGTATCCTCAACCGCGTCTTCAAATACTTCATTATTTTCGTCTTCACTTCCATCTTCATTATTTTCAATCACTCTAGCAGTCTCATCTATAAATGTTACGTGTCTTGTTTCAGTCATTTTATTGTCTACTAATATTTTATATCCCGTATTTGTGTATCCTACTAAAATACCTTTAACTCCTTTTGGATTCAGTTTCGACGTTCTTTTTGCTTCAGGAATTCTCACAAAAACCTTACTTCCAATTATTCTCATTTTTGACACATCGGGCTTTCTTCCAGTAAATATTTCATAAGGCGTTCTTTTTATTACTGTATTCGTTAACAGTCTATTTCCTATGTACACTGCAGTCTCCACAAAAATTGGCCAGTATTTTTTATCTACATTCGCTTCTGAAATTAAGCATCTCGCTCTATCCATGACACTTCTGTTAAATCTTTCTGCAACTCCGTTCAACTCATGCGTGTATGGAGGGCATGGATTTATGAATATCCCTTTATCTTTTGCCAACCTGTAAAAACTTTATTTATATATTCTCTTCCATTATCACAACGCAGTTCCTTTATTCTCTTCCCAGTCATATTTTCAACTAAATTCATATAAGCTTCAAAACATTCAAACACTTCACTTTTATATTTAATGCAATACACTTTTGCTATTCTACTAAAATCATCAATAAAAGATACAAAGTAACGTTCACCTGCAACACCTGTAGGGTTCAATGGACCGTTTACGTCTGTATGCACTATCTCTAAAATATCTTTTGCACGCTGTCTATTATTTTCAAAAGGTAAATTATGCATTTTATTCATTAAACAAATCTCACACTGCACATAATCATTTTCAATTCTTTCTGGTAAACCTTCTAATAACTTTTGTTGGCACATTTTATTCAAATTAATAAAATTAGTATGTCCAAGAATTCGATGCCATTTTTCTTTTTCAGTCATGTTACTATTTGTTGTGTATGATTTTACAATTGTTTTACCTACTTTCCCATTCAATATAAACAACTTATTTTTCCTCTCAGCAATAGCTAATACATTATTACTAGACCCATTAAAAATCTTAGCTCCATCATTATCAAAAACTACATAACTATTATAACTCGTAATTGAAGATACACTCAATAAGTTTCGTTTCATGCTGGGTACATAATATACATTCCTAATCGTTGTTCTAAGCCAGTTCCCGTTCACATAGAAATACATTAACACATTTCCTACCTTATTCGCTTTTAAAGAAAAACCATCTCCTACTTTAATATCAATCGGGTTATCTAAAGTTTTATATTCTACAAAATATTCGTCACTATTTATAATGTGGTCAGAACATCCACTATCTAATAACCATGTTAAATTGTCTTTATTGGAATAATCTTCACTCACCGGATCTCTCGCTGAAGTCATCACTTCGACATTAAAAGAATTATCTCCTCTCGTATCATCCTGGGCTGGATTATAATAACATTCTCGTGTCATACCTCGTGTTGTCCCTGAAAAATTACCTCTACCTCTTGACATCATTCTCGAATTTCCTCTTGTGCCTCTATAACTTTTTCCTCTCCAGTTGTATATTCCTCTAATGTTGCTATTTCCCCTAATATTATAGTTTCCTTGCCATCTTGGTACATTTTGCTCCCTTACCATATTTTTTGGACAATCTCTTTGGTAATGACCGGGCTCGTTACAGCCATAACAATTTCTTATTCTTACTTGAGACATTCTCTTCTGAATATTAAATGTTTCTAGTCCTTTAGACTCATTCTCTTCTTTTTTCTTGTAATTTAATATTAGTTTCGACTTCACATACTCAACTGACTTGTCTTTCGCTGGCAATGCATCAACAATATCCACTATATGTGTGTAACTTTCTGGTAAACACAACAATAAATGATTCAATTTATCATCTTCAGTCATTTCTTCACCGGCATTCTTCAATTCGTTAATATTCTTTTCAAATAAATTCAAAAAATCTACGGGGTTGTCATCTTCCGCCATTTTTAATTTCAATAACTTACGTTTGCACAGTAACTTATTTGCAGTTGACTTTACTCGATATATTGCATCAAATTTTGTAATCATGCTCCACGCAGTCGATTCCGATATAATTATTTCAAGCTGACTGTCCGTAACACTCGTGACAATTAAATTTTTTGCTTTCAAATCCATTTTTATCCAGTCATTTTCCTTTATATTTTCCGGTCTCATTTCATTTATCATTGCCTCATAACATCCCTTCATTTCCATGAGTAGTTGCAGTCTAAATCTCCATTTATCGTAATTATTTCCATCGAAAATTTGTATAGGACAATCTTCTCTCACGTTCGCCATTCTTCAAAACAATCTAATCTCACCTTATTTCTTCAAACTATTTCAGTGTTTACAATCTTTAATTCATTTTATTTCCTTTATTTACCGCTCTGCTACCATGTTAAATAATATGCAATGGATTACCGTGGATTTATATTTATTACTCTCATACACAACACAAATCATTCAAGAGACAAATTCAAATGTAACAGCGTCAAGTCTTCTTCCTTTAACCATAGATATTAAAACTATTACTACAGAGGTTACAAATCATTGCTTTAACAAAAATGTCAAAAACGGACCAAAGTTTCGTCCTGTCCGTCCGTCCGTATGTCACACGTATTTAAAATTAAGTAAATAGCAATTAAATTTCACTCATCGCCTATCTGTCTCGTGTAATGTATGTACGCTGTGTAGAGGTGCAGGTTGACGACGGATGGCCTAGTGGTTAGAGAGCCTGACTACGAAGCTTGAGGTCCCGGGTTCGATTCCCGGCCGGGGCAGATATTTGTATGAATAATACGAATGTTTGTTCTCGGGTCTTGGATGTTTAATATGTATTTAAGTATGTACGAAGCCTCAAGCTTCGTAGTCAGGTTCTCTAACCACTTGGCCATCCGGTCGTCCAATACAAAATTACCTACTAGTTTGAGGGCCAGATTTTTTGTCGCTCGGTATACTTACAATGCAAAGATATTCGTATTTCACGACATCAAGCAGCGCGTACGGATGCAAGCCCCCTTCGTACTTCTGGCGAGCGTTAACGAAGCTCCGCGGCACGCACGCGTCGCGCACGATCACCTCGTTGCGGGCGCACGCGCAGCCCGCGCAGCGCACGCACGCGTTGCCCGAGGGCTTGTAGCCGCGCGCGCATTTCACGCAGAGCACCTCCTTCATTGGCGAGCCGTCGAAGTTTTGGGTCACTGGTGATGAAGATATAAACAAAAAAAAGGGTTAGTGAAGAAAGAATAAGAAATATGCACTCACAAGAGAAACTCAAACTCATAAAACTCGTAATCAGAAGACTGACAAGTAAAATTGTTGCCAACCTTAGCGCTTTTTGAAAACTCGACAGCTAAGCACTGCATGGTAGGTATGAAGCTTCCTAATGTCCATTACTGCATTTCTTGGATCTTAGACTATAACTCGAGATATAGTCAGCAGGGTACTGTCTGTGCACACAGTGTGACCCACGGCGTATTGGCAGCGCCTTAACACCGCACAGGTTTGCAGCCCCTCGATGTCATTACATACCAATTAATCACACATTATGTAACCCGAAAAATAGTCAGCAGAGCACTTCATGCACACAATGCACTACCGTGATGGACACTACCGCAAAAAATTGCAACTCCGCGGTGTAATTAACAATTCCACTTGGATCTCACACTAATTTGAGATATAGTCAGCAGGGTATTTCCTGCATACAAACACCCGCGAAGCTCTACATATAAAAACATTACCGTCGCGCACCACATGGTTGGAATCTTTACGGCGCGGTGTCATGACGACACTACTTGGATATAGCGATACACTAAGCGAGATACAGTCAGCAGGGCACTTCCTGCACACAGTGCGACCCAAGTTGCACTTGCAGCGCCGTGGCACTGCACAGGTTTGCAGCTCCTCGATGTCATTACACATTTAATTGTATCACACACTAACCCAAGTTATAGCCATCAGAACAGTTCCTGTTCATAGTGCGGCCCTTGATGCTGTCTAAAAACACCACCGCCGAGCACCACAAGGTTAGGATCTTCCCGATGGCATTACCACACAACTTGGATCACACACTAACTCGAGATATAGTCCCTGTTCACTATATCTCGGGTTAGTGTGTGATCCTGCGCACAGTGTGACTGCAGCACCCTGGCAGCGACGTGACACGACCGCAGCACCGTCTGAAGACACGACCGCCGTGGCACAGCATAATTTGGATCTTACCGATCGATGTCACTACCTCATTACTTGGATCACACATTAACCCGAGATATAGTCAGCAAGGCACTTCCTGCACACAGTGCGGCCCACGGCGCCCTGGCAGCGCCGGAGCATGCACGCCGCACCATCTGAAGACACGACCGCCGTGGCACCGCATAGTTTGGATCTTCCCGATGACATTACCACACTACTTGGATCACACACTAACCCGAGATATATACCCCTTACCCCTTATTCATAAAACTTAACAAGCCTATGTTAACTAACAAATGCTTTGTCCCTTTCTAACAAATACAAATGTCGAAGTGACAGATAAGGACAAACGAATTTTAGCGGCATTTTAACTAAAATAGGTTTGATTGTCGTTTATGAATAAGGGGATAGTCAGCAGGACACTTCCTGCACACAGTGCGGACCGCGGTGCCCTGGCAGCCCCGGGGCATGTACGCCTCACCATCTGAAGACACGACCGCCGTGGCACCGCATAGTTTGGATCTTCCCGATGTCATTACCACACTACTTGGATCACACACTAACCCGAGATATAGTCAGCAGGGCACTTCCTGCACACAGTACGGCCCGCGGCGCCCTGACAGCGCCGGGGCACGCACGCCGCACCGTCTGAAGACACGACCGCCGCGGCACCGCACGGCTTACACCGCCCGGGTGTCACCGGCACACTGTGCTCCTCGCAAGAACACGCAAAGCCTGTGAGCGTAGATTTTAAATTCAATTTCTAATATACACCGTTTTTTTTATATCCGTTAACTTCGAAAATAAAATTAAAAAAAAAAAAAATCATCGAGTATAAATTTTCGACATAATTACAAGCTCATTATTTTATAGACTATAGCTCCTAAGCATATTAGTTGCATATATATTGATATAAAATATATTGCTTTGAAGCAGTTTTTTTTTAACTGTCACTGTTGTCTCTTGGACAACGGGACAGAATAACAAACCAGAAAAAGTTGATTGACCGAAAAATCATTTTTTCTTGTATACAATAGCATCACATTCATTGTTAATTGTTAAATTGTAAAATAAACACACTTGACTAGTGACATTGACGTGACACACGAGAGAGGCATCAAAAAATCCACATATTTAACTTTCTTTTGCTAAAATTATGCGTGAAATAAACACGGATTAGGTAGTTATGGACTTTGAAAAAAAAAACATTAATTAAGGACCTTAACGCTGTTTTACTGCTAACTTAATTAGCTTAACTCTTGATTATCTTTTAAACAGAAAGAGTGTCTTACAGCAATTAACTTCATTTGACCTGTAAATTGTCTCTTTAAAAGTATGTATGTATGTATGTATGTAAACTCTTTATTGTACAAAGAAAATTAACAAAAGTTACAAGGGATATCAAAAATAAATGTATAAAGCCCTGTATCAACATTTCGTCGTATTGGTCAACATTTGGTGAACAACATTGTTGAATCAACGTGTTATTGCGGGCAAGACTGCGCGTTGCAGAGTTGATCACTGCATGTTGCCGTGTTGCCGCTTGGTGAGCGTAAACTCAGCAACACGTTGATTCAACAATGTTGCTCAACAATAAATGTTTACCATGAATACGCTTGTTCTTCTTTATTTATTTTTTATTGAACGAGAGAGACAAACGATCAAGCTGGTCTCTGCTCTCTTCAAGTGCCTCCTCAACTAGTGAAGGTTGGCAGTCGCAGTCAGCTCTGTATATATATCTGATATGGTCTTTTGCCAAATAATTTTTAATGATATATTGCGTAGGTAGCCACGATTTCTTCCTACAGCCCGCTGTTTTTTTGCCTGCCACTTTGCCCATCATTATTAGTTGCAAGAGTTCGTATCATCTAAGTACAATGTCTTCACTGGTTTTAGCCCGCGACTTCGCCAGCCGAGTATTCATTTAACGCTATCTTCCCATAACTACCTTACCTACCTATGCAATTTTCCGGGATAAGATTTATATAGATATAGGATGACCTATGTCCTCAAAATATCTCCGTACTAAATTTAATTTAAAAAAGAGGTACTTTTAGACAGACAGAGGTACTTTCGTATTTTTAGTACACTCGAAGTATTCTCCACTAATAAACAAACAATTAGGTAGTATGCTCATTGTTTCAGTACATTGATATGGACCTCCGCAAAGTAACACCTGATTCAATATAATTCTCCACTGGTCTTATGTGATTATGAACTAATTAACTTTTTCTGACTTCTCTTACCATCATCCGATGCAACCAAGGAAGCATTAGCAGGACAGAGTTGACACACCATCGCGCCTGGCTCGTAGTACTCATTTGTCCTACAAGACCCAGGTTCCAAAGCCATTACACAACTCAAACAAACAAAAACAACACAATCCAACCAAAGGGTTGCCGTCATAATTCTACGGGTTAATTAAAACTTGATTGTACATTCACTTTTATGGATATTTAACGTAGAGATTTAACGTTGCAGAAATTGTTAACAGCGGCGTTATTCCAGGAATGACGTAATAACGTTAAAATTTGCCTGAATTAACTCTCCTGGGAATTTGAAATGAGAATTTATAACAAAAGAGCGTCACCGGTGTGTGGTGTCTTTGGTTTGTTTGTATTGTTATCCGTTGCCTAGCAACCGGTCCAAAGTAAAGTGCAACTGAGGTCCAAAGTCTACCCTCGGTTGTACGGGTATCTCTACCGTGACCATTGGGAATTGGGGTGTATTATGTAATAGGTAATATTACGGTTTTCATATTGGGAAAACTTTAATCAAGATTGGTTTTTTGGAATCTTTTTATATTTTTTATTTCAATTCCAAATTTTTACTTTTACGGTCATCCCGTAAAACCTAAATTGAAAATACAAACTGAAATATAGATGCACAGAAAAACCAGAAAAATAAGACCAACACTGGGAATCGAACCCAGGTCCTCGGTATTCCGTACCGCGTGCTATACCGCTACACCACTGTTGGTCAACGGCACAGACACGAATTTCCCCTATGCACCACATATCTCAGCTTGTTTGTTTCTTATTTAGCCACTTAAGCAGAAGCTGGGTTCGATTCCCAGTGTTGGTCTTATTTTTCTGGTTTTTCTGTGCATCTATATTTCAGTTTGTATTTTCAATTTAAACTTTAATCATTAAAGAAAGTAAAGCTCTACACATATAAGATTGGTTGTATTTGTTTAGGGTCAACTATAATTTCAAAATCCAATTAAATTCGTGATGTAGGTAATTAAAATTTATTTTGTAACAATCCATACTAATATTATAAATGCGAAAGTTGTATGTTAGTGTATTTGTGGGTTTCTGTGCTTGTATGTTTGTTTTGACATAGAGATATTTTATGGGCCAGAGAGTGACTTAGGCTACTTTTTATCCTGGAAAAATGTACAGTTCCCGGGGAACAGCGCTTGATAACCGAATTCCACGCGGGCGAAGCCGTGGGCAAAAGCTAGTTCAATATAATTTGTAATTTAATTTACTTTAATTTGTAACCAATTTAATTCGATTTAAGTTGTAATTGAATTCAATTTAATTTAATTTAATCCATAATTTAATTTATTCTTTTTATTAGTTATTACTGTGCCTATGAATTTATTTCTGGATTAAATTTAGTTTTAAGTATTTGATCAAATATAGGTAGGTATGTCCATTATCTAGAATGTAGATATTAACTATCTTTCTTTGTTAAGAGCTCTAAGGTTTAGTTAGCGACTTAATGCTATGCCACCTGAGGCCTGGTGGTGCGTCTGCTTGACGGACATATACAGGGGGGCTACTACGAAATTTGAAATTCAAAGTTCGTACCGTACCGTCCCCCTCACTCTCGCATTAAATAATATTGCGTCAGCGGGACGGCAAGATACGAAGTTCGAATTTTGTACTTCGTAGTATAGGGCGTAGTGTTAGCCGTGGTGGCCTAGTGGTTTGACCTAACGCCTCTCAAGCAGAGGGTCGTGGGTTCAAACCCCGGCTCGCACGTCTGAGTTTTTCGAAATTCATGTGCGGAATTACAGTTGATATTTTACCACGAGCTTTGCGGTGAAGGATAACATCGTGAGGAAACCTGTACAAACCGCCCTGGTTCCCAATCCGCACTGGGCCGCGTGGGAACTATGGCCCAAGCCCTCTTGTTCTGAGAGGAGGCCTGTGCCCAGCAGTGGGACGTATATAGGCTGGGATGGATGAGTATAGGGCGAGATCACGATTACCAGTGTGACAATAACTTAACTTTCGTTTTGAGGAACACAATGTTATCTATTATTTGCAATGCTGTTTCTTTACACGCAAGTGAATTATCATAGAGGGTATTTGTTATAGGTACGCTGTATATTATTACTGCATTCAGTTCGCATTCATTAGGTATCTATTGTTTTAAAAGCTACTCAGAGAATTCACAAAAAAAGGCCTCCATTAGCTTGTCAATTTCCTAGCGAATGTGACATAAAAATGCACGACGAAGCTGTTACCGGACAATGTGTGATTGATGATGATAGCTGGTAGTATGATAGAACCATTATATCTCCAGTAACGTAGGCACAGCACCGACAGAAGCAGACAAAACAGTCCTTTCAAGATGCTTCAAAGGAATCACTTCATTTTCTCAGTTTTGTTTATTTTAGAATATGTAGTTGTTGTTGTAGGGAAATTGACAATCCCAATGGAGCAGAGAACAAATGAATTAATAACAAAATGTGCTGTTGAAGTAGCAAACTCTGATTTTAATTATAGAAAGCATACTATTGTGTTATCTCAAGACGTCGAAGAACAAGTTTCAAACGATTTTCTTAAGTCTTTCAATGGAACTGTGGTCATAGAAGCGAAAAGAGATGAAGCGCCGCCGAAGCATGTCGTGGTCATAATTGAATCCTATATTTCTTTTATAAGGATTCTAAATGTAATGAAGCCTGATCTAAGGGGAAAAACTGTACTAAGCAGCGGTGCAAAGTTTTTAATTCTACTTCTTGATCCAATAAAGCTTCAGAGAATAACCAACATAATGTGGTCATTTTATGCTACTAATGTCGTCATTATAACACCAGATGGTGACAAAATAGGACTGTATACATACTTCCCTTACAAAAGCTATTTGAAATGCCACGACACGGAACCAGTGCTGATGCAACATTGGAAAGAGAAATCATCTCTCCATTTCCACCCTTACCCTGATAAAATGAAGAATATGAATGCATGCCCCCTTTATATTTCTACAAATAAACTTTACCATCCGACTACAGAGGAAAAGGTTCCGTTGCAGATGATCAAAAAAGCTATCGTACGACTGCTGAGGGATCGTATGAACTTCACACCTATAATATCAACCAGAGACTACGTCAGCATCGACTCAGATCGCGCTAAAAACTGGTCAGATTCCCTCAATGACGTCATCTCTGGACTTGCCAATATCTCAACTTGTAGTATACCGTTAGGAGTGGACAGGTTAGGGCTTTTGGATTTCTCGATGCCCTATTTTCGAGTTAGACTGGCGTGGTTAGCGCCTCCTATCGGCCAAGGGCCGGTGTGGTGGCGTCTATTCACGCCACTTAACAGCTATTTGTGGCTCGTTTTACTCTGTATCATATTCTTCGTCACTTCCTTACCATTTACTTTAAAGTTTAGGCGCGTTAAAAAGTTCTGCTTTAGATACTTCAAAAACATTTACAAGATTCAGGGCGCTGCTTTTAGGACATGGGGAGTGATGCTTGGACAGCCAATCCGTGTAGCGCCCAGACGGTTCAGGGACTTCTACATAATAACAATATGGATTTGGTTCACTTTCGTGGTAAGAAATGCCTATCAAAGCGTGCTTATTGGAGCCCTTAAAACAGATACAGTTGTTGGAAACTTTGCGAGTCTAAAAGAAACTATTGAATATGGATACAAGTTTGGTGGGCGTGCTGGTATTTTGGCTCATTTCGAATACGATACCTTAATAAAAGAGAATTTTGAAATAATACCCGAAATGAGTTTTGAAGAAGTGTTTACTGATATTGTGGAAGGCCGAAAGAATTTTGTGTTAGCAACGTCTGTGGAATACGCGTGGGCCTATTGTTTGTCAAAAGGTAAGAAGGAGAACGAATGTGGTCATATCCTCCCTGATTCTATTCTGACTGTACCCCTTGTCGTGTGGATGAAAATGAGCTCTCCTTTTGTTCTACCCCTCTCTGTCTGGCTACCTAGATTCATAGAAGCTGGTTTGTTAGAACGTGACTCTGGTCTTAAGTCTTTTTATCTTCCAAAAATTTCTCCGGAGCCCACTCCACTGACTGACCATCAAATTCTGAGCTGCATGATTTGTCTGTTGATCGGTTATGCCATGTCCACAGCTGTGTTTGTCATGGAATTACTTCGGCCGAAAACAGCGGCTATCAAACGACAAATTACAGTCAAACGAACCTTGCTAACCGAGAAAATTGTCGGTAACCATTACCCTAGATTTGTGCACTAGATGGTTAGGAAGAAGCAATAAAAAATCCAGCCTAGTACGAGCCGGACTCGCGCACCGAAGGTTCCGTACAAATCTTTGAATATCCAATGTTATCATAGCACCTCTCCTAAGCCAAATGTAGAAGTAGTGTGCAAGAAAGTTCTTAGTCGCTTAAAATTATACTTTAAAGAATTCAATAAAAGTGCATGCAGTTAAAAATGTAATTATTTCATTTTCCGACAAATATCTCTTCTTAAAACTACATTAAAACACAATAATTGACTTACATAAATGGAAGCTTCTATTAGAGGATCCTACATAGCAATACATCTAGGTGTGTTCCAGGTACGAACATTTATACAAAAATAGACAATGATATATTGATACACAACTATGTAAAAATATAAAAATGTGAAGATCACGAAAAATACAAGTATTTTCTACTCGAGTAAACATTTGGCACATTTTGATATTCTCTAAATTATACGTCGTGTCTTTGCTCTCTGGACAATAATCGAAAATCCCAAATGGAATTCCTTCTTGAGAATACTATAATATTGCAAATTATTTGATTAAATCGTAAATCAGTAATTTCTCCGTTAATAATGTTGCGCTTAGTATGAGGCTTTTTACATAGGTTAGAAATACCATAATCAACACGTTCTATTCGTCTTTGTCCAAAAGGCAGAGACACGTTGTATTATAAATAAGTAGTTAACATTTACTAGAACTTTGTTTTTTATACAGTTAAAAACAGCTAAGTTCAAAGTTGGTAGGGACGATGAAATTTGATGTAAGTATTTCTAAGTTAGGTTCTCTTTAAGATATTATTCTACGACTTTTATATCGCTATCTCGATTTTCATTTTAGCTGTAAAAGTATAAAATTCGTGTCTAAGTATAAGATTCACGCAGCGCCTGCCAAATCACCAGCCAATATAGTTGCATTTAATTTTTAGTAAGGTCCACGGCAATCTTAAATATAAAATCTTTATTATTAAAAATCTAAACACAAATGTTACATGTTTTAAAGTAGATAATTTTATAAAATGACTAGTTTTAACAAGAGATCCTTCATTTTTCACACTTTGTACTGAACCCCTTATAATTTCGGTTTATAATTTCTACAAAATAATATACCTACTTGAAAACGACTTACGTTTACGCTACGTTTTTTTTCACACGGAACAATTTACCCGTGTTTACCCGCGACTCTCGCACACTCATTAGATACAGCAGCTGAAATTTCGGGATTTTAAAAAATTCCCGTTGGAATTCCCGAAAATTAAATCGTGGTTTTCATTGACGTTACATTAAAAACAATCATGTCAAACTCCATGACTCTTAACCCAGTGGTTGTTGTTTCGAGATTTTATCCCTATCCCGTGGGAATATCGGGATAAGAAGTAGCCTATGTTTTATTCCAGATGTCCAGCTATCTACACACCAAATTTCATCCAAATCCGTCTAGCCGTTTCAGCGTGAAGGAGTAACAAACATACTCACTCACTCACTCACTCACAAACTTTCACATATATAATATTAATAGGATTTATAGGATGACCTTCGATACACATACAATAGCACCTGTCCATTCACTGCGAACTAAGCATAAAATTTTGTATAAAAGTAATCCTAAAATTCCAAGAGCGATATAAATAAAACTTCGTTTGTATTCAAATTGAGACAGCGTAAGCTTTTTCTCAATATTTCGTTTATGTTTTAAGAGATAATGTAAATTAAATTTACCTTCGCTCAGCTGTTTATCTTTTGTTAGACGTAAATTTATATATTTAAAACAAACAAACATAGATTATTTACTTACATAACAGTGACATATTAAGTACTACAGGTATTACATATCAGGTATTAGGTACTATTAGGGACTATGAGACAATTTATACTACAATTTTGATTTCATTCCATTAACAGACAATCACAATGAGTTTTTAGGCCTTTAACATTTTAGTGGCTGGAGCCTCGACTCTATAGTACCTACTTAATCCCTTCGCCAACGTATGGAAGAACCTTTCTGTATCACTCAATTCAATATCCCCAGATCCCGATCTGACATCTTAATATTGTGTCCATAACATGCTCAAAAAAATCCAGTAAATCTTGTAATTGAAAACTTACAGTGCAGTATTTTCTGATGATCAATGTCTAACAGAGGAACCTCAAGGAATATCAAGGATGCCCTAAGCCGCTATAGTAGGTGGTTCCACGACCAAGTACGGAGTATGTAGCGATATCGGCTGCTGGGGCAGCGTGGGGAACAATATGGGGTACTGTGGGGGCGGTTGGGGTCCCGGGGCTAGTGGCCGCGCCTCGGGTTCCGAGCAGTGCAGGAGCCAGTGTGTCAGCATGCGACCCCTCCCCTTCAGTTCCACTTCTCCTCGGCGCTCCACCACGAAAGTCCCCCATTGTTCGATTAATGCTCGCGTGCTCTCGCTCAAATGGATGCGGAGGGCTAAAAAAAGCGAATGGGTGCAGAATGAATCGATTTGTGGAAGATTTCGAGGGTACATTTTTAAAATATTACCAGCATTAAAATTTCAAGATTTTAAAAGGAAAACACTGATTAGGAATCCGAAATAAAAATATCCGTGCTCTTAATTTACTAGTTATAGCATATATCACCGAGCATTACAATACCGCGGGCCGTCTAAACATCAAATAAACAAAACTTGAATTTGGTAGGTACCTACTTAAGCATTCCATTTAGGCCAAAATTCTTTGCAATTTTTCAAAGAAAATAAAACGACAACTTAAAACTAAAAGTGGAGGTAAAAGCTATCTTTGTACCCAATCTTGATATTGTTAGAGCAACAAAACAAATTATAATTTTTGGACTCTTTGTCTCCCGTTTTATTAAGAAATATTTTCTGGAAAAGTTAAATAAGATTTTCATGTTTCGTTGGCTTTCTTTCAACTCGTTAATGCTTGAAACTTGAATCTATTTCATAATCAAATTATACCAAATCTAAATCGGTCTCTGAAATAACTTAGTTCAATTAAACTTTGGCTCCAACTGAGAAGTTTTGTATTTACAATGTTCTGGTGAGAGGACGTAGTAGAACTTTCAAGTAAATTATACACCAATTTGAAACTGATTTTCGATTCGATTTTCATTCGAGGAACAGATAACCGTGGGGGGGGGGGAAGTTCTCGAATGGCGACCGTGAAACGGAATACGAAGGGTTGGCAGGCTGAACGAACAGGTGGATGTAAATGACGACTTGTTTCATTGTAGCGTTCTACAGGTGGAGGCCTTTGTTCAGCAGTGGACTTCTTGCGGATGATGATGATGAAACTGATTTTAAATTTAGTGATGATACGGAAATCTGGATTGTTAATCGAGAATTGGAATGAGCGTCCTGGCGAAAACCTGATGAAGGGAAGACAGTGATGTTTAAGGTTCATGGAAGTTGCCGGCACTGACCGGACGTTGTCAGACGACCGTTGTCCTTATCTGATCTATAATAGTCAGATGTGTTATCAGAAACCGTCTGTTTAACGCTGTCTTGTCCATGCTATCAACCGTTCATTGTGGATACCTTCAAGTCGTGACAACATTCTAACATAACCATAAAAATTACATTTTTAATACAACCTTTTTTGCTGACTGTACCTTTTGTTGACTGTACTTGCATTGTCACCCAAACTACATTTGCATACCAAATTTCAAGTCGATGCTATTAACCGTTGAAGAGTTCCGCACTGTGGAGGCGATCCCGGCTGGACTACCAGGATTTCACTACTAGATTATTGTATTGTCACGCAATGTACATAAGTATTTTAAATTTCAAGTCAATCTGACTACTGGAAGTTGGTCAAATTTAACTTGCAAGATTTGATTACAGATAGACAGACAGACAGACAGGCACACAACGGGACAGGTGAAACTAAATAAAAGCTTGTAATTGCAAGATTGTTCTAAAACAAAAAAAGTTTTTTCCAATAATATGTAATATTGTCTGTTTTCTATATCGCCTAAGCGGCTCGTAGCCGGGCCATATTTTCACTGCAATTTGTGGCCGACAACTATTGGTGTCCCTCTCTTACTCACATGTTAGACAGGGACACCAATAGTTGCCGGCCACATATTGCAGTGAAAATATGGCCCGTCTAGGAGCCCCTTTACTATATCTGGTGTACATAAAGAGTCTTTGTATTGTATTGTATATGAGGGAATAATATACAACAGATGTTTTGGAGGATGATGATGAGTGGGTTACGACGATAGTTTAGGACATTGCTTACGTTGTCCCGTCGACTCCATTCGGCTGGCGGTGTTGACAGTGTCACCGAACAAGCAGTAATGGGGCATCTTGACGCCGACCACTCCCGCGCAGACTGGCCCCGAGTGCACACCCACACGCACCTTGTGTCAAAATAAAGGTAAGCCAATAAACTTGACAAGAAGTGCGTCCCACGAGATATAACATTCTTTTTTCTGGGTGGGGTCGCAGTTGTAACCTAACATAATCCACTATTCTGCTAGCTATTCTTTTTTGTGTGGGGTCGCAGTTTGAACTTAAGCTAAGCTACTTAACGTACGGCCGAGAAGTCATCATTTATATTGTATTGTTAATACATCGAACAAATAAACGTCAATATTTAGTAGTTCTCTCACTTGAAATATCAAACGAACCATCGATTATAAGTAATTTACGTTGAACGGTAGGTGGTACAAAATTACACAAAATAAAAATATAAGACCTGAATATTCAATGAATTATTGTCGATGTATTGATATGATTAAAAGTTTGTTGGCAAAACAAACCATGACTAAACATTGATTTAGCATTGATTAAACATTGGTTTAGTGGGAAATACTAAAACGTACCGATACCAGAAAATTTGGTTAGGTTAGGTTACAACTGCGACCCCAACTGCTACCAGAAACGAAGTTTGGGGTGACGTAGAACTGTGATGATTATAGTTTAATTGATTATTGTATATTCTGCAAGTAAATATTAAACACAGATTAATTTTCAGACACCACGTAGGTATAATTGAGCTTTACAGTGAAGGAAAACATCCTGAGGAAATCTGCACAAACCTGCGAATAAATTCAATGGTGTGATTCACTCACAGTTCCCAATCCTCGCTGTGCCCGCGTGGGGACCAACGGCCAAAGCCCTCACATTCTGAGAAGAGGCCTGTGCCCAGCAGTGGGACGTTCCGTCATACAGGCTGAGATGATGATGTTGATAATTGACTCTACCTCTAGCCTGTGCTGCGGACGATGTCGCACGACGAACCCGCGCACAGCCTCCACGACAGCCAACGCCATGAGGCAGATCTCCCGCGCGTGCTGATCCCCGTTCCGCTCCGGCAGCCCGGACACCACCATGTATGCGTCCCCAATTGTCTCCACCTTTGTTAAAGTCAAACAAAGGAACTTGTGAACTACATATAAAAAAGCGATAAACTTGGTCGTTCTCTACCATAAAGACAAAAAAAAAGATATCATGGGACAATCAATTGACACCAATTGACCTAGTCGCTTGTACTATGAGTACTGGGCGAAGTAAATATATACTTAAATAGATAGATACATAGATACACACATACATATTAAACGACCAACACCCTAGAACAAACTATCGCATTATTCATACAAATATCTGCCCCGACTGCCAAATAAACAATCTATTAAAAAAAAACAGAAATTAAAAATCGGTGATTTTTAAAAATACTTATTTTAATTATTCAAGGTAATGAATATTCGATGAAGTGAAAAAATAGGAAACGTTGAGCTTTTTCTGATATTCGATTAAGTAAAAGTTTGTCGACATTTCAAGGGTAACTAGGTAGACCATGTTTAACTTTAATGAGATCCCGATGTTTCGACAATACAATCTTTTTAGATCAGACAAAAAAAAACTGTTAGGTTAAAAATATAGTTTAATCCGAAGGAGAATAAGTTGAAGAGTTTTTGCTATTGTTCATAATTTTATACCTACTTAAAATGTAAAATATTATTATTCAAAAGATAATTTATATCATTAGGTATCATAGAATTTAGGAAACAAAGTTGTCGCGTCGTGACGTGATCGAGACTGACAAAATCTGAAACATTAGTATAGCAAGTCTCTGTATTCACGTGTCGCTATCTAAAGATAGGTATATATACAGGGTGTCCCAGAAGTACCACGTCACAGTGACACCAGAGGTAGGCCAGCTCAAGAGGAACCTAACCAACCTAACATGACCCAGTAAAAGTTGCACGGTTTTCGAGTTATTACCGAAATAAGATTTTTGGGGATACTCCCCTTTGTCTTGACATTTTTAGTACCAGCATCGACTTGGAAAGCTTTTAATAACAGTTTTTTATGTGTATCGAATCTTGAATAGGTACTTCAGAAGTGCAGTGTGTTATTTTGTCAGTAACTACCGTAAAAAGCTGAAAAAATAAATAATTAATCTTGATTTAAGTTGTCTCAAAACATGAATTTCAACTTTAACCATCTGCCATGAAAAAAATTTACTAGAAACGAAACAAACAAATAACGCCAATAAATTAGACATGTTATGCAGATTCAGAAATGGTATGAGACATGTATCTTACTCCAAGAACATTAGACATTCTTATCACTTTAGCGAAGCCCTATCGAACCAACTTAAAACTGGAACTCCGAAAGCAGTCCCTGCTAAGTGGTACAAAATGCTGTGTATAGCGATAGCTCATCTATTATCTGACACAATTATTTTGCCAAATGCACGAAGGTTAAATATTATATTTGTCTCCCTTTTCAAGGCTAGGACCGGATCCTAAAGAACCGGATATAACCTAACCCAAAAAAAAGTTGGAAAATCCCCAACTTTGTCACTTCAAAGTTCAATATTTCAAAAGCGGCTGAAACGATTTTGATAGAATATGTCTTAGAACTATCGCTAGAAAACCTGCTTTCAAATAATAATAAAAAAAGCATCCAAATCGGTTTACGCGTTTAAGAGCTACGGTACAAGACAGACAGACAGACATAGCGGTCAAACTTATAACACCCTTCTTTTTGCGTGGGTGGTTAAAACAGATTTATCTTTCATTCATTTATTGGAATAAATTTAGTTCAATAATACCACCAACGGGACTTATCACGCTTACACACTCGAGTAATATTTACCTCGACGTTTCGGCAACATTACAGTGGCCGTGGTCACGAGTAGACTGAAGTGTGGGGTGTCAAGTCTGCTAGCAGCGCGAGTCCTTCGAACTACCCTGTATTTTTGCAGTGTGGAGGAGGAGGAACTGAATGAACACACATTTCTAGTATAAACGTAGCTATCATAAGTCGCGGGTGAGCAAAGTAGGTGATTGTTTCAGTTCATTAATATGAACCTCGGCAAAGTAACGCCTGATTTAATAAATTAGTAGTTAATGTAACATGTTTTTACTTAACAGTGACGGCTTGCGGCATCAGCAAAGTGATAAGAATGCCTAATGTTATTTCAGTAAGATACATGTGTCATACCATTTCTGAATCTGCATAACATGTCTAATTTTTTGGCGTTATTTGTTTGTTTCGTTTCTAGTAATTTTTTTTCAATGCAAGAGGGTTAAAGTTGAAATTCTTATTTTTGAGACAACTTAAATCAAGATTAATAAAGTTTTTTTCAGCATTTTACGGTAGTTACTGACAAAGTAACACACTGGACTTCTGAAGTAACTATTCACGATTCGATACACATAAAAAAACTGTTATTAATAGCTTTCCAAGTCGATGCTGGTACTAAAAATGTCAAGACAAAGGGGAGTATCCCAAAAATCTTTATTTCGGTAATAACTCGAAAACCGTGCAACTTTTACTGGGGTCATGTTAGGTTGGTTAGGTTCCTCTTGAGCTGGCCTACCTCTGGTGTCACTGTGACGTGGTACTTCTGGGACACCCTGTATATATATATAACGATATCTAGCACTGACAATTTTCTCTCCATTTTGAAATTTAACTCTGTACAACGTATAAAAGGTAGACAATAATAAATTCAGGAACATAATCCTGTGTCAGTGTACGAGACGAATTTTTTATGTTACCTTGAGTCGTATAGCGGCACTGGCTTTCTCTTAGATATGTATATTGAAAAGTTATCTCATGCATTTTGAAAGCTTCTTACGTATCGTGTTTCATTTTCCTACTTCAGGAATTGATATTTCGCAATAGTGTCTCAATTGCTTAATGCGCTGCATGCTGTTATTTTTAACCGACTTCATATAACATCCCATCCCAGTCCATCATAAACGATGGCGAGACCGTTTGCTTTTGGTTCCAGTACCTCAGTCGCAGCTATATTTGAAATTAACCATATCCTTTATGCTGAAGAAACATATCATTGAGGAAACCTGCACACTTGCGAAGATAATGTTGTATGTGTAGGCAGTTCCTTCGCACTAGGTTTTTTTTCGACTGGATGGAAAACGAGCAAGTGGGTCTCCTGATGGTAAGAGATCACCACCGCCCAGGTAAGAACTACACGGCCCACAACCCCTCTCATTCTGAGACGTGTAATGTATACGAGCCATAATGATGCTCAATCATCGTGGTAATGAACCTTTGTAAGCATGAACTAAAAGAATTTCTTTGCTCACCCGCGACATGACTTGTTTTTTTTTATTGATATGGATCTCCACAAAGTAACGCCTGATTCAATAAATGATTTTGTAAGCATACTTATTTATTTTATTTTGAAGAATATTACAGGCTATTCCGATTTGCCTGCATATCAATGTTGTAACGCAAACTAAAAAGTGTATAGATAACAAAAAACAGATTGTGTAAAATAAAACTTAAAATAAAAACTGAAAAGAAAAACAAGTCTACTAATCTTGAACATAATCTTAAAAGTAATATTGTTTAACTACACTATTCAATGTTTTGATGATCGATATACAACATTAAAAAATGGTTATGCGGAATATAGTGACCTTCAACAGTCAGGACCCATTAATAATTGTAGCTGGCTCAAAAATAGTATGGACCCAGGAACAATGAGGGCTATCGCGTATGAATTCGCCACTAGAGGCGCTAGTGTAGCGTGAGGTCTTCGAAATGTCAAATCTCATAGTTTTTGGGTGAGCTACGCGGGTTTATTTATAATTAGAATAATTTTGTGAATATTTTGCAATATCTGAAATTAATTATGGCAAATATGCGTTCCGGGGCAATGAATGTCTGTGTTTTGAGACAGTTTTGTCTTTCAGAAATCTTTTTCCTCCCTTTTTTCCGAACAAAATGGGGACTATGCAACACTGTGGCATGCTCGATATTTTTATGGTACGGTTTTAAGGTGTATTCAATATGATTTTAATCTAAATTTTGTTTTCACGCCCGTAATAACAGACTGTGAAAGCCATACCTAAAAAACCTCACGCAACAGTGCGCCATCTAGTGAGACAAAAAACGATAGCCCTCATTACCAACCAAATTTCAGTGCCTACTTTTAGCTCCCAATGCAAGGGGGTGCGAATAACTCCGAATAGCTCAATATTTGGAAGGAAATAGCAAAACAATGCGCGTAATTTCATAAGTCAATGGATCACTGTAAATAATTAAAATGGAAATTTGACGATATCAAGCTATTTTCCGAACAATAACTTCCATTGTTAAACTTCGACATCATCCCAGTAACAATGAAACAAAAGTCAAACAAAGGAAAACCGTGTTGTTTATATTATTTGAAGATTTTACAAAACCCGACAAACATTTAAAAGGTTGCTTGTTTCGGTAATAAATATATTAGTAAGGTTTCTTTGAAAAAAACAAACTAAGAAAATTCTTCACGGAAACGCGCTCTGAAACATGTACAGTCGAGTTCATAAACTTGTGAGCAAAAATTTTATCAAAAATATCTGAACACGCTTCTACGTCGTTAACAATAGAGTCGTGTTCAGATATTTTTGATCAAAATTTTGCTCACAAGTTTATGAACTCGACTGTATGTTACGAAATATATGTATGTTACTTCTGCTTATAAATTATTCAGTGAAAATCCAAGGCCATAAGGAACAACTGACTGAAGATATACTTATTTCCAAGCAAAAACTAGCAACTAGTTGCCTTTTAATCCTAGTGATAACATAAATGCGAAATTTGTATGTTGTACATGTGTGATTTTTTTTCTCTCTCACGCCCATGCATGCCCTGACGAATTTGGATAAAACGTGGACGTCTAGATTAAGAGATAGATCGATGTTCGCCCACAGAATAAGTAAAGTACAGAAGCCTCACTGCCGCACTAAAGTGACGTTTATGCCGCGCCTGGTTCGCCCCAAAACCGTCACATACTATATTTTTAATCACTTTTATTCAAATTAGAGCTATTTCCGAAATCCCTGAAATTAATAAGTGTACAAAAAGCTTGTTTAAATATATAATCTAATGTTATGGCTGGATGACAAGGTGGAGTGCAAGAAAAATCACGTGAATACAATTGTATTCATATTGCACCGGTTGAATATGGATTTGTGCAAAGAGCGCCTGAATTTTACCTAAGTATACAAAAAGCGATGATATAGTCATAATGGCGGAGTCGCTGGAGGAGCTCAATACTATGCTCAGTGACCTCAGTATCGTCTTAAGATGAACATGGACAAGACTAAAATCATGTCAAATGTCCATGTCACACCCGTGCCGGTTATCGTTGGGAGCGATGTACTCGAAGTTGTTGACCACTATGTTTACCTTGGACAAGTTGTCCAGTTGGGTAGGTCCAACTTCGACAAAGAGGTCGCCCGAAGAATCCAACTCGGATGGGCAGCGTTCGGGAAACTTCGTGATGTCTTCTCGTCCAATATTCCGCAGTGCCTGAAGACTAGAGTCTTCGACCAGTGTGTGTTGCCAGTGATGACTTATGGCGCTGAGACGTGGTCCTTAACTGTTGGCCTCTTAGAGAGGCTCAAAGTCACGCAACGAGCTATGGAGAGAGCTATGCTTGGAGTTTCTTTGCGCGATAGAATCCGGAATACGGAAATTCGTCGAAGAACTAAAGTCACTGACATAGCTGGAAAAATATGCAAATTGAAGTGGCAATGGGCAGGCCACATCGCTCGAAGAACAGATAACCGTTGGGGGAGAAAAGTCCTCGAGTGGCGACCACGAACCGGAAGACGAAGCGTTGGCAGGCCTCCCACCAGGTGGACTGACGACATCGTGAGAGTGGCGGGAAACCGGTGGATGCAAGTGGCAAGTTGTCGTTCATTGTGGCGTTCTAAGGGGGAGGCCTTTGTCCAGCAGTGGACGTCTTCAGGCTGATGATGATGATGATGATACAAAAAGCAATATACGTGTTTTAATTTAATTTGGAATTTTCGTACATAAAGGGATATTATAGATATTTCAAAAAATCACTAAGTATTAATTTAATTTTCAATCAATTTTTTTTTCTTCGCTTTTAAACATTGGCTTTATACAGTTTAGTGGCTTTATATCTATTCTATATTTTCATAATAATATCCAGGATATGACCATTTCAGGAGTTCCCAAATACCTACCCTATTCTATTTCATTCACATCTAGTGGGACTTAACTAACCATTGTTTCGGATACGGATGTAGATAAGATGACTACACTTTAAAATAAACATTTTTTATATATTAAAACCTTTTTTTTGGAATTAAGTCAAACGAGAATATTTTTATTAATTAAACGGCGGAAGATATTTTCCTTACCAGCGGTTGCGGGAGTGGGGGAGGGGGGTGCCAAATATCCCCCTTTATCAAGGAGTAACCTTCGCGGCCCCTGTCCGTAGCAATAGGAATAGCTTACAAATAATGAGGAAAACCTCGAAAACGGTCTTTCCATAATACTTACATACATTTTTATTTGTTAATATCTTTAAATCCTTACCCATACTAATCCTTACTAATTGTACCCTATGTCCTCTCAAGCAAAGGTTCGTGGGTTCAAATCGGGCTTAGTTTTCGAAATTCATATGCGAAATTAAATTTGAAATTTACCACGAGCTGTAAACAGTGAAGGAAAACATCGTGAAGAAACCTGCACAAGTCTGCAAATCAATCAACAAGCAAATCAATGGTGTGCATCAAGTTCCCAAATCAAGGTCGAAAATATTGATTCGTTTCGTGTACCAGGGTGGAACCTTTTAATAATCAATTTTATTATGATTTCCTTCGCACAAACATAAGATGTCAACATGCCATTAGTGGCTCAAAGGTTCCCTGGTACATGGTTCAGTTTAATCGACTGTACACTATAACTTTGACACTTTCTGATAGATCGTCGGTTCACAGCCATGACATTTATTAATTTAATGAAGGAAAGGCAAGGGTCACACACACGACCCGCGTCTGTGACATAATTAAATAAAGGGACGTCTGAAAGTTTTCCAGGGTCCTAAAGTTTTCTACAAGCAGTAAAAACAAACTAGAACATCAGTACATTTTTTAAACTCTTTATTGCACATAGAAATAAAAATACACAAATATGAACTAAAAGAATTTCTTTGCTCACCCGCGACCTTATGACAGTTAAGTTTATGCAAAATAATATGTGTGTTCATGCAGTTCCTCCACCTCCACACTGTAAGAACACACACAAATCACACAAACCCATCTATCACTACCACCATATTAGACATGACAAATCCAAATCATAAACTGTGCGTGCCAAATTTCATCAAAATTGGTCCAGCCATTATAACGTCAATTAAATAGTACCTAACAAACACATACATTCGCATTTCGAATATGAGTAGGATATGTGATAGTGTGTGTGTTGACACATCAGTTCTTCATTCAGATGGAATCATACCAACAAATCTCACACCTTATATAGGTACCTCGTGCCACCAGAGTTGAGGTCACGTACGCAAGAACAGCCATGAAATGACAGCGGGATTTTGACATTTACTCATTCATTTCATTCATTCTCCTTTTGTGCAATCATTTCTTCATGTAGCTGTGTGTGTAATCATTCACTTCAACTCTCGTCGCACTACCTATGCTTACCTTGTAAACATCATAGAATCCAATAATCCTGTCGAAGGTGCTGTACAGGTCGTTAAGCAGATCCACCACTTGGATGGGCGTGGAGGCGGCGCAGAGTTCCGTGAAGCCAACGATGTCGCTGAAGTAGACCGTCACACACTCGAAACTCTCAGGCTGGACCACCTCGCCGGCCATAAGCTGCTGAGCCACTGGTCTGAGCACACGGGCAGACAAATTACAATATGAGTATGTTATGTAAATAAAAAGTATGCCTCCTGCCACGTGTAGTGAAATTGTGGAATCAAGTTTTTGTCAGCAATGTTTCTAGACAATTATAACTTGCTTTCAAGAAAAGTGTTTATACTTTCCTTAAAGGCCGACAAATTAGATTATGAACGTGTAAAGGAATATGTATTTTTCGTGCACAATAAGATAAATGAAAAGGCAAAGCAGAAATACCTAATGAAACAGAAATTAATATGGCGATTTCAACATCAACACTTCTGAAGCGACGTTCTCCTTTCGATCGCGGCAAAATTGGGTTGGATTAGATTATTGTTCTCCTGGTTTTGTATAGGTAGATAACAATAAACGAAAGCTTAAACAGTTCCAATAAATTTATCATAGGTGGGTCACCAGTATTTGTAAAAAAAGCAAGTAGGTATTTTGCAAAAAAATATTTCACGAAACCACATTTTAGATCCACCTCTTTCTATCGAGTTGGGTTCATTAGAAACGTGATACTTAAGCTTTAAACACAGAATCCTGATCAGCTGGATGCAAGCTCTACAAACATGCAAAATGGTAGCCTTTGCCCGTAAGTTCGATGTTGGAATAGGGTAAAAACTAAACCAACAACTTGCAGCGAAAAAACCCGAAGATCTTACCGCGGCAGGACTTGGTACAGCAGTTCTTCGGAGCGTCGTTTCTCCAGCGAGAGCTGTTCCGTTTTCTCCTCAACCAACGATTCCAGGTTGTTGGCGTACTGCTCCATGCGGCTTAGCAAGTCATCCATGAGATTGTCACAGTAGCCCCTGGATGAAAGAAGTTCGTAAAGGAATCGTTTAGATTTTAAATGCGTTTGGGCCATATTTTGCATTGTAGGATATTCGGAACAATTCTCTGTTTATCAGAGAGTTTTCTTGAAACTAAAATTGTTGCTGTTCAGAATTTAACATGATAGCACAAAAATCAAACATGGAAATGATATCACAGGTCAAACCGCAAATACAGGGCACAGTAGACTAGATTCTTATCCAGCAGCTGTGGAAGTAGGAGGAAGGGAAAAACGACTGAAATTGAAGCACCTCAGCTCAACGGAGTAGGTACTATCAATCAAATCAACAGAATCGTGATCCACACCACAGTGCAACTTTTTCACACAAAAATGTACTGTGAGAACATTCTACAGTGGATCAAAAATCAAATGGTTCAATAGTATAGTCACCAGCACTATTTCTAGGGCTTGTTGGATGTACGTATGAGAATTTTGCACGCTCCGCTGTGGCAGATATGAATGCAGGTGACTGTACTTCCGCGACTGACTCACTTGATATAGTTGGCATTAATGGTATCAAAGCTTGGTCGGTCATCGGGAGCCTCAGCCCAGCAGCGCGCGGCCAGCTCCAGCAGCTCGGATGCTGCGGCGGCGCCGCCGGCCGGGCCCGCGCCCGTCTCGCTCGCACACACCACCGGCCGGAAGGCTGGTGACTCTCGCGCGCATACGCGAGAGACTATCTCTAACGATGGAAGGTCAGCTAATAGTGATATTGGTGAGACATAGCGGTTCTGCACGTGTGGTAGCGGAAGAGCAAGGTAAATGATTGTAATCTACTTAATAGAATTCCAAAACTCAAAACTTCCTATAAAAATACATTTAGACAAAAAAAACATCACTGTGCGCAGCAAAGTGATCACTAGAATGTTAATAATACTTATTTCAATGGTCAAACTGCTGAAGTATTACCATAAAGGTAGAAAAAGATATAGATATTAAAAAAAATACCTCATTGAGTATTTTGCCGGATTCTTCTCAACAGAGGTTTTTTCCGGACCGGTGGAAGATTTTTTTTGACATTTATATAGTGCTTGTTATAGCCTAAATTAAATAAAGATATTTTGACTGACTTTGATAGAGACATTTATTAGGTACTGAAAAATAATATGTATGTATGTATGTATGTATGTAAACTCTTTATTGTACAAAAGAAAATTAACAAAATACAACTGACAAACTTTAAGATACTTGTACAAAGGCGGACTTATCCCTTTATATGTACTCGTTTTTTGGTGTAATAAGTACTCGTACTGTGCAGCAACTAAAGCTGCACTCAATGAGGGCTATCGTTTTTTATCTTTTTAGATGGCGCCACTTTTGCGTGAGGTTTTTAAGTGTGGCTTTCAAAGTCTGTTATTACGGGCGTGAAAACAAAGTTTAGATTAAAATCATATTTAATACACCTTAAAACCGTACCATAAAAACCACAGTGTTGCGTAGTCACGTTTTGTTCGGAAAAAAGGGAGGACATAAGTTTCCGAAAGACAAAACTGTCTCAAAACACAGACATTCAATGTCCCGTAACGCATAATTGCCATAATTGATTTCAGGTAATGCAAAATTTTCACAAAAATATTCTAATTATAAATAAACTCGCGTAACTCACCCAAAAACTATGAGATGTGACATTTGGGAGACCTCACGCTACACCAGCGCCTCTAGCGGCGAATTCATACGCGATAGCCCTAAGCTCATTACCATTCGAACGAAGTTTAAATAAAGAAGGTTAGTAAGAAGTAAGTACTAAAGAAGGTAAGTCAGTTGTACCTCTGTTGGTCATGGTAGAGGTGTAATGGTGAAACGGCCCGGCGCGAAGCACAATCTCCTCGAGGATGATTCCGAAGCTGTACACGTCGCCTTTGAGCGAAGCCGCAGCGCCGGGGTACACGCTGGCAGCAACCAGCTCCGGAGCCGTCCACAGCAGCTCTAGAAGACGTCACTTGTTCAGTTCCCCAGCGTTTACAGATAAGACCTTGCTACACATACTATGTGTATACTTAGCTCTCAAAACTGGCAAAGCAACTGCAATCCTCATCTTATTCATATTAAGAAAGAAAGATAAATTTATTTCGGTTCCATCAGTACCACAACCTTACAGTAATAAGAATAAAACACAAACTAATTTACACGATACGACACCAAAAAGGGCATCCACTCAACATATAAGAAAGAAAGAAAGAAAGAAAGAAAGAAAGAAGACATTTATTCACTTACACAGAAGACACACATATACAGCAAAATTAACACAAATAAAATAAAAAATTACAGAAAAACACATGAAAACATTAAATACAATATACACAATGTTGTGTGTCCCCGCGAAAGTGAAACGGTCGCTGACTCAGCATTATGCTGAAGCGTTAAACGCCTGCAGCGCTGATTTTCTGCCAGAACCTTATATTGTATTTATTCATTGCAACCGTATTTACGAGATGTTTTTATCTGGTAACACACTTCTTTGTTTCCTCTATCATTTGTAGAAAAAGATGTCGGCGACTTTTTAGTCGAGAGCGAGATTATTGGAGCTTAGTTAACTACCTAATAATGCAGCAAGAGCGCTTGCGTGGCGGGCTAATGTCTTTACCACTGATAGCCTGAAGTGTCGCTGTATTCGTAGGACTTCCAAAAAACATAAATTGATATGTAAATCTCTGAGATAGCCAAAAAACGGTTTGTATAGAATATAATATAGAATTAGCAGCTTAAATAATTAAAATTTTGATAATATTATTAAATGGAAGTCTACATATACTCAACGAGTTATATCTAATACCGTTAAACGAGCAATTCTTGTATAAGTATATATTTCGGGGATATCGGAAACGGCTCCAACGATTTCGATGAAATTCGGTATGTGAGGGTTTTCGGGGATGACAAATCGATCTAGCTTGGTCTTATCTCTTATTAACGAGTTTTAGCTCAAGCAAAGCTCGGTCACCCTGGTACTTTTGTTATTATATACAACCCAATTTAATAGGAAGCATCGAAACTTAAATAAATATAAAATATGCCAATAAAATATTACAAAACGATAATAATTTAGGTACTTTAGCTGTTATCCATGCAGTACTCGAAAACAGAACAAAAACGTCAAAGTACAAAAAATTATTCAATTTAAAATAAGAAATAACGTGATTCAAGTATTATAACTTGTTTTATATACGTATTGTATCGTACTATACCCAATAAAATAACATAATAGAAGTTACAAATTTAAAAATCATAGTTGGAACGAATACAGAAACCAAAAATAGCTGAGTAATTTTAAATTAACAGCGATAAGATTGTGGTAGCGATAGTTGAAAGTCCGTCTTTTGATTAAATAATAATACTTAGGGGCGTTTCACCATCCATTGATTAGTGTTAACTGGCGGTTAGGTATGATGCCGTCTCTATTTGTTTCATTCGAATAGACGGAGACGGCATCTCATTTAACCGTCGGTTAACGCTAATCAATGGATGGTGAAACAGCCCCTTAGCAAATAAAAATAAAAACGATACCAAGCTATTTACTGTAATAGTAGTTGTCATCTTTGATGAGATCGGTGGGCGTGCAGAGTGTATTGGGCCCGTAGTCAGATATCTTGAGGACGAAGCGGCCGTCGATGAGGCAGTTGGAAGATCGGAGTTTACCGTGGGCTCCCAGACCACCGTGGAGGTAACACATACCCTTGCAAAATATTAAACGTTTGATATTGTTTTAGGGAGATGTATTTTTAAAAAGATCAATGGAAAATTTATAAAGATAAGATTACACGTTTTATGAACTTTTTTACGCTGTTACTTTAGTGGGCGAATTCGCCGAAACATTTACGTGGGCGAAAAAGATACTGTATCATTTTAGTGTGAGTTTGCAAAGACACGGTAACCTTCCTCTAATATCACTTTGTGACTTTCTAAAACGATTCTATTTTCACATTCAACTTTTTATACAAAATGGCTTACCTGCACGATATCATGAACCAGTGACGTCCTGAAGTTCCAATCGAGCTGTATCTCCTCGTTGGACAGCACGTCTTTCAGTGAGCCTTTAGGGCAGTATTCGGTCAGCACGAACACCAGTGGGCAGTCGACGCAAGCGCCGATGAAACGGGTTGTGTTCTCGTGGGAGACGTTTCTGGCCTATGGAGTTGTTGTTGGTGATAATGATAATCACAAGCATTAATTGGATGATTTTAAGTACCTACTATTCTCGTGGAGGAGACTGATTCACTATCTATATTGCATCGTTTTGCTATTCTTGGGTAAACTACATATTCGAAAACATTTTACTTGGATTAAATTTTGGTACCTCTACATACCTACCTCAATTAAAAGTGAATCAACATGAATTGACAGTATTTCGCACATTAGGTTTATGTTAAAAAATTCTCTCCCTTTAAAATTGGAATGGTCGAGTGCATCCATCAAACACTTCAAGTTTAAGCATGGATTTTGGACGACATCGACTGCTTTTCATTATAATATCACTAATCAATGTTAACATTAGGTACGTTATAATACTATTTTATTACATTAGTTACAAAATAAAAATCAACGAAACATACTTGTACGTGATGTCACCACATCAACGATTATAATTATAAGTAAGATTTATTTTTGCTTACTATTTGTGGTGTACAAAGAGTCATTATATTGTATTTTTTTAGTATATCTGTTTTGTTACCTGCTTAATCTCCCACATGAGTTTTTTGTTGAGGTCAAGCTTCTTTCTGTGTATTTTCTTGACAGCAACGCGGTTCCCCTTGTACAAGCCCACCGTGAACGAAGACAGCGTCACGGATGGAGCACCAACCACGGCGCGCGCGCTCCAGCCTAAAGAGAGCTGAGAAAACAACTCAAATCAAATAACACGAGTTAAGAGTTTTGATTTCGTTGCGTAGGATAATCTGATTAGTAAAGTACTTATGTACTTAGATGAAAAGACTACTAAACTAACACTTGTGGCGAGGTGAGGTGAATCTGTAAATAAGTAGATGATTGGAATCAAATAGTTACGAGCTACTTAACTTCTAAGAGGATTGTGTAGTCACGGTTTATCATACAAATTAATGTTTGCCAGTCAACATTAAAGTTATGGTTGTATGTCTGTGATATTATGGCGCTCCCATAACGGCAGAGTGGACAAACATAAACACCGATGTGGTTTTAGTGAGAGAGCCCCACATAACTTTTAAGAGAAGGTATGCACCTTTTTTCACATCCCAAAAAAAAGGATGGTACGATATAACTAATAAACTTAATTTTGTTCATGTTTTATTTAATATTCTCATTCCATAATACTCGGTGTAATGAGCTCTTCCAGGTAAGAAGCAAAAGTAGCCCCGTGGCGTGGATGACATCAGCATCACTTGGTGTAAAGTACAGAGCTCAACTTATTTAAGCAATATGTTACTTATATTCTTGGCATGATAACTCAGTTTATCTAAAGGCCATGTCACACAGGAAGACCACAGGTACACCCTTTCAGACAAATCCTTCAAAGCTATTACCAAGACCGTCGAGCGAGAAAATAATGACTAAATCCTTCCGTCGTCGCACAGCCTATAAAGCACTATCACTGATCTTTCTTAATTCTGGCAGACTGCCATGAAATCAAAAATCAAAAAATCAAGATCATTTATTCAGTAAATAGGCCGCAATGGGCACTTTTACACGTCATTTATTAAACTACCAGCGCTTTCGGAAAGACCATCATTGCCAAGAAGAATGCGCCGCAAGAAACTGTTTGCCTCTAGCTAATATCTGAAACTCTACTTACTCAACATGCGAGCATTTTTTATGGCTCTCAGGCAAACCTTTAGGGCAAGTGCTTGCTTAGCCGTTTATATTTTATGCAGACCGCTATAAAACAGGGAGCTAACGGGAAGTTCCGGATAAGGAGCCGGAAGGATGGTGACTGAACAGAACACTGTGTGTGATACACCTTTTACGTTACTATCCGGGGATTTCTTGTGTTAAAATGAAAAAATATACCAAAAAAATATCACTTTTAAAGGTGCCTAACAAAATTTAATTCAATTTTGATTTGGTTAATTTTATTCAAAATTTTATTCAATTCTGATTCAGTTTTTCAGAGTACCGTGCCACAGTTGGTAAAACGGAACCTTTATAGGATCAATGCTACTCGTGGGTCTGCAGGGCCACTACGAACTTCGCAAACAAAGGGCTGTACTCGTAGATAACTAAGAATAGCCCAGTCTGAGTCCTTATTCTAAACACAACAGTATATCCCTTCACGTCTTAAAATATCCTCTTGACGTGCTGACATGGCCTTTATGAAACTTTACGCCATCCCCGGGACCTCATGCCTCAAAATATCTCAATCTCACTTTCATCACATTAAATCGCCAAGTTGCTTTAATCTCATTACGCATTTGTCTCAATTAGGTGTAATCTAAAAATTCGTAATTTGACTTTTAGGCTTATTTAAAAGGCCAGATTAAAGCCCGGTTCACATTTACCTGTCGTGTTGTGTTGTGACCAGTTGGAGGACGACGGATACAATTTACGTCAAAATCATGTCGAACAATATACGTAATATGGATATGACTACAATTGGTTTAAAAAAGGGAACATAGTTGAGAAATAGTTGGATAATTTTATTGTTGTAGTAAATAATCGTTTTTTTTTTCTATATTACATATTTTTATTACGTGCTGAGGCACCGACCGACTTCAGACTGGTAGAAAATTATTTTCATCGTCTTTTGGAGTCGGTTCAATTTTTTGTTATAACATTTTTTTCACGCTTTTAAGTGTAAATATCTGAGATAAAACAGTTTAATATCAACTGTTCGTCACCTTTTTTTTATGAAAGATTGTTTTTTTCGATGCCGAGACGTTAATTATTGAGGAATCCTGGGTGCTTCACCACCCATTCCATTTCACCATATTTATTTATTTATTAGCTTTGGCACACAAAACAAATTGTAAACATGCGGTACAGTGATGAGAATAATTAAGGCAAGAGATCATTTACAATTCAAACTATGTGTACACATCATGAAAAGAGCATTACGAGGAGCACAAATTGCTTAGCAACTGTGTCAAAGTAATTAAAATCCAACCCGCGAAATACTTGTTACTGAGTAGTAACTCCGATGGTCAAATGTGGTCTTCATCATCAGTTCCACTTCACCAAATGATGAGTTTCAAGAGCAAATGCACCAGTTACAAATATAAAATGTGAATTAGGGTACGTATTTGTAACGTTTTATGTTTTGTTTTATTAAGGGGGTTAAGTGCCAGTGGCGAGGCGTCGTAAAAACTCAATTCCCACCGAGTCGCTTACCTTTTTTACATAACAGTTATAACAGTTGCGGCATTAGATAAATCTGAATCCGAAGAAATTGTATCCGAAGAGATACCTAACTCATGCTTCCTTTAGTCTTCAGGTTGCCTATAAGGAAAATATTGATTCTACGCCAGAGTAGGTACGTCAAAGTCAAAGTCAAAGTCAAAATATCTTTATTCAATTTAGGCTATAACAAGCACTTATGAATGTCAAAAAAAATCTACCACCGGTTCGGAAAAACCTCTGCTGAGAAGAATCCGGCAAGAAACTCAACGAGGTATATATATTTTTTTAAAACAGATTTACAATATTATTAAATGGTAACATCACAAGTATTTAACAGAACTTTATTTTTACACAGTAGGTTCGCTATTTTGAAGGGATCGCTAATGCGGATCGGAATATTTCCAAATATCCCTGACCATGATATAATCATTAACTTTAATATAAGTAGCGTATCTATCTAATTAAATAAAAGTTAGGCACTATGTCACAAAAAAAACATTTCCTAATTACATTCAAGGACGAATCCTGCCGAAATGTCAAGGTTACCACACTTGTATACCAGGTTGCCGATTTCCACTTTCGACTCTGCTTTGTGTAAAATTTAAAGAATGTTCTATTTCAGTTCCTAAAGCGCGCTGTAAAAGGAACATAATAAGTATATATTGTGTTAATTTTACTTAAAACGTAGAGTACCGTTTTTACCGCTCTAGCAGTAGGTATAATTGGAAATCGGTGATTTTACAGTCCAATACGTATTTAGCTTAAAGCATTCCTGCCAACATTTTTTAACTTCCACCAAGACCTTACACAACGTGTGTTTAAAAAGAAATAACTGTTACTTTTCGTAATCTCAAAAAAATACTCT
>NC_133485.1:4793215-4849429 GCF_025370935.1 Choristoneura fumiferana | reverse complement strand
TGAAATTTGGAAAACTTATGTAAATCGCGTGACAATACAATAATCTAGTAGTGACATCCTGGAAGTCCAGCCAGGATCGTCTCCGCAGGACGAAACTCTTCAACGGTTAATAGCATCGACTTAAAATTTGGTATGCAAATGTAGTTTGAGTGACAATGAAAGTACAGTCAGCAAAAAAGCTTGTATTAAAATGTTTGTTTTGGTTAGGTTAGTTTTTAGTTACATAGTACATTATACGTAAAAAAAAATACGATGTTTCATTTAATGGCATCTAGCTAAACCTAATTTAAGCACCTTCTTTCTACCACAAGACTTTAAAATAACTACTTAATAATGGGTGGAGACAAAAAAAGTCATGTTAAATGGTAGTTAACCATACAAAACGAGTGACTCGAAAAAATTTCCGCTGACAAAAGTTTCATACTAATTTTAACTACCAACGTTAAAGTGTCCAACTTTTTCAACTCCACCCGAATAAATTAAATGTTGCCAGTGCTTATTTTATTCTCCCAACACAGGTGCTACTATGAAATTCGAAAATCAGAGTTCGTTCCGTCCCTCTCACTCGTATTAAATAATATTAGCGTCAGCGTGACGGCAAGATATACGGAGTTCGAATTTTGCACTTCGTAGTACAGGGCCAGTTACATAGTTACAACAACTCATAGCAGAGGGCGTGATGACGTCAGCGTGTCGCATTGCCGAGGCACCCACGTGTTTCAACAAATACATTCGGAAAGCTGAATGAATGAGGCTTTAAAAGTAGTTTAGATTTAATTGGACATGTTGATTAAATTAAAATATTATTGGTTATTTTTGCGAATTTGTAATACATTAACATTCATTTATGTAGGAAATTAGATAAGTAGGTACATTTATATAGTGGTGTGGCGCCTTATCTACTCGATTCCCGCTGGATTGCTGTATACATACTTAGAGATTAAGTATTATTTACTAATCCTACTCATACTTATCCTACTAATATAATAAATGCAAAAGTTTATGAGTGAGTGAGTATATTTACTTTTTCTTCACGCTAAAACGGCTGAACGGTTTTGGATGAAATTTGTCAAAAAGTTAGTTTATAACCTGGATTAAAACAGAATACTTTTTATCAAGATTTCCACGGGAAATGGATAAAATATCGAAAGTAACAACCGCTGGGCTTAGAGTCATGAAATTTGGTATGTTTGTGGACGCCTGGAATAACACAGAGGCTATTTTTATCCCGATATTCGCACGGGATAGGGATAAAATATTGAAATTTCAACCGCTGGGCTTTGAAATTTTGAATAGTTGTTCTTAACACAATCTCAATGAAGACACGATACAAATTTTGGGAATTCCCAAGGGAATTTCTTAAAATCCCGGAATTTTAATTGTACCTACCAGATCGAATATTTTACGCGTGCAATGCCGTAGGTAACACACATACACGCACACACACACAAAATACACAAACATCACGCCTGTATTCCCAGACGGGGTAGGCACTAGGCAGATCACACGAAACGTTACCGCTTCGGAGCCACTTTTAGCAATTTTAGGTTTCAAGTTTGACTAAAACGGTACAATAGTGACAGGTTTTCCTTTGTCGCCTCTTACGACATTACCCACACGGGGAAACTCTAGAGTAATATAAAATTACGCATGTGTTACAACTAAAAATAACCAAGCGTAGTATCAGCTCGGTCCATTTAAAGGATTCCGAAAAAATACCTCCCCTAAAAAGCACAAGTCACCCACCTTGTTGTTATAAAACTACGTGTGAAATACACTTTAGTACGAGTTTCGCCGCTAAGTGGCAAAGCTGGTAAAAGAAAACGTAACCTATAATGAAAGCGTACTTTACTAGTTCGACTTTGGCCCCGATTAAATCTTATCTCTAAATTATTTCAGGGCATATCTTGTTTAATAGACTAAATACCTACCTTTTTAAAAATGTGCCAGAAACCTATGAAGCCAACTGAGAAAAGAAGTTTTGGGTAGCTATAACAAAAGGTAACTAAATAACTAAATTCGTTTGCTGTGATCTTGGATAGAATATTATTTTCAAGCTCACATAAGGGTTGTTAAATTACTCACAAACTAAGCGCTAGCCTAACTAGTGGCTATTACACTATATACCTTGTATCCCCTGCTTTACACGCGGTGAGAATTACCTAAGTACATGAATTAATTTAAAGAAAAAGATTACGGTTTGTTTCTCGTTTTAGTACATTACTGTAGAGGCCGGCAACTCCACGTTCCGGCCGAGGCTTGTATATAGTGCTTTTCTCAAACATGACCTAAATAAAATGAAAAAAACAAGAAATCAAGTTGGCGGGACGCTAGTCTTGTCGCCCTGTTGTGTGCGCGTGTCGCGCTGGCTGTTTAATGTTTAAATAATCTAAATTTTGTTGACCGAGGAAATGACAGTACAAATTGCTTTTTTGATGTGTTTTATTTTGTTTTAAATCTTTGACAGTATCGTACATAAGAAAATAACGTAAAAAAGGCTAAACATACCGCCCACCAAAGTATATCTACTTTACTACATTAATTTCCCCTTAAACAACTCTAATCTTAATCTTTAGTAATCATGACATAAAAATACATTGTGTATAAATTATGCTCTTAAAATAAAATCAACCTGTATATTAATTTGCTTCATATTATGAACATGACATGAGTCTTTTTCGATCTAAATGGACTGTATCTTAAAAGTTAATTTTCAATTAAATTAATGTACGTGTCAAACATAACAAACATTAAGCAAATTAATTTGTTTCTTTAAACATAAAATAATAACCTATTTCTTCATTACATTGTTAATCTTAAATAACATGCAGTATGTATAA
This sequence comes from Choristoneura fumiferana, assembly GCF_025370935.1. NCBI lineage: Eukaryota > Metazoa > Arthropoda > Insecta > Lepidoptera > Tortricidae > Choristoneura > Choristoneura fumiferana. The sequence goes on along the minus strand of NC_133485.1, from coordinate 4,846,589 downwards.
CTGCATCCTTAAAATCATTTCAGTAAATGCTTATATATTTTGTTAGTTGTTAGTACCCGTAAATTAACTAAAATCTTAAGAACTACATAATAACGAGTAGTGAACCGCCCACCATAAACTAACCATTGGCTCAGTGATATTTACCTCATGCTCATTAGATAGATCCTTTCTGTACTTAGTAAGTAGTTTAAGATATGCTGATTTCCATCTTTCCAGAAGTCTTGCATACTATTTGAATTAAGTAATACACACAAACAGTAAAACACTTGGAACATTTCAGGCTGACCTCAACTACAATGACTTCAGTCTCCATAATAATATTTATCTTTGCAGTGTAGATATCTGTTACTTAATGGTAAAGCCTGTGAAAATCTCTTCATTCGGTGTTTTATTCACCCTTGCATGAAATGTCCTTTTTGAAGCCAAATTCCATCCCAATGACAAATTATCTTGTAAATTATATGCAGTTGTTCATTAACCAATGTAGTCCGGTACGCTAATTATTATCCCTACGTACTTGCTTTGTTTCGCACTTTTATACGTTTTGAGGTAAAGTTGGCAGGATTATCTGCTGACTGAACATGCCGTCTTCTATCATTGTCTATTTGAATAATCTCTGACACTCGTTTCCTAACGAAAACTTGCCAGTGACTGGGTTTTGTACGCAACCAATATAAAAACAATATTGAGTCTGACCTAGCGCAGATGTTATTCATCAGAATGTTCAGCAGCAGTCAGAATAGAACACGCAGAAGCTTTGCTCCTAGCTCCGCACCGCATAGTTCCATTCTTAGAATAGTCAGTTGTTTCAGCGGTGCAAGCTTTGTTTTAGCTGCGTTTTTGTAACAGGAACTATGTCATTCTCATCTACAATCCTTAGATAGATTACAGTTGCATACACCACTGAAGAGGTATCTGTAATCATGTAGCTGAACATCTTTACACTCAGACCTCATCCTAATCCATCGTGAAATCTGTATGGTTGGAACTTCAAGAAGTTTTCTCCGGTTTGTCATCCATTCTTCTTCTAAGTGCATCGAAATTCATCATCCCGCCCAAGACTGCAAATCCATAGTCTTTGTATCATCACCTTAGCAGTAATGATGATTGATGCAAACCAATGGAAAGGATCGAACAGACTGGCTACTTCTGGTGTAATCAACCCTTCGTTACAGATGTCTTTGATCCTGGTAAGTTGCCTGTTATTTTGCACATATTCTTTTATATCCCACATGAATTCTAATATCTTCATAACCTTGTCTAATTTCATCTCTGTTTTGTTTTCAGGTTCCTGGAGTACTCTACCGCTTTGAAGAAACTCGACTAACGATTTTGAGTTTTGCATCACAAACCCCCCCGCCTTTAACATACTGTTAATCTCGTGACGGAGTGTTTTTGTTTCAGTTTTGACTTCATATCTTGCCATCAGATCGCCCGTATAGAAACAAGTCTTCACCACCGGCGTTTCGCGAAAATATGTTTTTGCTTTATTATTGTCTAGCTGATTAAGTGCGGTTTGGTAAGGTACTGCTGATGTAGTCCCAAATGTGACGGTAAGTAATTTATAAGTTTCCATTTTTTTTCGAAGGTTCTTCTCTCCATACTAAACGCTGTAAATCAGTATGTTTTTCTGCCATCTTGACTTGACAATACACCTTGACTATATTGGGTGTTCTCCACTCTTGCTTTTCGTCTTCAACATTCTTTAAATAGTGCAACTCTAGATTCTCGTGTATAACTTTATTGTATTCATTCTTCAACTTCTCATTTTTGTTGAATTTCCTTTTTAATTGTTTAAATCTTAATAAGCTTCTTGTTGTAGTGTCTCTACATAACTTTACAGTGTCTTCAGTATTTTGTTTTAAAGGTACAATATATTTTTCAGTGTCATCAATTGTTGTTGTTTTCTTGTACATTTTCCCCTTTTTCTTCTTCTTAGACCAAGTTTTCTTGGTTGTAATGGAATCAGTTTCTGTTTCCAGAATTTCATTAAAAGATTCTTATCCTCTTGCACATCCCTGGTAATATGAAAACTTGTGATATATTGCTGTGAATTAATAGAATTCGTGTTAGTATTTCCTGACAAAATCCAACCCAAGTGTGTATGCTGAGCGACTACGTCACCCGGCCCTCTCATGAAACCTGAGTCTATGATTTTGCAGAAAACATCAGCTCCGAGAAGGATATCAATCAATCCCGGTTTGTTAAAAGTGGGGTCCGCTAACTTCATATTATCAAGTTGAGGCCAAAGACAGCCTTTTATTTCCCTAGAAGGTAATCTACGTGTTAATGACTTTAATACATAAGCATTTACCTTTACAGAGAAATCAGTCTCATACCTTGACATGATTTGTAACCCACCATTTCTTTAATGCACACGTTGTTACCATCACCTAATCCGGAAACCGTCCCGCTGATAGCCGTTATGTCCAAGTTCAACAACTCGGCCAACTGCGCCGTGACAAATGAGGCTTCGGATCCTTGTCAAGTAAGGCACGGCAGACATGAATCTCTCCTGATCTTGACTTAATGCCCACCAGTGCTGTTGCCAACAAAATATTGTGGCTTTCTTCCTCTTCTTCACTTGACCTTACGTGTGTGCTACTACCTTCATTACTTCTTTGTTTGTTTGTACTGTCTTGTTTTCTTCCTTATCCACGGTTTGTTGTGAATATCTATGCAGAAGCGAATGATGCCGCCTCCCACATACTTGACATGAGGTTTTTTGCTTGCAATGAAATATCTTGTGATTTGGGATGAGGCAATTGAAACATAATCCATTGTTCTTCACGAAATTGTATCTGTCTTCCACTGATTGATTGCTGAATTGCTTACAATTGAAGATGTAGTGACTTTCCTTACAAAATGCACATTTTAATATTCTATTGATGTCATTAGTTGTTACGTGAAATGTTTTCGAGTTAAATTGTTTTTGACATTTGTATACTGTTCCACCATTTCTAAAGTCTGGAATCTTGTCTCTAGAAAATGATTGCAACTGTTTAAAACTCGGCAGTTGTTTCACTTCATCTTCACTGATCTGCTGTTCCCAATGTTTGTGACTATCGGTGTCTAATTTCGATACGATGACATAGTTGACAATTGCATCCCAATGTATTGTAGGCAATCCAGAAGTTTAAGTGTATTCATGCATTCAACAGATGTATCCAGAAGCTGTTTTAAGCCCGCGGCTGATTCATGCACTAACGTTTCTGGCCAAAGAATTTCTTAAAAATCGTATTTGCTATGTACCTTTTGTTGTCATACCGCCTCTTAAGTACCGACCAAGCTTCGTCATAGTTGTCCTCTGTGATCTGTGATCGAAAACTGCCGCAACAAAACTTCTGCATCTCCCTTTAAGCTGGCTTTAAGGTAATGCAGCTTTTGCACGTTTTGAAGTGACGTGTTTGTGTCTATGAGCGCCGTAAATAAGTCGTGGAATGCTTGCCATTCGGCGTAGTTACCGCTGAAAGATGGTATTTGTATTTGGGGCAATTTAAGCTCGTTACATGATGACGATGACTTATTCGGTTGTGGTTGTGGCTGATCGTATGTTTTGTATTTAATATGAAGTACATTTTTGAGATCACCTTTGTATATATAGTACCTCTCTTCAAGTGACTCAAAGACATTCTCAGTAAAGTACACGATGATTTTGTATCTTCCTCAGTGGCATTTAGTATCAACTTCTCGTGTGTACTTTTGAAGTCCGTCCAATACGCTTCCAACCCTCCAAACGACCTTGGCAATAGCCTACAGTTAGTCTTTTTTAGGCGACTTTTTAAAGTTGATATGACCCTTTTCTACTTTTTGTAATAAGTCCACTTGAATTTTTATATAATTTTGTATTGATGCCATTAATAGTATACCAGAATAATCTCAGCAATAATCAGTTTGCGTAATTTTGTATCGGAATTACGTGTTTTTTCAGGAATGCCAATTTCAGAATTTCGAAGAATGTTAGATTCAAATGTCAACCCGTTTGTCTTGAATTTCAATATTTTGATTATATGTATTTCATTGCAAATATTACTCTCTCTTCTTTCATAGGCCACTGTTGTTCACAATTCTTAAAATCCTGGTCGATTGACCATGTTTAATGTTTAAATAATCTAATTTTGTTGACACGAGGAAAAGACAGTACCNAAAATCTCATGTACAGTCAACCGTACATATTACCTTTGGTTATTGTAACACGTATTCGTATGACTATGTTGCGCAAGCCTTTGCACACGCTTGCAATTTACTTTAGCATAACATTTAATACCTATCAATAAATCAGTTGTCATTCAGCACTCACCTCGGTCGTTCTCATTTTAGCATCCTATCAGACCTATCATCTATCATCGGACATTACATCTTATGTATATCAATTATCATCAAAGTAGTGTAGCCTAAACCCCTACATTCTTTTTGGTCCTTCGAACTTTTGACCTAGTGCGAAATTCGATTAAATCAGTATACTTATTACTCGTGAGTGCATCGCGCGTCGGTATAGTGACAAGTAATCGAAGTGACTCGTACTTAGCTATCATAAATAGTGAGCGTAATAGTTCACCGGTACCAGCAATATACTTGGGCACAGCAGCTCAAAGCATCAGTTTATCATCATATCAGCGGGAACTTCGTGCAACCGGTGGAGAGTACAGCCGCGCCAGCTCCTCCAGCAGCCAAGTATTCAGCATATTATCAGCGACAGCATCTTCAGCATCATATCAAGTAAGATCGTTCTATTTATATCATAATAATGGAAACTTTACTCGAATGTCAGAAGGAAATCGTCCAAAAGCTTCAGCAAATAAGAATCAATTTCAGCAAGGATTCTGCCGACAGGAAGACATCAGAATATTTAAAGAAACGGATTGACGCTCTAGATCAGCTTTGGACAGAATTCGAGGGAAATAATACTATTCTTACCGGATATGACTGTCAAAATCAGCCATATTATAAAGACAACATATATGAACAAACGAAAATTAATTATCAGGCAACCCGTAAGCTTTTAGCTTCTTATGGCAAAGAAGAAAAGGCTACGCAACCATGTGGCAAGGCTGATGAACTGTTGATATTACAAAGAACAAATTTTCGGGCACTTTTAAGATTAGTAAAGAGCATTAAAGTTGACGAGATAACAGAAAAGTGGGAACTTGATGACGAGCTCCAAAATATTCAGTCATTGTGGGCTAATATAAATAAACTGCATCTTCAAATAGATAACATTTTACAAGGTTCGGACGCTTTCTATGATGAAGAATTTAGTAAGCATGAAAAATCATATAAAATAATCAAAAGAGACCTTAACACTAAACTGTGTTCGACAGCTCACAAGCAGCAAGCAGCACCTCAGTTGGAGATACCGATCTTCACAGGAAAGTATACACATTGGCCTACGTTCTACGATTTGTTCTGCGAGGCGGTACACAATAATAAATCAATTCAAAAGGGTCAGAAAATGCAGCACCTGAAAGGCAAGCTTAGAGGAGAGGCGGAACGTCTTATACAACATCTCTACATATCAGCCGAAAACTACGATACGGCGTGGGATATCATAACGCGACGTTACAACAACCCTCAAGTTCTATTTACTAAACACATCGAAATATTTTTGAATCAACCTACAATTCACAAGCAGTCTGCGTTTGAATTGAAACGTTTACACGACACTTCGATGGAGTGCATCAACGCGATCCATAATTTGGGAGTGGACACCAACAATTGGGACCCACTTTTGGTACATATTTTATCAAAGAAGCTTGATTCCGAAACCCACGGGGACTTTAGAGAGTCTCGAAAGGCACCTAGGGAGTTACCATCCCTGCACGAGTTCATGGATTACCTCGAGAATAAATTTACCGCACTAGAACCTATCAATCAAAGAAGAGAAAGGGAACCTCTCCCGGTAGCATCTGCATCATCGCCGAAAAGATTTCCTATATATCAAAAACCATCAATAAATTACAAGCCAAATAATTATCAAGGAAAACCGTATAAGTCTTATCAAGCAGTCCCCGCATACACGAGCCACTGTCCATTGTGCAATCTAGGTCACGATTTGTACAAATGCAGAAAATTCGTCAGCATGTCAGCGGAAAACAAATTGCGAGCAGTGTTGCAACACAAGGTTTGTCAAAACTGCTTGTACAAACATTACGAAAACGAATGCATTTCCACTAAACGCTGCAAAGAATGCAACGGTGAGCATAATACTTTGCTTCATGACGCATTTGATCGCTCTAATTTATCATCGCAAACAACGCAGTTTGCAACAACGAACTCGGCAAAACCACAATGGAAAACACCCAACGTTGGTCACGTTGCTAGCGACAATGAAGAAATCCTCTTAACTACACTATCATTAAAGATTAAAAACTCAACAGGTGAATACGTCACGCTCAGGGCACTGTTGGACCAAGGATCTCAAATATCATTAATATCAGAGAACGCTGCACAAGTTCTAGGTTTGCAACGACAAAGTTATCATGCATCAATAGCCGGCATAGGAAACGGTGCTAGTCGGAGCAAGGGTGTAGTTACACTGCATTGTCAATCCATTCACGACGGTTATCAATTTTCTACAAAGGCATTGGTCATTACAAAAGTTATCAATAATTTGCCCAACGTATCATTTAACAAACAATCAATGCCGCATATATCAAATATCAAGCTAGCAGATCCTGATTACAACGTATCACGTCCAATTGATTTGCTATTAGATGCAAGTGTTTACTCATCTATTATCATGAATGGCCTCATCAGAAATCCGGGTCAAAATATCATAGCCCAGCAAACTAGACTAGGATGGATTCTCTCGGGAAACGTGAAGACATTCAACTGCCACGTTGTTATCAATAATTTAGAGGATATATCAAAATATTGGGAACTCGAAGATATTATCACTACAACTCCATCTGTCATGACGCAACAGGAACAATATTGCGAGGAATTTTATCAAAAAACAACTCGTCGCCTGGAGAACGGAACCTATGAGGTGGGACTACCTATGAAACCAGGTTTTGAACAACAACTGGGACTATCAAAGCCAAAAGCTGTTGCGCAATTTAAACAGCTTGAAAATAAATTTCAAAAACTTTCACAACTTAGTGAAAAGTACAAACAATTTATGAGCGAATATGAAAAGCTAGGTCATATGTGTCGGAGTCGAGACACAATCGAACCGTCATGTTACCTGACTCATCACGGTGTATTGAAACCTGAATCCACAACTCCACTACGAGTAGTATTTAACGCGTCTTCAAAAACTTCAACAGGATTCAGTCTCAATGATCTTATGGAATGTGGTCCAAATCTGCAAAAAGATCTACAAGCACTTATATTGAACTGGAGACAATATACCTACGTTATCACAGCGGACATTGAGAAAATGTTTCGCACCATCTTTATCAGAGCATCGGACCAACGCCTCCAAAAAATCATCTGGCGAGATTTCCCTAAAAACGCACTCCGAGAGTATCAGCTTACAACCGTTACGTACGGTACAAAGGCGGCACCCTTCCTTGCCATGAGAACTTTAAGACAGTTAGCGAAAGATGACGCTCAAAAATATCCGTTAGCGGCAGCAGCAATAGAGTCGTCTTTCTACATGGACGATCTACTAACCGGAAGCAATTCGATACAACAAGCAAAGGAATTGCAGCAACAACTTATCAATATGTTAAGTGGCGCTGGGATGAATCTCCGTAAATGGTCCAGCAATGACCCACAGCTTCTTGAAAAATTAGCACCACATCAAGTAGACACACCTTTAGACTTCAGGTGTACTGAATCCCGCAAGACACTGGGATTAAGATGGAATGCCTCATCAGACAATTTTACCTTCCAAAATAAATTAGACTATCAAGAAAATATCACATATCACACAAAAAGACAGCTCTTATCAGACATATCAAAGATTTTTGATCCCCTCGGGTGGCTCTCTCCTATCACTATCAAAGCAAAACTTCTGTTCCAAAAAGCATGGGCGTCAGGAATATCATGGGACGAGCGATTACCAGAAGCAATTCAAAATGATTGGAACAAACTAAGAGAAGATATGACGCACATAAATGAATTTTCTATCACTCGGTACCTAGGAAATACCGAAACTCCTTTTAATCTGCACGGATTCTGTGACGCGTCAGAGAAAGCGTACTCAGCCGTTATTTATATCACAACAATAAACGATAAAGGCGAGTACATATCAAAGTTAGTAACCGCGAAAACCAAGCTTGCACCATTAAATAAAAAGGCGTCATTACCAAAATTGGAATTATGCGGTGCTGTGTTATTAGCTCAGCTTATAAAGAAGACTATCGACTCAATATCAAACTTATCAAGAAAAGATATCAAAATCCACGCCTGGACAGATTCCATGGTGGTCCTTGGCTGGCTACAAGGAGACGTTTCGAGGTGGAAGCCATTTGTAGCTAACAGAGTGCAACAAGTCACAAATATCATTGACGCATCTAACTGGCATCACGTTAGATCGGAAGACAACGCCGCTGACTGCGCTACAAGAGGGTTATCATCAGCTCAGCTATCTGAACACTCACTATGGTGGGAAGGTCCAAAATGGATTCTAGATTTTAACCCCAAAAATATCAAGCCAATTTTTTATACACCTCCATCGATTGAAAACAAAAAACATAACATAAACGCAGCCTTATATCCAAGCGAAAATTTAATTATGAATTTACTAGACAGGCACGGGTCAATTACCCGCTGTATCAGAATACTCGCTTGGGTATCGCGTTTCATTACGCGGACTCGAAGTAAGCAAAATATTGTAAACACAAAGCATTTAACATCATTGGAATTAAATAATGCACTAAGTTTAATCATTAAGGAAGTGCAAGAAAAGGAATTTGAAGATGATATCACCAGTCTGAAGACAAAAGGTCACGTCGGAAGAAATAGCAAAATACTAAGTCTTAACCCCTTCCTGGATAAAAAGGGAATAATGAGGGTGGGAGGACGCTTAAGTAATTCAAATCTTACAGACTCCGCAAAACATACTATCATTTTATCAAGCCATAGTCGGTTAACTGAACTTATCATAGATCAAGGTCACAAGGCCACGATGCATGGTAACGCACGCCTTGCTCTACTCTACTTGCGAAATAAATACTGGATTATCAGCGGCATGTGTACCGTCAAGCGGCAATTACGAAAATGTGTCAGATGCAGACGCTTTAGCACCAGCAGCCATCAGCAAATCATGGCGGACCTACCAGCTGCCCGAGTAACACCATCAAGACCTTTCACCCATACAGGTGTCGACTATACGGGACATGTTGAACTCAAAGCCAATAAGGGCCGTGGCATTAAGACTACGAAAGGATATGTCGCAGTGTTTGTATGTCTATCAACTAAAGCAGTTCACCTAGAATTGGTATCAGATCTTAGCACTCCCACGTTCTTAGCCGCATTTAGAAGATTCTGTGCACGCAGAGGTACCCCAGGTCACATGTACAGTGACAATGGAACGAACTTCGTCGGCGCGAACCGCGCTCTGAAAAAAGAATATCAAGAAATAGCACAAAGTAGTATCAACGCAGATTTTCTTAACAACATCAATCAAATGGACATTGAATGGCATTTCAATGCTCCTGCTTGGCCAAGTGCTGGAGGTCTGTGGGAAGCTGCGGTTAAGAGTTTTAAATATCATCTGAAGAGAGTACTTGGAGAGCAAAAGCTCACGTACGAGGAGTTTTCAACATTAATTCAACAAATTGAAGCATGTCTAAATTCAAGACCGTTAGGCCCACTCACCGAAAACCCTGAAGACGAATATCTCACCCCGGGCCATTTCTTAGTAGGCGGACCACTGTTATCAAGGCCACAATCAGATTCCTTATCAACAACAATGTCATATCGATGGCAACTAGTACAAGCATTAAATAAACAGCTTTGGAAGCGCTGGTCCGCTGAATATCTACAGCAACTGCAAGTTCGAACAAAGTGGAGAACACCCAATAAAAATTTGCAATTGAACGATGTAGTTCTTGTTAAGGAAGATAACCTGCCACCTGGAAAATGGGCGTTAGGGCGTGTACAAGAGCTACATCCTGGAAAAGATGGATATATCAGAGTAGTAACCTTAAAAACACAAAATAACATTATCAAACGGCCGGTTAGTAAATTAGCATTACTACCAGTACATAATAGTCAACCCAATGACCCTCAAGCAAAACCAACACAGCAAAATCAGCATAAACCAGATATCAACAAAAACACGCAGCCGCGGCGCGGAGGACTACCCTTTAAAGGTTTTCTAATGACACTAGTTTTATTCCTACTAACAATATCACCTAGCTCGCAAACAAATATTACGGCTCTGAACGATAATCAAGGGCTGTACTTTGACAATATATGCAATCTTCAGCAAGTGCGTGACGAGTGGAAGCTCATCGTGTATTACAATATGACAACATATTGGGACGGTATATCAGACGTCACAAAATACGTCACACATTTAAAAGAGTTCGGCACGAACATGGTCGACGAAAGTGAGCAATATAAAAACATTGCGGCACAATTGGAGCACGAGCTCACTGAAATCGAACACTACAATACGATATTACAGTATCATAATGGTAGATATAAAAGAGGTTTAATAGACGGCATAGGTTACATCGCAAACTCGCTTTTCGGGGTCCTAGATGAGAGATTTGCTGAACAATACAAAAAGGACATAATGCACGTAACCAAAATGAAAATCACCTCCAAAAATTAATTAGGAATCAGACTAGCATTGTCGAAGCCGAATACAACATACTACGTCGCCATGAAAATATTATCACTAAGCAGTTTGGATTTATCAAAGAAAATCTAATTAATATCACGTCAAAGATCAACGAAGTTCAAAATACGATCCGTAGAGAATTTTACATCACATCATCGTCATTAGCAGCATACGCTACACTATCAAATATAAGACGTATCCAGCAAACACTACTAGATACCATCACTGACCTTAGCCAAGGAAGAATAGACCCGCATCTTTTATCACCTCAGCAGTTACAAGATCAAATGAACATCATTGCAGGCCAACTACACGGTGATGTCACCCTACCGATCGACAAAGACAATATTAAGGAAATTTACAGATTATCACGAATTGCTACCAGAGTTTACAAAGACTATCTCATCATGGAAATCAAAATCCCAATAGTCAGCTCGGACATCTTCGAACTAGATAGAGTTATCAGTATCCCACAAAAAAGACGGCAACGGGTATACGAATTCGCACCTATATCGCCATATATAGCATTCAATCTTCAAAAAGATTTAGTATTATTCATATCAGAAGACGATCTGTCAACATGTCTCCATGCAGGAGAAAACAAATTAATATGCTCTATAAATAAACCCACTTATAATATTAACATAAAACAATCAATATGCGACATTAACATAGCCTCCGACTCAAACACAAAACTCACACTATGTAAGTCGGTTAAATCAACGTGCAATAGTAAATGGATCAAGTTACGCCGCCTGAACAGCTGGCTATACTCGTGTTGCGAAGAATGCAAGACACGCATCTTTTGCCCAGCTGGTACGGAAATAAGAGAACTAAGTGGCAACGGTATCATTGACATAGGTCAGGGTTGCATACTGAAATCCGAAGTCATAACTATTCACAGCCACAGCAATTTAATTACTCAAATGAAAGTCAAACCTTCTATCCAAATTCCAGAACTGTCTATACTAAACAATATCATAAATAGCACTATGCAAGTGAACATACCAGAGATTGAAGCAGATAATCATCCCCCGTATCATCAATTGAAAGCACAAATAGAGCAGTTGAAAGAGCAGTCGGAAACTCAACTCACCATCCACAATGTACATCATTATACCGTGCTATATGTAATCATTATCATTATTCTGATAACAAGTTTTGTTGTCACGTATCGCAAGTTCTGTATCAGACAACGGAAGCCACGGGAAACAGCAGGCGAAGAGATTCAACTGCAAATTTTATCGGCTCGTGCTAGTGAAAGTGCAGTGAATAATATGGGCAATAATGTGACAAGTGTTGAAAGGGGCACCTCAACGGACAATCCGCGAATGATTCACTTTCAATAATTCATTAATGCTTTATTAGTAGCCGAGCAAATTAATTATGTAATATTTAGTTTAACAGACCCATTAATTCATTTGTGTAATTAGTAATCATCTTACTAACGCTCACTCTTCAGAGGGGCAGGATGTACAGTCAACCGTACATATTACCTTTGGTTATTGTAACACGTATTCGTATGACTATGTTGCGCAAGCCTTTGCACACGCTTGCAATTTACTTTAGCATAACATTTAATACCTATCAATAAATCAGTTGTCATTCAGCACTCACCTCGGTCGTTCTCATTTTAGCATCCTATCAGACCTATCATCTATCATCGGACATTACCATCTTATGTATATCAATTATCATCAAAGTAGTGTAGCCTAAACCCCTACACTCAATTTAATAAAAGGTGACTAGGCATATTTTTACGTATACGATATAGCCCATGATGAAATACGCAAGCTTAGTAAAGTTTCATCATTAACTGTCAGTGCTCTGTCTCAGGGAAGAGCCTGGAGTGGGGGCTTCGCAAGGAGGGCGTGTTGAAGGCAGTGAGGGAGCTGGATGGCAGCGAGAGTGAATCCTGCGAGGCCCTGCTCCGGGACGTCAGTATGTATGCACGAGGTACGTCAAAATTAGTGACGTGGATGGGCCAATCAACTTTTTTACCGACACTAATCTGTCCGCGACATTTTTCAAACAATTGCAAATTTTTGTAAGTAAACATGTTTTTTCTGTAATTTAATAGATGGTGTACATGAATACATACCATCCTACGTAAGTTCAACCTATTAAACCGTGAAATATCTTGTTGGAAGTAAGATTTTTTGGTAACGCCAGAGACAATTTTGGTAACGCAGGAGACGCCCAAAGTGTCGGTGAAATAGTTGATTGGCCCAGATACGGCCGGTTCCCTGATTTATGTATCCACTTTTTCATACTGGTTGCTAAGAAATATGTGGATGATACTTATCTATCTTATCTATCTTATCTGGAAGAGATCGCTCTTAAGCGATAAGGCCGCCTATTGCTCACCTTGTTATATTTTTTTCTGTGTATCTGTTTTCTGTATCGCTTACTATGTCTGGTGTACAATAAAGAGTCTTTGTATTGTATTGTATTGTATCTACCAGAGGCCGTACTCCTATTGTTTAACGCTCAGTTAACGTTAACGTTAACGTAAAAGTCAAAAAAGTGGCGTATATTGAATTAAAATTGGTTCTGCCGTTGTTGAGATATTGAACTTTGAAATAATAATGTTGGGGATTTTCAACGTCCCTAAGTTGATTAGGTATCTATCCAATGGAAAGCTCGTAAGCTAAAGCTCGTATCAATATGTTATAAAGATTATTCGAATATGCAATATATAATACGGTAACATGTACAAGGGGCATTTTTATAGGCACCAAAAAGAGTTTTGGCCCATTTGCCTTTCGAATATTTTCTACGTAGCGGAATCTTTTGGAAGATCGCTCCCGTTCACCCAATTCCTAGATCATTACATTTCCCGCTGCATTCTGCCAAAATACTAAATTTTAGAACGCGTCTGGTCTGGAATATTTTAGAGTCTAGAATCTAGACGGATTGTACCTCAAGGACGTAAATATCCAAGCGGGCAGTTAAGTTTTCTTTATACAAGAATAACTGTAGTAGTTGCGAGTCATTTGCAAAGAATCCGAAACATCAATTCGCTCGCGGGAAATATATAGTTTTACGGGATAAAACGTTATATACGTCCTTCTCTAGGGCTTTATACCAAATTGCATAACGATCAGTCGAGTACGTAAATGTAAAAGCAAGCTTTTACGCGTAACAAACAACAAATACTCACATTCGCATTTTAAATTTTATAATATTAGCTAGGATGTTTAAAAATTAACCCCACTAGGTGGCCTTACGATTTTGCGAGAGATGCAGGCAACCGGTGGGTGGAAATAGCGTGTTGTCGTTTGTCATTGTGGCGATATGTCGTATATTTCTTTGTTTTAAATATGCAAGTAAATTTTGATTGAATGTAAGTAATGTCATTCAACGTATAGTCTGCGAAAAAGAGCTTGTATTGTAAATGATTTTTTTAAGAAAAACTAACCAGTATTATTAATAACACTTCAACATCTAACCTAACACCATCTAAGCACTTCATTTATGTTATTTACTCGTCTCGGGATCAATTCGGCGGGCGTATTGAGAAACATCCATTACGTCACAGTGGTTATGAGCAAAGTGAGAGAGTAAATTATGTCGGTAAATACAGCCACTCTAATTAATTTGGCCTCATTGACATTAGAAATGTTGTTGTATCACCCATTATAATTATACTGACTTATCTCGCGGCTTTGTTCCCGTGGAATAGTTACTTGTGCAACAAGAGAGCAAAGTTGTTTTTTGCTGCGAGTGTTGATTTTGAATCCCGAGTAAGCGAAGGAATCTATAATTGAATCACGAGCGTAGCGAGTGATTCTAGGTTAGAATCCTGAGATCAGCGAGGAACTCAAGCACACGAGATGCAAAAAACTTTGGTCTTGTGTGACACATACAACTTTTCAACTCAGCAGCGAGAACATAATTTAAAGGTTAGAATTTTTATTATAATCCACATATAGATACCTATTTACTAAACAAAACAAAAATTTAAAATATAATCCGATTATTAATTTGTCTTTGTAGTTTTATAGTGAAAATCGAACTTAATATCGATTTGATCCTGGCTATCTCTCGCTTTTTTCGTGTTGAAGTGAAAGTGACAGATCCAAGTGCAGGTCCAATATTTAGAATTCAGTGTGTAGACCGAGCACTGTCCTCGGCATTTAAAAAATAAAATAAAAATGACATTGTCTCACGGAGTGAGCTAAATGTGATTTTGCTCACTGATTTCTAATAGCAAAACCTACCTGTTTGAGGTGCTAAGGTGAAAAAATAAGTAATTGATTACAAATAGAAAAGAAAAAACAAACCCTCTTCACGCTTAAACTGCTCAAGGAAGAACAGTCAAAACCTATAGCGATACCAGTATAACGACATATCGAATGCAACGATGCCGATGCTTTCTTTCTTTCTTTCTTTCTTTCTTTCTTTCTTTCTTTCTTTCTTTCTTTCTTTCTTTCTTTCTTTCTTTCTTTCTTTCTTTCTTTCTTTCTTTCTTTCTTTCTTTCTTTCTTTCTTTCTTTCTTTCTTTCTTTCTTTCTTTCTCTCTCTCTCTCTCTCTCTCTCTCTCTCTCTCTCTCTTCTTTCTTTCTTTCTTTCTTTCTGTCTTTCTTTCTTTCTGGAAACTCATTTTTGCGTACTTGTGGCAATCCAATTTCAGCCCGGGAATCACTTTACCTTAAAACTATCATCATCATCATATCAGCCGTAGGACGTCCGCTCTTGGACTTGGGCCTTCCCATGGACCTCCAGTTGCTTCGATTGGAAGCGGCCTGCATCCACCGAGACCCCACGGCATTAACCAGGTCATCCGGCCATCTCGTTTGATGGACGTCCTACACTGCGGTTAACGATCCGCGGTCTCCATTCAAGAACTTTTCGGCGTCAGTGGCCATCTGTTCTCCGTGCTATATGGCCTGTCCATTGTCGCTTCAACGAGCTAATTTGCTTGCTGGCTATGTCGGTGATCCTCGTTCTCTACGTATCTAATCTACTCATTTCTGATTCAATTCCGTAGAGAAACCCCGAGCATAGCTCTCCATATAGCTCGCTGAGAAACTGAGCCCGGGAATTATTTTACATAAAAACTTTATCGCAAAATAAATTTAATCATAAATTTCCTGCAAGTGTGTAGCAAGTTATTTTCTTATCTGGTAGTATTTATGCTCAGCAGGGCTACTACGAAACTCGAAACTCGAAGTTCGTATCGTACCTACCGTCCCTCTCGCTCTCGTATTAAATAGTATGTCAGAGGGACCATCTGGTATAACCAGCGTTCGTTTCAATATTAGAATTCAGATTGTTTTTCAACCGTTCTGGAAAAGATGTTGCGATTGGAAGCGTATTTTGTCGGAACTCTATCTATTCGAGGTTGTGCTAGCGGGTGGTTTTTAATTATTCAATTTTATCATTTTATTTCCATTATTTTTACGAAGTTTTTGCCAAGAAAAAGGTTGCAAGTTCTTCTTAGCTATGCTGCCGTCGAAATGCGAAAGGGCACCCTACCCTACCCTTCCAGTGCTGCCACTGACTCCAAACAGTGTAAACGAATTTTAAAAAAATACTACCTGGCTGGTGATAACCAGGTTTGATCTTATGTACCTATAGCCTAAGTTTGTACGCGGATTGAAACGCGATGACTCGCCAGCTATTACATAAACCCCTAAGGGGTTTTTAATAGTGGCTCATAACTTTCCACTCACTTGTACCACTTGTTTATACAAAAAAAAAAAACTAGTTAGGCTACTTGACGTTTAGCCAAAATTTACTAATTGAGAACCAAAATAATGGTAATATTGCAAAACTGATTTTGTAAGACATCACATAACTTTTAGCTACTAATAGGCCTTAGTTTTGTAGTCACTCAAGTATGTTACAAGAAACATATTTTTTGTTACTATTAGCAAATCTTTTTTTGCAGTGTAACAATTTGTTAAAGAGAAAATAAATGCTGAAAGTTTTTTTTTTGTTTTTACTTATCAAAATAAATAAAGTAAAAATAGTTATGAACGTATTATAGCCATAATTAAAAAGATGTGCGTTTTTATTTTAACATTTTAGATAAGTGGATATAGTGTTAGGAAAAAAAAGCATATTTTCAGTTATTTATTTAGGCCTATTTATTTATTTAAATCTGCCCATCCTGTATAGATAATAGTTATTATTTTTGTACAAAAATTCAAGCATGAAATGACAGCGACTAGGTAGGTAGAAAGTGTAAATTTATATATCTTTGATTTCGACTGTAAAGTCACAACATGAGATTGTTGCTTAATAAAAGTAGTTCAGTTATAATAAATGCAAGTAGAATTGAACCTCGCATGGTCAGATCATCCTGTATATGTAGCTAATATGCAGGCATCCAAGGCACAGTATAGTAAAATCAGCAACAGGGTACAGGCCTCCTGCGTGCGGATTCGCAATCTCACACGTACCTACCACTGATTTGCTTCGCAGGTTCGTGCAGGTTTCTGGTTTTCTTTTACCATAAAGCTCGCGGTAAACAAATTTAATTTCACATATATATGCATTTCGAAATACCCAGAGGTGCAAGCCTAGATTTAAACCAATAATCCTCTGCTTCAGGCATGGGCCGTTCCACGTGCCAAGTTTACCTCCTCAAATAGCTAAAAGCGTAAAGTGATTCAAAACGTAATCGTCCCTGACAAAGGATTTAACACATGACCGCATTATACGAGCTCGTTTACATATTCTTGCTCTTAACTCAAATCTGCCAGCCGAGGTTTACAGACCAGGCCATTATAATTGTAAACTTCACTTAATGTTTTAATGGGCATGTTTATATGACTTTGAAGGTACACTTACATTGACACGGCGGAGAAATAAAGCGATTATTGTATCTCAGTTTTGTGTCGCGATTCAAACTTGAACGCTTTCGTGCTCAAATTTAAGCCACAGTCCAGCACCTCAAACAGGCAGGTTTTGCTATGAGAAATCAGTGAGCAAAATAGAATTTTGCTCAGTCCGTGAGACAAAGTAACTTTTTAATAAAAAAAATAAATGCTGAGTACAGTGTTGGGTCTACTCACTGAATTCCAAATATTTGAACTTCACTTTGATCTGTCACTTTCACTTCAACACGAAAAAAGCGAGAGATAGGATCAAATGTGTTGATTACAATCTTAAATTAAATTTATGGTATTAAAAATATATCGATACCAAATAAATTAATGACAACGAAATATTTCCAAAATGTAAACTTTCCCGATCTTTTAATAAAGTATGCAACCTCGTTGCACGAAAGCCGCATCTCTTGTTTTTTTTTTTTATAAGATAATTCCGTATGCTGCGTCTAGCTACAGTTGGAATAAATATTTGTCAAATTGAATGAATTTGTAACAAATCTATTTATTTTTATGTATAATAGAAATCTTAATAAAATCATATTTAATATTTATAATAAATTATACGTTTATTGGTACCTTTTTAATGACCCAAAGATGAGGCTTTTTGCAGTATTAAAAAATAAGTATGACATATTTTACAAGAAGTTCTAAGTTCAAATTACAATGCATATTATGATATGAGTATGAGATTTGTATTGTACCCACTGGACACTTTTTCGTTCCGATTGTTTGGCATTCTTAACTTTCTATCGTATCGTTTTTGAGTAAATGTTTTAAATGTGATTAATATATTTGTTTCTTAATAATCGGATTATATTTATAAAATTGTGTTTGTTTTGTAAACAGGTAGATATATGTGGTTTTATTCTAATGTTACATTTAAATTATGTTCTCGCTACTGAGGTGAA
Organism: Choristoneura fumiferana; assembly: GCF_025370935.1. Classification (NCBI taxonomy): domain Eukaryota; kingdom Metazoa; phylum Arthropoda; class Insecta; order Lepidoptera; family Tortricidae; genus Choristoneura; species Choristoneura fumiferana. The sequence continues at coordinate 4,828,098 of NC_133485.1, read as the reverse complement.
AAATTGTATGTGTCACACGAGACCAAAGTTTTTTAGCATCTCGTGTGTTTGAATCCCTTGCTGCTCTCAGGATTCTAACCTAGAATCACTAGCTACCGCTCGTGATTCAATTATACAAACCTTTGCTTACTCGGGATTCAAAATAAACACTCTCAACAAAAAACAACTTTGCTCTTTTGTTGCACAAATAACTATTCCTCCGTTATGGCTGCATTTTATATACCCGATGTGTACCCGATGTGTACCCGATACATAATGCAGGGCTCTGACAGACCATTGTTAACTTTGAAGTATTGTGATGTTATTCTTTGTTATGATTTATTTAGAACATTGATTTCTTTCACGCAAATTAAAATTAGTGGTGAGGATTCATCATCATTCATTACGAAGTAAAGTAATACGTTTATTTTAGGGAGTCTTTTTAAAAAAAAAAAACATATTTGGTTCGTACCTTTATGTTTGTTACTTCTTTACGCTTAAAGCACGAACGGATGGTTTAAATGTTATTGTAACGGATAACTCGCGTCTTAAATCGAGTTTAGATCGACATGTTTAACGGATTTTTTAACGTATTTTGATGAAATTTGGTACATACCTACCTACGAGTATATATCTGGAAGTTAAGCGTCAGTTATTTCATCTTCAGCACCTTAATGATTGGCAATCTAGCACCGTCCGCCCGTTTTAAGCGAAACTTCTTTCCACGCACGACTAAAATATAGAACCTGCTTCCTGGGACAGTGTTTCCGGAGCGGTACAGCTTAGGGATCTTTAAAAAACGAGCCTATCAATCTCCCAAAGGGCCGGCAACGCACCTGTGATACCATTCGTGTTGGCGGGTGTCCATGGGAGGCTGTCATTGCTTCCCATCAGGTGACCCGCATGCTCGTTTTCCCCTTCTTATATTTATATAAAAAGTCTGAAATATCACATAGGGTTACTTAAGTAGAATTCTCCTTGCGGAATTGGGACAAAATTACAACCGCTAGGGTTACGTTACGGGTAAAAAATTTGGCGCGGGTGTTTTTTATGCAAAGTTAGTGAAATTCACGATCTTACTTTTGGAAATTCCCACGGGAATTTTCGCAAAATACTGGAAATTCAGCTACTGCTAGACCTATAATGGCTCGCGTGTGTGAAGCGGCGCGTAAATGCTAGTGTTTGTTAAAACATACCCAATCGATTCAAATTCAAATTACTTTATATTACTTGGTCTCGTACAGTCTCTCGAACAAATTGTAAATCTGTTTATAAAAATTACACCTCGTTGAGTTTCTTGTCGGATTCTTGTCAAAAGAGGTTTATCCGAACGGTGGTAGATTTTTTGACATTCACAAGAGCTTATTAGTTATAGCCTAAATTGAATAAAGATATTTTGACTTTGACCTTTATCTTTGACAAACTGATGTACTGGTATGAAACCTTTTGATAATCAATTTCACTATGATTTCCTGGGCAAAAGTATGGGATGTCAACATGACATTAGAAGCACAAAGGTCCACTCTAGTGCATAATTCAGTTTGTTCGACTGTACAACAAAACAAAGAAGCCGTGGTGGCCTAGAAGCCGTGGTGGCCTAATGGTTTGACCTATCGCCTCTCAAGCAGAGGGTCGTGGGTTCAAACCCCGGCTCGCACCTCTGAGTTTTTCGAAATTCATGTGCGGAATTACATTTGAAATTTACCACGAGCTTTGCGGTGAAGGAAAACATCGTGAGGAAACCTGCACAAACCTGCGAAGCAATTCAATGGTGTGTGTGAAGTTCCCAATCCGCACTGGGCCCGCGTGGGAACTATGGCCCAAGCCCTCTTGTTCTGAGAGGAGGCCTGTGCCCAGCAGTGGGACGTATATAGGCTGGGATGATGATGATGATGACTGTACAATTAAGTAGATACCGTAATTGACAATTATCCTGCTCGCTGGTGCATTTTATTCAAAAGACTGAAACAAAATTATAACCTACTTAAATATTCAACTCAAATATTTTTTTCCTGCATGCCATTTAATTTGACACGAAGCATACGTCCAACTCGCGTTCAAAACATAAATGGAAAACCGTTTATGTTCACTGGTTTGTGTTTAATTGATAGACAGACAGACGCAGACTTTATGGAGTTGAGCTTATTTGTTTTGTTTACATTTTCAATTTCAATTTTATTTCAAATTGTAAGTTGGAAAGCGGAGCATTTATTGACTGAAGATAAATGAGTCAGTATGTTTGCGTTTGTGCTGCATTTTCTCTTCGTGGCTAAATAAGCTACGTTTTAGAGATAGTTTATAAATCTAAATTGGATTTAGGGCCGCAACGTATACATTTGGAATTCCGTTCAGGATTTCAAACGCAGTAAATCCATACATATCTATGCACCTAGATACATACAAACAGTAGTTTTCCGTCCAAACGTTCTTCGATTCGAAATTTCAGCCTGCGCGGGGCTACTCCGAAATTAAAAAATTGAAGTTCGTGGCGTTCCGTCCCTCTGACACTTATACTATTTAATACGAGAGTGAGAGGGACGGCTCGATACACAAACACACAACACACAAACATCACGCGTGTATCCCAAATGGGGTAGGCAGAGCACACGAAACGTTACCGGTTCGGAGCCACTTTTTAGCAATTTTAGGTTTTAAGTTTGACAAAAAAGGTACAATAGTGACAGGTTGCTTCGCCTACAGTATACCTTAACCCATATCCTCAGTCGCCTCTTACGACATCCACGAAAGAAATGGAGAGGTGTTATACGAACACGGAGGACGATACGAACTTCGATTTTCGAATTTCGGAGTAGGCCCTCTGTGCGTTCGAAATTATTCCAAATTGAAATAAACATACATACGTGTGTGATGTTTTTACGGAATTCCGAGTGCATGTGGCGGCCCTAATTCTTACATTTTAACCCTAACTTATGTTGTGAATTGCTATTCCGTAACTTAACTAACTAATTTACGAGTAACTACCTACTACGTAACTTATGTCATGGGTGTCCATGGGCAGCGGTGATTGCTTTCCACCAGGTGACCCGCCTGCTCGTTTTCCCCCTATCATATAAAATAAAACAAGTTCAGCAAACCTTGGCCTTGGTTAATAATCCTTGTATCAGATCTTAATTAATATATAAAAAATTAAAGCTTGAATCTAATATCTGTCAACTTTTGGGATCAACTTTTTGACTTGGAAATAGCTAATTCAGACAGCGGCTAATTTTTTAACAACAAAACAAAATTAAATTATCTTTCAAAGCGTAATTATGTATCATCGGTCTCAGGTACAGTTTTATGCATTAATATCTATATAACTTATATCATCATTATATCTTACCGCAACAGCGGATCGTGCAAAAACATCTAACACGTCCTACCGGCCCTAGAAATACAGTCGTAACAGATATTTATGCACGCTTTTTTGTGTCAGATATTGGTGATATGAAAGTGACAGTGTGCACAAAATGAGAAATACCCTGTGGAAATACCCTTATCCTGGTGGTGCTTACTTTGCCGTTGCTACTAGTTCCTTTGCCATTCTATTTGTTAAAGATATTGTATTAAGAGCGTTTATGCCTGCTGGGAACTATGGCCCAAGCCCTCTTGTTCTGAGAGGCCTGTGCCCAGCAGTGGGACGTATATAGGCTGGGATGATGATGATGATGATGCCTGCTGAGCTGGCAACGTTACACTTTTGTTAGTTTTTCTCGATTTTTCCATAAAAATTGAATGAAAATTAAAAATGTGTTCCGTTAGAACTGTTCTTAAATATAAGTTAATGTGTCTACTCCAATAATGATTCGTGATAAACTTTTATATTCCTTAAAATCGAATTACTTAATGTTTATTATTGTTTTTAAAGAGAATAAAAGTCTATAATGAATAATTATTGGAGTAGACACAATCACTTATATATTAAGAAGTGTTCTATCAGACCACATTTTTAATTTTTATTCAATTTTTATGGAATAATCGAGAAAAGCTAACAAAAATGTAACGTTGCCAGGTCAGCATCAGCAGGTATAAACGCTCTTAACACAGCTGTCTCTTGCGCAGTGGTGATCCTCAGCGTGCGCGGGCCGCTGGTGCGCGAGTTCCTGCTGGCCGCGCATGCGATGGGCATGACGCGCGGCGACTGGGCCTTCCTCGACGTCGAGATTTTCCAGGTAAGGTGCCTTTTCAGACTCTCAGTGACACAACACAACAAAATACAACATAACAACACAATACAATACGATACAACATGACATGGCACGACACAACACAACTGCACATTAAATTATACCGCGTGTGGCCTGTAATATGAGCAAACAATTAACACAGACACACATTGCGGTCAAACTTAAAACATATTATAGATCATACTCGTCAAACTGAATAACATTAAATTTAAAAATAATTAGTTTTTATAAATTTTATTACACTTTTAAGTTTATTCGAAGAAGCAATGTAAACTAAAATGCTTGATGTTTGTAGCGTGACAGGCGACATCAGTGTGTTCTAGGGTGGCGTACATTGATAGCAGTTAATTTGTATGAAAAAACTAAAATTCAAAGACTCCATTATTTTTAAAAGTCGCTGAACTAATGTTGTCCAGATTGACGAGGACGATCTATGTTTTAATTTTTTGCTCGTATTACAGGCCACACCCGTTATACAAAGTGTTTTAAAAATAAGCCGTAATATTTTAGCAAATTGTTGGGTCAGTTTTATCTTCGCGGAGCGGAAGTTTTTTTATTAGGTTTTCATACTAATTTGCGGCAAATATTTAATAACTTGTAACGCCCTATAGGCGTGATAGTGTCTTTTTAAATTCATTATAATACTTATCACGTTGATTGTACAGTCACCTGCGCATTAGATCTGCCACAGCGAAGCGTGCAAAAATATCTGACACGTCCTACCTACCGGCCTAGAAATAGAGTCGTATCAGATAAAGCACTTATATTGACGCTGGTGAGTGTACTGTAGCAGTGGTGATAAGCCGTGTTAGCAGAGAAGTGGTTACTTTATGACAGTCTGTAAAGTGCAACCGAAGTTGTGAAGATTGGCCCAACAGCTCAACCTTGCAACTCAGTAAATTAATTCAAGACGCGTCTTAGAAAGTTAAGACTGACCTATACACTTGAAGATTAGCTACGTGAATTTAATTATTTAAATCTTTGCTAGCAAAAGATTCGCTATCACATTCGGTGTGAGGACGCAAGCCGTTTTACCTATCTGTATTTAAGACAGAGAGAGAGAGAGAGTGTGTATGTTTATTCACAAACAAGAGCGTGCCGGACATGCCCAAAATAGGAATCCGTAGTCATTACGAAAAAATCAAGTAATATTTTTCTGAGGATTTCGTATTTTATACGGAATCTTCCAAGTTTAGTATATTTTATACCTTAGGCTGCTATTTACTCTTAAACTACTAATAATTCTCAAGCAAACTTAGCCGTTATAGTTTTCCTTGAAAGTTTGATATACTTACTACCATCCTGATTTTTCAAATTTTTCCACCCGCCGGTTGGGGGGGAGGGACGCTCGATTTTCATGTAAATTTGCACTTTAAAGTTGAATATTTCGCACACAAATCACTGAATCGAAAATTTGTATTAATTAACAAACACCTAATGGTTTGAAAGACCTATCCAAAGATACCCCACACTATAGGGTTGGATGAGAAAAAAAAATCACGACCACTTTACGTCTATGGGAGGTACCCTAAAACAATTTTAATAGATTTTTTTATTGTACCATTTCGTCGGCATTTACATATCCGTGCCAAATTACAGATTTCTAGCATTGATAGTCCCTGAGCAAAGCCGCGGACGGACAGACAGACAGACAGAGATGGCGAAACTATAAGGGTTCCGCTTTTGCTATTTTGGCTCCGGAACCATAAAATGAAAAAAAAAAACACATCGAATAGTATGAATTGGGTCTCAGTGCATAATTCATAATTCAGTGAGGCCCTATAATAGCAACGTGTCAGGCAAAAATATATTCGTTGAAAAGTATAAGAGTACCTATGGAAAATGCCCACTATACTAGCACGTTTGCTAACCAACCGTCGCCGTCGCGTGTCATATACATATGCGCTTCACATTCCGTTCCTGCCACGTTCCTATTACGGTATGGCGTGACCTAACATAAAAAAACATACACGCACTGACGACACAAACGCGAGAAAGTAGTTCACAAAAAAACTTAACGCTTTCACTGCCACCGACGCATATATGCGTTTCCGGAACTTCGCCCAGTGCCGCTGTCATAATACGGTATTTGGCAACTCCTTAATTTGCCATATCTTAATATTATTTTGAAAATATAGATATACAGATAGTGTTTAGCGAAGAGAAAATTAAATCGGTTGAAAATTGGATTTACAGTGTCTTTTTCTCAAACGTTTTTCTCTATGCAGCAAGTATGGCGGTACTGGCGTGTGACATCACATGCTAGTATGTTTTTCTCTGTCTAATCTTGAATTTCAAACCATTATAACTTTGTTATTTGTAAAGGTAGCTTAAAAATTGTTTCTCTATTCGATAACAGGCATTGTGAATTTTTAATTTATAAAACATATACAAAATAGGCAAATACCGTATTAATCATACGTTTTGAACGCACATGTGCGTCGGTGGCACCTGTGGAAGTCATGTGGCAGTGAATGAATGTTTATCAGGGAGGTTACTGGGACGAGACGGGCTGGGCGGCCGGCGACGACAGTGACGTTGCTGCCCGCGCCGCCTACGAGGCGCTGCTGCGAGTGTCGCTCAAGCTGCCGACCGGCGACCGCTTCGACGAGTTCGCCGACGCCGTGCGCGGCAGGGCGCGCCAGCATTACAACTATACGTTCTCTGACGGGGAAGAGGTCGGTCGTTGTCATGATCATTATCTTCATCGTTATCATCATCATATCACCATAATCATCATCATTCATCATTTCCAGCAGGAAGGGAAGGGTTAAGGGGCAGCATTTTTTTTCTTTCTTCGTCATTATCTTCTACATCATCACCATAATCATCAGCCTATAGCAGTCCACTGCAGGACATAGGCCTCTTCCAATGAGCACCATTGCGCCCTGTCCTCGGCTCGATGCATCCAACGCCTTGTTAGACGCTGGACGCGATGCCGAGGACAGCCTTTCGCAGATCGATTTCTTCGACAGATATGGCCAGGATAATTTACAAATAAATTAGTTAGCTGTTGTTGCCCAGGATGCACCAGACCCAGGAGTTGTAATGCCGGAACACTAGGAGAGGTTTTAGACATAACACTCCCCTCGGAGCAACCCTTAACAGTACTTTGGGCACCTTAGCTACGAGCTTTTGTGTGAACAGTGGTGTTCTTATTTACCAAAAGTACCTATACGTGTCACTGGAATCGTCTATGTAGAAGCGAAAATTTTTACGAGTGTTTACACGATAATATTTGTAGGTACGTAAGATGACATCTCACAAAAACTACTTATCACATATTTAGGATACCTGCAGCATGGCCTGGCATTAAAGCTAATTGGTCAACATTTTTTATTATTAAATATTTTCCTAATAGTGTTAAGCCGCGTTAAGACTTGAAAGAAAAATCGTGCAAGTTGCATTACTGGCCGTAAACGAGTTTGTAGTGGTCAATCGACCGCCGCAATGTAATGCAACTTGCACGATTTTTCTTGCAAGTCTAAACTCGGCTTTAAGTCCTATTTAGACTATGCGAGAACTTGCATGCAAGTTTCACTACATTGCGGTATTTGTTTCATCAAATGAATTCATTGTCCTTCAATAGTCTGCGATGTAATGCAATCTGTATGTAAGTTCTTGAATGGTCTAAATAGGTCTTTACGTTAGTCCTCAACAGGGCCTCAATGTATGTATACTTATTATGATACTTATGGATAAGTCAAAGAGTTCGTTTCTTACTTATTCCATGATAAAAACTCCTTTTCAGATCAACTTTAGAGAGCACTATTATAATGCGAAACTATGTAGTTACATCTTTATCTAAGTATCTGTAGTTATATCTAAGCTAAATTATTATCAAAATTGGCAATTTCGTCGTCAGATATGAGCCATATATGTAATCTATTAAGGATATAAATCTTTTATATCGCTAATACCCCGACAGCAGTACCACAATATTCAATAAATAACCGGGTTTTGTCGTGTGCGGAAAATTGGTTTCGAAGGGAGTATGTAGGAACTATTGTATGCTAATAATAACCTTGGTCAACAACCCTTTGTGGCCTGAATACTTAAACCAGCGAGCAGGGATAATTGGAGGAAATGTACCCTTTCCTCTCGATGCAAGGAAAATGCCTCGTCTAATATAATATGCTGAATTTTCTCGCGCTTCATTCCGATTGAAATGTGAGTTGAGTGAAAGCCTAATTTTCCTCCCTCTTTTTCACATTTAGCGGAAAGATGTCCTGTTTTCTGGGCTTAGAGTTGAGATTTATTTGAGACGAGATTTGTGTATTTTACGTTTGATGAATACACACGCAATCCATTAGGTATATGGTGGATTTTAAATGTAAAATTGTAAGATCTGTTCTTTTATTGGTTATAAAGATATGCTGAGCGAAAGAATACTTAAGTTCACAGCATTACACGTAACTCTAGTGCTACAAGAACTTTATGAGACACTAGTGTTTACTCTTGGCTTTGCACGCGTAACCCATCAGGCATCAGCTGCGGGGCTACTACGAAATTCGAAGTTCAAGTCGTTTCGTCCCTATGACGCTTATACTATTTAATACGAGAGTGAGAGGGATGGTACGATACGAACTTCGATTTTCGAATTTCTGAATTGGAATTCTGGGATTTTACTAAATTCCCATCGGAATCCCCAAATATTATTAGGTATATCGTGGTATTTATTGACGTTGCACTAAAAACAACAGTGCCAAATTTTATGACTCAAAACGCAGTGGTTGAGATTGCGAGATTTTATCCCGTTCCCGTGGGAATATCGGGATAATAAAAAAAACTTTATAACAAAAAATTAAACCGCCGAAAAAACTGAAAAGCCAAAAATAATAAAGATACCTACCAGTTTGAAGTCGGTGCCTCGTTATAAGCCAGAAAGATTTATAGAAACCCATCAGGTAGACGACTATAGGTCCACTCCTGCTGGAAAGAAGACTGCCGGGTTAAATAACGAAGGTTTTCAAATGTAATTTCGCACATGAATTTCGAAAAACTCAGAGGTGCGAGCCGGGGTTTGAACCCATGATCCTCTGGTTGAGAGGCGATAGGTCAAACCAATAGGGCTCCACGGATTTTTTGGGATAGGGTTAATAGTTTGCGAAATAACTAAAATGAAAACAAACAATGAAAAATAGTTTAATATGCAACTTGTAAATACCATGGTTGCAAAAAGTAGTGTACTTAGTGATATAGGTAATAAAGAAAATGACTTCCAAGGAGTTGATATTAAAAAAAAACGGCCAAGAGCGTGTCGGACACGCCCGAGATAGGGTTCCGTAGCCAATACAAAAAAACGTTTTACTCTTAAACTACTACTAATTCTCAAGCAATATTAGCCGAATAGTTTAGATTTTAGAGGGCTTTAGTTCGGCTTTAATGAAAATTTGCACTTAACATGAATATTTCGCAAACAGATCGCTGAATCGAAAAATCGTTAAGGTAATGGTTTTAAAAGGCCTATCCAACGATACCCAACACTATTGGTTTAATCAAGAAAAAATAAAACACCCCCACTTTACATCTATTAGAGGTAACCTAACAATTTTTTTTATTGTTTTTTATTTTACCACTGTCGGCATAACTGATATGTATATTCAGGCCAAATTACAGCTTTGTAGTACTAACGGTCTCTGAGCAGAGCTGCGGACAGACAGACAGACAAACAGACGGACAGACATGGCGAAACTATGGTTCCTAGTTGACTACGGAACCCTAAAAAAACACATTAGAAAGTAAAAAATAACATCCCCGATTTTAAAACTTTTACAGGTGGTAGTTATTTTTCAAATATAAATGTAATTGAACAAGGAATAGTTTCAACTTCCTAAACAAAAAAATCAATTTTAAACTCGTTCGTAAATGCCAGAGTTTTAAGATGTCAAAATTATAAAGCAAACAACCGTATTGAGATTGAGAATAAACTCTTTCTGTTTTGCAAAGCCGCCTTATCAAATGATCGGTTTTATATTCTCCTCACCAATATCTGATTTAATATTACAAAAATCGAGGATGATAAAGATACTTTGAATAAATAAAACGTTTCTTGTTTCCCTATTTTACTTAAAACAAACTTCATTTATCAAGCTTTATCTCGACAGATTTAGTACTAAGAGCGGAGAAGTATTTTATTCAAATGAAAATTCTGTTAATAATATTGCTCAGCTTTTGCAACTTGGACAAATACCTTTATAGCCTCTTAATCATGAAAAGTCAGTTTAAAACCAGCGATATTATTTGCGCAGTATTTATTTTATGTTAGAGAGCATTTATGAAAAACAAATCGTGGCTGTCTAGTTGTTTGACCTATAGCCTCTCAAGCAGAGGATCGTGGGTTCAAACCCCGGCTCGCACCCCTGAGTTTATCGAAATTCATGTGCGAATTTACCACGAGCTTTACGGTAAAGGATAACAATGTGAGGAAACGTGCATACACCTGCGAAGCGATTCAATGGTGTGTGTGAAGTTCCGAAGCCGCACTGGCCACGCCGCGTGAGAACTATGGCCCAAGCCCTCTCTTTTTGAGAGGAGGCGTGTGCCATCAGTAATACGTATATAGGCTGGGATGATGATGATGATGAATACAGTTGAAAATCATGAGCTTTTCGGCGAAGGAAAACATGCCCAGGAATTGTATATCCCTAGTACGAGTACACGTTTCCTCAAAATGTTTTCCTTCGCAAAACGCATGGCAATGTGTATGTATTAATACATAATTGCTATAAATACATACCAAACGAAGAGCTTTATAAATTGCACGCTTTACAACCCTTTGATGCCCAACCATTGTCATCCACCGCTGAACAGCTGCCAGGCGCGCGGATCTTATTATTAATAATGATTATTACGCGCGGATTAATAATGATACTATGGCACACAAACTAGAGGGATTTCGTTGCTCTGTATTTTCCATGGGATAAAAAGAAACAATTTTTTTGCAGAAGTTTACACAAATTATTTGCGGTTTTTTTTTATTGTGGTTAACAAATGTTTTCATACATTAATCAACGTTTAAAGCGTACCTACCTCGTCACGTCATGCCCATTTTGAACCAAAATCGATAAAAAACTGTACAGGGTTATCCTTAATCCAGACAAGCCTTGTTAAATGCTGAAATACACACATCAAAAAAGGTCTTTGGATACTCATTATCCCTAGACAGATATTTTGACTCAGTAGTATTTATTGAATCAGGCGTTACTTTGCGGAGGTCCATATCAATGAAAAACACTCACTCACTCACTCTGTGTCACTCTGAAGATGAGCTCTGGTTGAGTTCGAAACGCGTCAGTGTAGTGTGGTGGTGGTGATAGATGGGTTTTGTGTGATTTGTGGTGTTCTTACAGTGTGGAGGTGGAGGAACTGCATGAACACGCATATTTTTGCATAAGCTTAGCTATCGTAAGGTCGCGGGTGAGCAAGGAAATTCTTTTAGTTCAGTAGTATTTATTGAATACGGCTTTATTGAAATGATCGAAACTGTCTATCCATACTAATATTATAAATTCGAAAGTGTGTGTGTTTGTAGGTATGTTTGTCCATCTTTCTGTCGAAACGTCGTATTTTTGGCATAGAGTTAGTTTATGTTTCCAAAGAGTGACATAGGCTACTTTTTATCCCGGAAAATGCACAGTTCCCGAGGGAAGAGCGCGCGATAACCGAATGCCACGCGGGCGAAGCCGCGCGCAAAAGCTAGTAGTGAATAAAACTTAGCATGGTGCAAATGACATTTGTCAAAATCACAGACTAGTGAGGTGGAGTGTTTAAAACTGCAATCGATAAAACAGACTATGAGGTGGAATGTTTAAAAGTCGACTCGATCAAACTGGCCTGGCCATTCAACGCGTAAACGCTGTCTGTCTCCTGGGAACTATGCCGTCGACGGACATTTTTAAATATTTTTTTTTGTTTTTAATTGTTAATTAGTTGTCCTATCTATTAGTCGTGCATCAATTTTATTTCTTAATTTTACTTACACATGGATAAGTTTAGTATATTTATGTATCATTCCGTGAGTCACAGCCGGTTCTGACAGAATATCAGAGCTGCAGGCGTCTGACGCCTCAGCATAATGCTGAGTCAGCGGCCGTTTCACTTTTGCGGGGACACACAAAATCGTGTATTTTCATTTTCGTATTTCTTTTTTGTTTTATCTGTGTTTGCCTTTTATTGATTTTTTTTTGTTTTGATTTTGTTGTGTTTGTGTGTCTTTGTGAATGTGAATTTAATGTCTTCTTTCTTTCTTCTTTTCTTTGTTCTGTCTATTGATTTACGCGCCCGAAGAAAACACTAGTCGAAAATAAAACGCACAGATTCCACAGAATGAAATACGAACTTTACACGTTCATACTAACAAATTAATAAAAGGTATCGATATGCACGTGGTACAGTGGTGTTGCATCACTAAGCTAGTCTAATGTCTCGTTACATGCATATTACGTTTTGTTACTTTGACGTACTTTGTTTTTTTTATGGATAATAAAATAAATACCGTAATTTTTATTCGTCTAACACAGCTTCTATATGTTAAAATATTTCATTCCAGACATATTATTTGAACTGCAATTTAAATAAAACTCCAAACGTATAGACCGCAGCAACTGTCTTTGAGTAAAACGAAACGTTATGTCAAATGTCATTTGCACCAAGCTAGTGCAACGAATATAGGCATTTTTGATGAGTATAGTCATATGTCAATACGTCTCTGTGCAGGGTAATTCGAATTCCGATACTCGCTCGTAAAAATCCACTAAGAATTTCCTTCTGCGTTTTATTGCGGCCCGCGTCAATTTCCCTACGCATATAAATAGGGAAAAAATTACCCCATTTTCTCACACGAAATAAATTTCAGATGTTATACATAAAAACATGCCCCTTGCATAGTTCGAAGAACCGATGGAAGGATACCATCGACGAAAAAATATTATACGGGCCTTGTAGTTATTTGAAACTAGCTGTTGCCCGCGACTCCGTCCGCGTAGTATTTGTTTACCGCTATCCCACGGGATACACGGGAAGCCGTGGTGGTCTAGTGGTTTGACCTATTGCCTCGCAAGCAGAGGGTCGTGGGTCAAATCCCGGCTCGCACCACTGTGTTTTTCGAAATTCATGTGCGGAATTACATTTGAAATTACCACGAGCTTTGCGGTGAAGGAAAACATAGTGAGGAAACCTGCACAAACCTGCGAAGCAATTCAATGGTGCGTGTGAAGTTCCCAATCCGCACTGGGCCCGCGTGGGAACTACGGCCTAAGCCCTCTTGTTCTGAGAGGAGGCCTGTGCCCAGCAGTGGGACGTATATAGGCTGGGATGATGATGAATGATGATGAGGTAACTTTCAAATTTTATAATATTATTAGGAAGTAGGATAATAGGATTAACCGCGAGATTCTCGGTGAAGAAAAACATTGTGGGAAATCTTGCGAACACCTGCGATGCAGTTTATTGGTGTGTGTGAAGTACATGAATTCATGACCAGCATAAAAGATAAACTGTTTCGTTTGAATACAAATTTCTTACTTGTACTATTATCTATTCTGTGTCTGTGCACATCCAAATAGATTTTATTGTGACATTCAAGTTTCTAACATCTCTCAAAACCCAATACGGTATTTGACTATTTTGTATGTGTTTTATAAATTTTAAACTACACAATGCCTGTTATCGAATAGAGAAACATTTACAAATAACAAAGTTATAAAGGTTTGAAATTCACGATTAGACAAAGAAAGATATACTGGCATGTGACGTCACAAGCCAGTAGCGCCATACTTGCTGCGTAGAGAAAAGCGTTTGACAAAGAGACAGGTATATAGATGTTTTAAAAAATCGCTATAAATCCAATTTTCAACCGGATTAAGTTTTCTCTTCGCTAAACACTGTCTGTTTATCTATATTTTCATAATAATATAAGATATGGCAAATTCAGAAGTTGTTAAATACCGTATTCTTAAGTAATATCAGTCGAGATGGCTTTTTATTTATAGTCAAAATACCACAAACGGGACTTATCACGCTAAAAGCGTGAAGCGTGATAAGTCCGTTGTGGTATTTTGACTATGAGTGAGAATCACGAAAGTTTAGGACTTTTTATTTGTACACTAATTATACAAGATAGATACGAAAGTGAGAAGGGCGGTACGATACAGACTTCAATTTTCGAATTTCGTAGTAGCCCCCCTGTATGAACTATGTATTGTATGTGTCTGCTACGAGTAATCTATGTAGAGTCATCTGGGGTAAACGTACGCAATGGGTAAGTGTACGCAATCCATTACACTTCCGTCGAAAATGTATGTAATTGCGTACACTACCCACTGCGTACGTTTACCCCGTGACTCTATCTGTTGTTGCTTAATATAGGACAGTTTTCAGGTGAACTTCTTCATCGGGGCGTTCTACGACGGCGTTTATTTGTTGGGGATGGCGTTGAACGAGACATTGACGGAGCACGGCGACATCCGCGACGGACGCAACATCACGGGACGCATGTGGGGCCGGGACTTTCACGGTAAGAGTTTGATGATACATCACTAGCGTTTACTCGTAGTTTTTCTTGTGTGAAGAATTAGATCTGGTGGTGGAATAAAATTCTAGAATTTTCTGAATTGTTGTTGGATTGCATCTTGCTCTTCATTTTGACGACCGGTTAGCTAAGCTATTCACTACGAAGCTTGAAGTCCCAGGTTTAAACTTGAATTGTATGAATGTTTGGTCTCGAGTCTTGGACGTTTATAAGTATTTTTATTCGTAGTATGCGTAGCAAAAGCTTTGCTTAATTTGGGACTAGATCAATACGGTATTTGACTATTTTGTATATGTTTTATAAATTAAAACTACACGATGCCTGTTATCGAATAGAAAACAATTTTTAAGCTACCTTTACAAGTACCAAAGTTATAAAGGTTTGAAATTCAAGATTAGACAGAGAAAGACATACTTGGCATGTGACGTCACACGCCAGTACCGCCATACTTGCTGCATAGAGAAAAGCGTTTGAGAAAGAGACAGGTATATAGATTTTTCAAAAAATCACTATAAATCCAATTTTCAACCGATTTAAATTTTCTCTTCGCTAAACACTATCTGTATATCTATATTTTCATAATTATATTAAGATATGGCAAAATCAGGAATTGTCAAATACCGTATTGACGTCAATCATTCCATGATAGTTATTTATTCAAACTGCATGAACTACACCCAAGCAACTTTTTTTCTCTTGATTTACAATTAGCGGTTGAGATTTAGGGGTATTAGATACACACGTTTTACATGAGCTCATATTTTTTTGTTTAGGTATAACGGGCCATGTACGCATCGATGCAGTGGGAGACAGAGATGCTGACTATGCCATCTTGGACCTTGACCCTGTTACTGGAAAGTTTGAAGTAAGTACAGAGGTAGTTTAATATTAGGAACAATTATTAACTGTACCTAGATAAAACAGACAAAGACACGCAAAAACACAACTCGAAGCGCATACCTGAACAATATGTCAATTTGGTTGCCTCATCCGCTCGCCCACCGTCTACCCATTTGACAGCAACTGCCTACCTTGTACCACGAAACTCATGTGCGATGAGAAGCGATGTCCGTCATATAGTTTGCGATAATTAAGCGACAGTAGCTATACCGAAGCGTTGCCAGAATATTTATCAACTCATAGCAAGCAAAATTGCCTTGCAGCGGATACAGCTGCATGTTGTATCCAAAGATAATACAGTAGGTAATCACGTACCGTTATTTCCTTATAAAATTGTTATTTTCTTTTTACGTCAATTGTTTTTAAGGGTCATTTATATGTTTTTGACAGAACATTATCAAAGTGTTTGTACAAAATTACTTCGACGCGGTGCCAGGGATTCCTTTTCAAGTTTGTTTCGGAACGAAAAAGGTACAAAGAATTTCTTACAGCTCCATGATAAAGTGTCTGAATAAGGTAAAAGGGTACTTTTAGAGATTTTGTAAATATTTTTGAGACATGATACTGAACGAAACAATAGAAAAATATTTTTATCTTTTATTTTAAAAACAAAAGGAGCTGCTTAATCTATTTTCTTTCGAATAAGTATTTTATTATTCGACAGTCTAAATTCTCAACTTTTTTATTTAAAAGGCGCTGTAATTGAAAAGCCAAAAAACTTATTAGCTTTTTGCAGTTGTGACAGATTTTCGATTATTACGAGTATACTGAAAATGTTCAAAAAATCGTTTTTTTTTTTCTTTGAGAGGCCATTGCTCGCTTTATTTATTCCATTTTATTTTCGCAATCAACTTAATAGCGTTGAGTTTGGTCGACAGTTGTTTGACTTAGTCACTTTATTTAACTTTCGGGTTTTGCAGGTAAAAAGTTAAGCCGTGGTGGCCGAGTTGTTTGACCTAATGGCCTCTCAAGCAGAGGATCGTGGGTTAAAACCCCGGCTCGCACCTCTGAGTTTTTTGGAAATTCATGTGCGGAATGACATTTGAAATTCACCACGAGCTTTACGGTGAAGGAAATCATCGCGAGGGAACCTGCACATACCTGCGAAGCAATTCAATGATTTGTGTGAAGTTCCCAATCCGCACTGGGCCCGCGTGGGAACTACTGCCCAAGCTCTCTCATCTGAGAGGAGCCCTGTGCCCAGCAGTGGGACGTATATAGGCTGGGGTGATGATGATGATGATGATGAGGTAAAAAATTGTTTCGTGCGGCTTGATAATAACCACTTCACTTCGCCGCGAGCTAAACTCCTTGGCTTGTTTTTATAGCTGAAATCGATCGGGGGTGGATTGTAAAAGTCACCGTTAAATTTACTCTCGGTATTAACATATTTTATAGCTCGCTGATGTTTGGTTTCATTCTAATTTTATGAATTACACATTGAAATAATAATAATAGGACCAAGATGAACGTTAAAACCACTACGAGTAAAATCTATTGTTGACCTTTGAAAAAGCTTACAAAGCAAATTTTATTGGAGACATTGTTTAGATCCTTAAATATTTATACAAACATTGCTCGTTTAAAGGGTTTAGATAGATTACTATTGACGAGTGTTTTCTCATACGGCATTCTTAGGTGGTGGCTTTCTACCACGGGTTGAACAGCAGCTACAAGCCGGTAGCAGGGAAGGCCATCCACTGGCCCGGGGGCCGCCGCGGCCCGCCGCTCGACACCCCTCGCTGCGGGTTCTTGGGCACCGATCCCATGTGTCAAGGAGGTAAACGCTAAAAATAAGCTTAAAGCATCATTTAGACGATGCGAGTCGTGCGTTTCGTTGAAGCAAAGGTTTAGTAGGTTTCTTTGGCCTTGAAGGGTAACTTTGAACATATATATATCGGTATGTGGTTGGTTTTTAATTAGACCTAATATATTTATTTATTTATTTATTTATTTTAAGGAGAGCAAACAGAAGCAAGTGTATACAATATGCACTTATAAAATAGATACATTTTAAATTCACTTACTCCCTAACGAGCCCCCACTAAGAAATATGGTATAAGTGATTATGTAGACTTACACTATACACTGTGATACATTCAAGGTTTCATACAATTTGTTTTTGAACTTATCTCTCGTCATATCAAATATATCTACTGACAGAGGTAATTTATTATAAGAGTTACACAAGCGTCGCAAAGGTGCGCGATGACCAGCGTTGCTGGAAGAGAACGGGACGGCGAACAAGGCGGCGGACCGAGAACTGAAACGTGAAGGAACTCTAAAGCTGACCTGCGATAGAAGCTCTGCACTATTGTAGTGCCCTCTACAGATGTTGTACAATGTTACCGCATCCGACACGTTACGCCTAGTTTCGAGGGAAGATATTTTATAATATTTCAATAGGTTACAGTAGCTCATTTTCTTCCCTGTCAAGCGTCTATGCATAGCCCGCAAAAACTTTTTTCATATGGTTTTCATATGGGCGAAACTCACCCTCCATTGGGTCAAAATACTCCGTCCTTTCCTTACTGTATATTACGGGGCTGCGCGGCTATGGATTTATAAAATGATTACGTATTCATGGACGGTACCGCTACCGCTACTTGGACGATAATTCTCGCCCAATTTAAGTAAGGCAGGTCTAAGCACGTTTTGCTGAAACTACGCCACGAAATCTCGTCGTGATTACGCCTGCAAATTTGGTTTTAATACATTTTTCAATATTACGTACACGTGCGTACAGCCAAAATCAGAACAATTGATTACTTAAGTAATTAAATTTACTATTTTGTAAATATAACAAGGGGAGTGAAGTGTCGTTTTGTTGCACGCTGCTCAGAGACGCAGACAGTTATAATATATTGTTTCATCGGACTCGCTGTATTTCTAACCCTGGCAGTGACAGCTGCCTGCGTCGCTTACAAGTAAGTACTAACATAACCTAAAGTAATACTAATGTATTATTCTTAGTTTAAGGACCTCTTTCACCGCTCTTTGATGAATTTTATGTAAATGTGATGATGATTAAATGTGATGCCGCCATTTCTGTTTATGTGGACCAAACAAACAGAGATGGCTGTCATCACCAGATATCTGTCACATAAAGTGTCAATGTGTGGTGTAACAGGCCTAAAATGAGAAAACCAAAAATATTTATTTTATTACTGCAGTTTTAAGTGTTGACTCATTTCAATTCAAAGAGTTAATTTTAATAAGATAATGTACCAGATCACTGAAATTATGATGATAGTTGCTATTTGTTTTATTTAATACTGTTATAGTTACAGATTCGGTATATTCCTTATTTATCAACAGATATCGATGATTTTTTACGTTATCCTATTTATTTTCCAGTTTTGTAACACGTTCGATTATTTAAGAGAAAATTGGTGTTTATATATTGCGTATTCTAAAGTGCTCAGTTTCAGTAGAGGAGAGAGGTCCTTCACTCGTGCGAGAGAGGGCTCGTTTCACTGAGAGGTGATTTAAACAGACGCGACTCAGAATAATGCATATTCATCCCATTATTTCACTCATCTAAAAGGTTAAGCGCTCTTTTTAAAGCCGGGTACTCACTAGTGAGCTGTAACTGTAACCGAACATATACGTTTCGAGGTTCTAGTGTGTACGCGTCAAACGATCTTCACGCGTGACATCATCCATCGAGCGCCCTCACCGAGCGCACTCATCAAGCGAGCTGTAACAGATACAGTAACGAGGGTCTAGAAACCCACACTCGTCGGTTATCACTGCGACACGCACGTGTTCTGCAGGGCTACTACGAAATTCGAAAATCGAGGTTCGTGTCGTGCGGTCCCTCTGACACTTATACTATTTAATACGACAGCGAGAGGGACGGTACGATACGAACTTCGATTTTCGAGCTTCAGAGTAGGCCCTCTGCTCGTGGAAGGCTTGCGAACCACGTACACACTATAATAACGTGCAACGGTTGCACTTACGCAATAAGTACCTGGCCGTCATCGGCTCGCTGCGAGCACAGTGCGTTCCGCTCGCGAACTACGTTGATTTTCGGTAACTGTAACGTGCAACGGTTACAGTTACAGCTCACTGATGAGTACCCGGCTTAAGCTAGTGCAAGCACTGTTTTATAGCTAGCGAGTAGCATTGAGGACTACGATTTTATTACTACTCTAGAAGTAGTTTCACAGTACCTTATTGTATTTTCTCGTTATCTTCTCTAATATCTATTCTACTGAATAACGTTCGTTAAGAGAAATAAACCGGATAAGTGCGAGCTAAATCCACGTGACGAGGGTTTAATACTTACCTACACATTATGGAATTTCACTATGTTACTGTACTGTAGTGTAGGCAACATAGTTTCATCTAAACCTTATATAAGAACATACGTAATTATATACTCGTGTATCACTCGCGCAAGTTTTCAGTAATAAAATTTATATTGCACGAGTCGGATGTTTCCATAACTCACATCCTTACATGGCAATTCTGCCAGGAACGCCGTGTGTTATTGGGCGTTAATGGAGACAACTGTAGGTTGAAAGCTAGGTTTATACATTTTTATTCTAAATGCAAGTGACGATACATGGTTATATACCTCGATATTTAACTACTAAGATGAATACATAGATAAGAGAGTGAGAACGGCGAAGCACACTACAATATGGTGAGCTGAGCACTCAACACGGAATGTTGAGGAGCCGGGTTCTATTTATAGAGCATAGTTTTATCTCAGATTTTTTCAATGTAGGTATGGTTATGGTTTATCTAACAAAAATTAAATTTATATAGATGTTAGTATATGGATGTTCAGACAGGCTCGCATCGATGCTGAGCTCAACAACATGGCGTGGCGAGTGCGCCCCGAGGAGGTGCTGGTGGAAGTCGGCACCGGCCTGGGCGCCACTCCCGCGCTGCACAGCATCAACGAAGTCTTGAAGGTGCGTCAAACTTGACAGTGTCATGAGTTACGTTATAAAAAGAGCTCCTGGCGATATACCTGCGCAGTGAGCGAAATACGGACCAAATTGGCGGCGGAGTAGTGGGGTCGCGGGAGGGGGCGTAGGAGCGCGCGCGCGGCCGTCACGCCATTGGCTTGTTAGTTGACAGATGCGCAAACGTATCCCCTCCACTAGCCACCCAGAGCTCTTTTTACGCGTGCGTGATTTAACATTTAAATGCTGATAGTAACTGGGTGATATAGCTTCGCTCGGGCTAAAACTCGGTAACAAGCGTTTTCCCAGAGATAAGACCAAGCTAGATCGATTTCTCGTCCCTAAAAACCCCTATACATGCCAAATTTCATCGAAATCATAGAAATATACAAATACAGAATCCAACTCACCAAAATCGAACGAAATACACGCACGGAAAACGCTCATTTCCACGGTCACGTGAGATCTGTCGTCGCAAGAAATGGCGTATGCTGAGCAAGGAAATGTAGCCAATCTTTCAACAAACATGGGTGATAAATCTAGTCGGCTGTCGGCATAACATATGCGCACGGATGTAGAGTTAGCAATCTGTATTATTGTGAACGGGAGAATATCATTACGGCCTTTGTCAAACCGTATTTACTTAAGACCAGAGGCCGTATGGTCTAACGGACGGCCGCTTGCTATCGCATTTATTTATTTTTTCTCTATAACGGTGTAAGATGGTGACAGAAAGAGATGGTGAAAGCGATGGCAAGCCCGTGCGTTAAACAATAAGTCCTCGGGCCTTGTACTACGAATTTCGAATTCTGAACGTCGTATCAAGCCGTTCCGATTACGCTAACGTCCTTTCAACGAGCAATTCTTGTATATAATATATTTCGGGGATCTCGGAAACGGCTCCAACGATTTCGATGAAATTTGGTATTTAGGGGTTTTCGGGGATGACAAATAGAATAGAATAGAATAATTTTATTCAGCAATAAAGTTACTTAGAAGTTAAGTTAAGTTAGTTAGAATATTTCTCGTGCGGTCGCTTGTGATCGTATTCGCCATCTCTTTCTACCCTCCCCATATACCGTGTGACAGAAGGAAATGATGAAAACGATTGTGATTCCGAGTGCTTTAAACAATAAAGCGGTTATTTCGATGTAGAGATTTCCAAGGGCTTTACGTTCCGTGTAAAGATATTGTCAAAAACTTTAAGCAAAACGAAATTGAATTTAGTCTTTTTTTGAGTTTACGAAAAAGTAACAGTTATTTCTTTTTAAACACACGTTGTGCAAGGTCTTGGTGGAAGTTAAAAAAATGTTGGCAGGGAATGCTTTAAGCTAAATACGTATTGGACTGTAAAATCACCGATTTCCAATTATACCTACTGCCAGAGCTGTAAAAACGGTACTCTACGCTTTAAGCAAAATTAACACAATATATACTTATTATGTTCCTTTTTTACAGCGCGCTTTAGGAACTGAAATAGAACATTCTTTAAATTTTACACGAAAGCAGTCGAAATTGGAAATCGGCAACGCTGGTTTAACAAGTGTGGTAACCTTGACATTTCGGCAGGAATTCGTCCGTGAATGTAATTAGGAAATGTGAATTTTTGTGACATAGTGCCTAACTTTTTATTTAATTAGATAGATACGTACGTACCTACTCTGGCGTAGAATGAATATTTTCCTTAGGCAACCTAAAGGGAGCATGAGTTAGGTATCTCTTCGGATACAATTTCTTCGGATTCAGTTTATCTACTGCCGCAACTGTTATAACTGTTATGTAAAAAAGGTAAGCGACTCGGTGGGAATTGAGTTTTTACGACGCCTCGCCACTGGCACTTAACCCCCTTAATAAAACAAAACATAAAACGTTACAAATACGTACCCTAATTCACATTTTATATTTGTAACTGGTGCATTTGCTCTTGAAACTCATCATTTGGTGAAGTGGAACTGATGATGAAGACCACATTTGACCATCGGAGTTACCTACTACTCAGTAACAAGTATTTCGCGGGTTGAATTTTAATTACTTTGACACAGTTTCTAAGCAATTTATGCTCCTCGTAATGCTCTTTTCATGATGTGTACACATAGTTTGAATTGTAAATGATCTCTTGCCTTGATTATTCTCATTACTGTACCGCATGTTTACAATTTGTTTTGTGTGCCAAAGTTAATAAATAAATAAATATGGTGAAATGGAATGGGTGGTGAAGCACCCAGGATTCCTCAATAATTAACGTCTCGGCATCGAAAAAAAACATCCTTCGTAAAAAAAAGGTGACAAGCAGTTGATATTAAAAGCAGTTGATGTTGTATCTCAGATATTTACACTAAAAAGTGTGAAAAAAATGTTATAACAAAAAATTGAACCGACTCCAAAAGACGATGAAAATAATTTTCTACCAGTCTGAAGTCGGTCGGTGCCTCAGCACGTAATAAAAATATGTAATATAGAAAAAAAAAACGATTATTTACTACAACAATAAAATTATCCAACTATTTTTCAACTATGTTCCCTTTTTTAAACCAATTGTAGTCATATCCATATTACGTATATTGTTCGACATGATTTTAACGTAAATTGTATCCGTCGTCCTCCAACTGGTCACAACACAACACGACAGGTAAATGTGAAGCGGGCTTTAATCTGGCCTTTTAAATAAGCCTAAAAGTCAAATTACAAATTTTTAGATTATTCAGACCAAAACACCTAATTGAGACAAATGCGTAATGAGATTAAAGCAACTTAGCGATTTAATGAAGTGAGCTTGTGATATTTTGAGGCATGAGGACCCGGGAATGGCGTAAAGTTTCATAAAGGCCATGACAGCACGTCAAGAGGATATTTTAAGACGTGAAGGGATAT
This sequence comes from Choristoneura fumiferana, assembly GCF_025370935.1. Lineage (NCBI taxonomy): Eukaryota > Metazoa > Arthropoda > Insecta > Lepidoptera > Tortricidae > Choristoneura > Choristoneura fumiferana. The sequence continues at coordinate 4,804,708 of NC_133485.1, read as the reverse complement.
ACTGTTGTGTTTAGAATAAGGACTCAGACTGGGCTATTCTTAGTTATCTACGAGTACAGCCCTTTGTTTGCGAAGTTCGTAGTGGCCCTGCAGACCCACGAGTAGCATTGATCCTATAAAGGTTCCGTTTTACCAACTGTGGCACGGTACTCTGAAAAACTGAATCAGAATTGAATAAAATTTTGAATAAAATTAACCAAATCAAAATTGAATTAAATTTTGTTAGGCACCTTTAAAGTGATATTTTTTTTGCTATATTTTTTCATTTTAACACAGGAAATCCCCGGATAGTAACGTAAAAGGTGTATCACACACACAGTGTTCTGTTCAGTCACCATCCTTCCGGGCTCCTTATCCGGAACTTCCCGTTAGCTCCCTGTTTTATAGCGGTCTGCATAAAATATAAACGGCTAAGCAAGCACTTGCCCTAAAGGTTTGCCTGAGAGCCATAAAAAATGCTCGCATGTTGAGTAAGTAGAGTTTCAGATATTAGCTAGAGGCAAACAGTTTCTTGCGGCGCATTCTTCTTGGCAATGATGGTCTTTCCGAAAGCGCTGGTAGTTTAATAAATGACGTGTAAAAGTGCCCATTGCGGCCTATTTACTGAATAAATGATCTTGATTTTTTGATTTTTGATTTCATGGCAGTCTGCCAGAATTAAGAAAGATCAGCGATAGTGCTTTATAGGCTGTGCGACGACGGAAGGATTTAGTCATTATTTTCTCGCTCGACGGTCTTGGTAATAGCTTTGAAGGATTTGTCTGAAAGGGTGTACCTGTGGTCTTCCTGTGTGACATGGCCTTTAGATAAACTGAGTTATCATGCCAAGAATATAAGTAACATATTGCTTAAATAAGTTGAGCTCTGTACTTTACACCAAGTGATGCTGATGTCATCCACGCCACGGGGCTACTTTTGCTTCTTACCTGGAAGAGCTCATTACACCGAGTATTATGGAATGAGAATATTAAATAAAACATGAACAAAATTAAGTTTATTAGTTATATGTACGATCCTTTTTTTGGGATGTGAAAAAAGGCGCATACCTTCTCTTAAAAGTTATGTGGGGCTCTCTCACTAAAACCACATCGGTGTTTATGTTTGTCCACTCTGCCGTTATGGGAGCGCCATAATATCACAGACATACAACCATAACTTTAATGTTGACTGGCAAACATTAATTTGTATGATAAACCGTGACTACACAATCCTCTTAGAAGTTAAGTAGCTCGTAACTATTTGATTCCAATCATCTACTTATTTACAGATTCACCTCACCTCGCCACAAGTGTTAGTTTAGTAGTCTTTTCATCTAAGTACATAAGTACTTTACTAATCAGATTATCCTACGCAACGAAATCAAAACTCTTAACTCGTGTTATTTGATTTGAGTTGTTTTCTCAGCTCTCTTTAGGCTGGAGCGCGCGCGCCGTGGTTGGTGCTCCATCCGTGACGCTGTCTTCGTTCACGGTGGGCTTGTACAAGGGGAACCGCGTTGCTGTCAAGAAAATACACAGAAAGAAGCTTGACCTCAACAAAAAACTCATGTGGGAGATTAAGCAGGTAACAGAACAGATATACTACAAAATTACAATATAATGACTCTTTGTACACCATAAATAGTAAGCAAAAATAAATCTTAGTTATAATTATAATCGTTGATGTGTTGAAATCACGTACAAGTATGTTTCGTTGATTTTTATTTTGTAACTAATGTAATAAAATAGTATTATAACGTACCTAATGTTAACATTGATTAGTGATATTATAATGAAAATCAGTCGATGTCGTCCAAAATCCATGCTTAAACTTGAAGTGTTTGATGGATGCGCTCGACCATTCCAATTTTAAAGGGAGAGAATTTTCTAACATAAACCTAATGTGCGAAATACTGTCAATTCATGTTGATTCACTTTTAATTTAGGTAGGTATGTACAGGTACCAAAATTTAATCCAAGTAAAATGTTTTCGAATATGTAGTTTACCCAAGAATAGCAAAACGATGCAATATAGATAGTGAATCAGTCTCCTCCACGAGAATAGTAGGTACTTAAAATCATCCAATTAATGCTTGTGATTATCATTATCACCAAAAACAACTCCATAGGCCAGAAACGTCTCCCACGAGAACACAACCCGTTTCATCGGCGCTTGCGTCGACTGCCCACTGGTGTTCGTGCTGACCGAATACTGCCCTAAAGGCTCACTGAAAGACGTGCTGTCCAACGAGGAGATACAGCTCGATTGGAACTTCAGGACGTCACTGGTTCATGATATCGTGCAGGTAAGCCATTTTGTATAAAAAGTTGAATGTGAAAATAGAATCGTTTTAGAAAGTCACAAAGTGATATTAGAGGAAGGTTACCGTGTCTTTGCAAACTCACACTAAAATGATACAGTATCTTTTTCGCCCACGTAAATGTTTCGGCGAATTCGCCCACTAAAGTAACAGCGTAAAAAAGTTCATAAAACGTGTAATCTTATCTTTATAAATTTTCCATTGATCTTTTTAAAAATACATCTCCCTAAAACAATATCAAACGTTTAATATTTTGCAAGGGTATGTGTTACCTCCACGGTGGTCTGGGAGCCCACGGTAAACTCCGATCTTCCAACTGCCTCATCGACGGCCGCTTCGTCCTCAAGATATCTGACTACGGGCCTAATACACTCTGCACGCCCACCGATCTCATCAAAGATGACAACTACTATTACAGTAAATAGCTTGGTATCGTTTTTATTTTTATTTGCTAAGGGGCTGTTTCACCATCCATTGATTAGCGTTAACCGACGGTTAAATGAGATGCCGTCTCCGTCTATTCGAATGAAACAAATAGAGACGGCATCACACCTAACCACCAGTTAACACTAATCAATGGATGGTGAAACAGCCCTAAGTATTATTATTTAATCAAATCAAAGACGGACTTTCAACTATCGCTACCACAATCTTTAAGGGCAACACACACAGAGAGCGGGCGCGGGTCGTGCGCGGGCCCGCGACGGGCGTATTTGCATGGCGGTATATGGAAGCCTTCACACAGAACGCGGGCGCGGGCGCGGGTCGTGCGCGGGCCCGCGCCCGTCGCCCGTCGTCACAAACAGCGCGCGGGCCGAGCGCAGTTACCAACTCTCAAAAATATTTATCCCTAAAACTTAAGTTAAAACCCCTAAATTGCTATAATTAATTGGAAATCCCCCTAAAACATGTTAGTATAGGTAGTGCCACAAGAATTGAAGTGAATGATTACACACACAGCAACATGTCGTATAATGACATCAGGCAGGATTGTAAGTTTGATATACTTACCATTCAGTTTTTTTTAATTTCCACCCATCGGCTTACTTACATACAAAAAATCTCTACTTTACGTCTATGGGAGGTACCCACAAAATGTTTTTTTTTTTAATTTTTCATTGTACAAGTATCATTTTGTCGGGATAGTTTTCATTATATATCCGTGCAAATATCAAGAAATAATGTGAAATATAAGAAATACAAAATAAATATAAAAAGCAAAACTTCCCAAAAATCCTTAAAAATACCCCATCCCAGTTATTTACCCCCTAAATTTGAGGGGAAAACCCTAATTTGGCAGCCGTGCCGAGCGGCAAATGGCCGTGTTTGTATCGCGCCGCCGCTTTGACACGCGCCGCCTCTGTCAAAGGATGCCGCGTGCGATTTATGGCTTTACCTTCGCACGCGGCGTCCTTTGACAGGTAGGGTTGCAACGATATATCGAATTTTTGATAGTATCGATAACTTTGACTCCACAGTATTGATATATTAGCATTGCCTATCTACAGTGTGTTACTGGGCTACCGGCACCCAGGCTTTTTTTTTAAGGGAAGTTAAAGATACGCTATTTCTGTAACTTAACCATTACATAAATTAAATAATAAAGTAAAATCCACACTGTTAACTTTCTAATAAAAATATAATTGTCAGCCATGTACAGCTAATTAAATTGACAAGTACTATATATAGTAAATATTATAAATGCGAAAGTTTGTGTGCGTGTTTGTGTGTGTGTGTGTGTGTGTGTGTGTGTGTGTTTTGTTTGTTACTCCTTCACACTAAAACAGCATTTCAATGACATTTGGTACGTAGATAGCTGGAATAACATAAAGGCTACTTTTACAACCTTTTATTTAGTTTCACCTGTCCCGTTGTCTGTCTGTCCGTCTGTAGTCAAATTCTGCAAGTATATTTTGACCACTTCCAGTAGTCAGATTGACTTGAAATTTGGAATACTTATGTAAATTGTGTAACAATACAATAATCTGGTAGTGACATCCTGGTAGTTCAGCCAGGATCGTCTCCGCAGCACGGAACTCTTCAACGGTTAATAGCATCGACTTGAAATATGGTATGCAAATGTAGTTTGTGTGGTTGCAAGACTGTCAACAAAAAGTACAGTCACAAAAAAAGCTTTTATTAAAAGTTTTTTTTTTTACCAAAAACTTGCAAGTTAAATTTGACCCACTTGCCGGCATCCGATTGAGCTGAAATTTAGCATGCATGTGTAAATCGGATGACAATGCATTATTATTATGTCATGAAGCTGATCTGATGATGGAGCTGGAAGGTAACCATAGGAATCCGGTAATTAAATAACGCAACCGCATCGAGTTTGGGCTCGTTTGATTCGTCTTGATGAGTACTTTGGTCGGGGTGAATATGCGACCCTCTAAACAGTTAAAAACAAAATTAAAAGAAAAAAACCGACCAAGAGCCTATCGGACACGCCCAAAATAGGGTTCCGTAGCCATTACGACAAAATTAAGTAATATTTTTCTAAGGATTTCGTATTTTATACGGAATCTCCCAAGTTTAAAGTTGAATATTTCGCAAACAAATTACTGAAACGAAAAAAAAGACCTATCCAACGATACCCCACACTGGCCACACTATAGGGTTGGATGAGAAAAAAATCACCCCCATTACGTCTATCGGAGGTAGCCTAAAAAAATTTTTAATTTTTTATTTTTTATTGTACCATTTTGTCAGCATAGTTTACATATATATCAGTGCAAAATAACAGCTCTCTAGCATTGATAGTCCCTGAGCAAAGCCGCAGACGGTCAGACAGTTAGACAGACAGACATGGCGAAACTATAAGGGTTGCGTTTTTGCCATTTTGGCTCCGGAACCATAAAAACCTTTTTCAAAACAAGCTTTTATTAGAAAAAATAAATGAACTAAAAAGGAGAAATATATATTGTTTTTTATTCGACTGGATGGAAAACGAGCAAGAGGGTCTCCTGATGGTAAGAGATCACCACCGCCCATAAACATCAGCAACACTAGGGGTATTGCAGATGCGTTGCCAACCTAGAGGCCTAAGATGGGATACCTCAAGTGCCAGTAATTTAAGTATCCATATTCAGTCTCTAGAACTTTAACTATCTATGACGAGTATTTAATTAGTAGGTAACATGTAACTTAAATTTATTTTTCCTTTTTAGTTTTATAATAAAACCTTGTTTTTAAAAAGGTTTTTCCTTTTAATTTTATTATATTATCCCGATATTTCCACGGGATAGGGATGAGCTGGACGTCTGGAATAACACATAGAGAGAAAAGACGAGGTGACACGAGAATTGAAATTTGTATGGCAGCGCCCGCGGCGGCCCGCGCTACTCGCGGCGGGCGCGCGAGAATGCATGCAAATTTCAATTCTCGTCTCGCCTTGCCGTTGGAAAATCACCATTAAGATATAGTTAACGCAGGATAGCAATAAATTCCTAATCCAATAAAAATAATAATTCTATTATTAAGTGCATGTATTATGTAAGTTCAAACACAATCACTGTATTGTTCATGAATAAATATTGAATTGAATTGTATTCTTTACAGACGAAGTTGAAGGAAACAACTAGTTATCGACAATATCGCGTTGAAACGGTCGATAGTATCGATTATCGATCTTTTAATTTCCGATATAATTAATTTTACCAGGCAACAGGGCACTGGCGGTCTGAAAGGTTGGTTACGTGAAAAAAATGTTGATAACTAATTAGATAAATATTATAATTAATTAATGACATATCGTGTAGGTACAGTCAACGTAATAAATAAGAGATCACTTTTGTACCTTGGCACTTTAACGTCATGTTTGATAAGCCATACGAAATTGTGTAACGACTGAAAGCGACAAGGTACCTATACCTAAAAAGTGATCACTTATTTATGACGTTGACTGTCGAACAACATACATAAAAAAAAAACACTTACTTTTAATCCCATCCACTAATATTATGAATGCGAAAGTTTGTAAGTCTGTTTATTTATTACTTCATCAGCCATCATCATCACGTCAAAATCGCTGAACCGATTTAGATGAAATTCGGTATACAATGTATCCCGCAGAAACTATACAAATTTCCGGGATAAAACTATACTATGTCCATCTCTGTGACTACAACTATATGTATACCAAATTTCATCTAAATCGGTTCAGTGGTTTAGACGTGATGAAGTAATAAACAAAAACCGCCCAAGAGCGTGTCGGTTTTTTTATTTCGATTATTTATGCTGGCTCGTGCTGAAGCACCGACTTCGAGCTAGTAGGTACACCTAGGAAAATATTTTGAAGGGTTTTGTAGTCGGTTCCATTTATTGTTATTTTTTTTTATTTGTTTGGAGTCGGTTTTACTTTTTTGTTAACCACATATATCTCGCGGTACTGTAATAATTCTGTGTCGAGTTGACAAAAATGTATCCATTATAAGTTTACGTAGATAGTGTAACTTTATTACTAATAGTACATTACTGCAGAGGCCATGAAGTAAGGGACGAGTTCGGGGTAGAATAAAACGAGTCCAGCAATCCCTGTTCTGGCCGAGGCTTGTATAGTGCTTTTCTCAAACAATGTGAGGAAATATTTCATCCATCCATCCATAAATCCCCATCCATCCATCGCATTAACGCATACATTTCGAGCATGTTTGAGAATAGTACATTACTGCAGAGGCCATGAAGTAAGGGATTGATGGACGAGTTCGGGTAGACGGCCGAGTCGTAGACGAGGCCGGATAAACGAGTCGCATCCGTTCTGGACGAGGTTGTATAGTGCTTTTCTCAAACAATGTGAGGAAATATTTCATACATCCATCCATCCGTCCGTCCGTCGTCCGTCCATCCATCCGTCCATCCATCCATCCATCCGTCCATCATCCATCCATCCATCCGTCCGTCCATCCATCCGTCCGTCCATCATCCATCCATCCATCCGTCTATCCATCTGTCCGTCCGTCCGTCCATCATCCATACATCCATCTGTCCGTCCGTCGTTCGTCCGTCATCCAGTCCGTCCGTCCGCCCCGTCCGTCCGTCCGTCCGTCCATCCATCCGTCCGTCCGTCCGTCCGTCCGTCCGCCCGTCCGCCCGTCCATCCATCCATCCGTCCGTCTGTCCGTCCATCCATCCGTCCGTCCGTCCGTCCATCCATCAACATCCATCTGTCCCGTCCGTCCGTTCGTCCGTCCATCCATCCGTCCGTCCGTCCGCCGTCGTCCGTCCGTCCGTCCATCCATCCGTCGTCCGTCCGTCGTCCGTCCGCCCGTCCATCCATCCGTCCGTCCATCCATTCATCGTCCGTCCGTCCGTCCGTCCGTCCGTCCATCCATCCATCCATCTATCCATACATCCATATATCACATCGCATCGCATCGCACTATCGCAAATGCTTACAGAGTAGTGGTGGTTGGCTGTTCGTAATTTTTCCTTTGTCAGTTTAATCTTAGTAAGCAAATTTAAAAAGTAAGAGCAGCGGACAATAATGGATTTTCATACATACTTCATGGCCTAGGCCAAGAAGTTATGTAGGGAGGTGGTAGGGAGCCATAAATGAGAAGCTTCATGTCTCCATTTCGTGACATTAACGCATACATTTCCGAGCATGTTTGAGAAAATAAAATTATTCTTATTCTTATTATTGGTTCTAGAACTGTTTTCATTTGTACTCCAAAAGTCGCCAGATAAACCATTTTTTAGTCAAACTTTTTTTGGTCGCTAATATTTAAGCAAAAGCCGTCACTTCTAGGGATAAAGTCACTAAACTGGCAACATTGATAGCCGCTGCGGGCCCGTCGCGGGTCCGACCCGCGCTCTGTGTGAATACAACGAACCGCGCGGCTCCCGGGCGGACACGACCCGACCCGCGCCCGCTCTCTGTGTGTGTTGCCTCTTAAGGCAACACACACAGAGAGCGGGCCGCGGGTGTGCGCGGGCCCGCGACGGGCGTATTTGCATGGCGTAAATGGAAGCTTCACACAGAACGCGGGCGCGGGCGCGGGTCGTGCGCGGCGCGCCCGTCGCCGTCGTCACAAACAGCGCGCGGGCCGAGCGCAGTTACCAACTCTCAAAAATATTATCCCTAAACTTAAGTTAAAAACCCCTAAAATTGCTATAATTAATTGGAATCCCCCTAAAACATGTTAGTATAGGTAGTGCCACAAGAATTAAGTGAAAATGATTACACACACAGCAACATGTCGTATAATGACATCAGGCAGGATTGTAAGTTTGATATACTTAACCATTCAGTTTTTTTTTTTTAATTTCCACCATCGGCTTACTTACATACAAAAATCTCTACTTTACGTCTATGGAGGTACCATGGGAGGTACCACCAAATGTTTTTTTTTTTTTAATTTTCATTTGTACAAGTATCATTTTGTCGGATAGTTTTCATTATATATCCGTGCAAATATCAAGAAATAATGTGAAATATAAGAAATACAAAATAAATATAAAGCAAAACTTCCCAAAATCCTAAAATACCCATCCCAGTTATTTACCCTAAATTTGAGGGAAAAACCCCTAATTTGGCATTGGCAGCCGTGCCGAGCGGCAAATGGCCGGTGTTTGTATCGCGCCGCCGCTTTGACACGCGCCGCCTCTGTCAAAGGATGCCGCGTGCGATTTATGGCTTTACCTTCGCACGCGGCGTCCTTTGACAGGTAGGGTTGCAAACGATATATCGAATTTTTGATAGTATCGATAACTTTGACTCCACAGTATTGATATATTAGCATTGCCTATCTACAGTGTGTTACTATGGTCTACGGCACCCAGGCTTTTTTTTTAAGGGAAGTTAAAGATACGCTATTTTCTGTAACTTAACCATTACATAAATTTAAATAATAAAGTAAAAATCCACACTGTTAACTTTCTAATAAAAATATAATTGTCAGCCATGTACAGCTATTAAATTGACAAGTACTATATATAAGTAAATATTATAAATGCGAAAGTTTGTGTGCGTGTTTGTGTGTGTGTGTGTGTGTGTGTGTGTGTGTGTGGTCTTTGTTTGTTACTCCTTCACACTAAAACGCATTTCAATGACATTTGGTACGTAGATAGCTGGAATAACATAAAGGCTACTTTTTACAACCTTTTATTTAGTTTCACCTGTCCCGTTGTCTGTCTGTCCGTCTGTAGTCAAATTCTGCAAGTATATTTTGACCACTTCAGTAGCAGATTGACTTGAAATTGGAATACTTATGTAAATTGTGTAACAATACAATAATCTGGTAGTGACATCCTGGTAGTTCAGCCAGGATCGTCTCCGCAGCACGGAACTTTCAACGGTTAATAGCATCGACTTGAAATATGGTATGCAAATGTAGTTTGTGTGGTTGCAAGACTGTCAACAAAAAGTACAGTCACAAAAAAAGCTTTTATTAAAAATGTTTTTTTTTTAACCAAAACTTGCAAGTTAAATTTGACCCACTTGCCGGCATCCGATTGAGCTGAAATTTAGCATGCATGTGTAAATCGGATGACAATGCATTATTATTATGTCATGAAGCTGATCTGATGATGGAGCTGGAAGGTAACCATAGGAATCCGGTATTAAAAATAACGCAACCGCATCGAGTTTGGGCTCGTTTGATTCGTCTTGATGAGTACTTTGGTCGGGGTGAATATGCGACCCTCTAAACAGTTAAAACAAAATTAAAAGAAAAAAACGCGACCAAAGAGCCTATCGGACACGCCCAAAATAGGGTTCCGTAGCCATTACGACAAAATTAAGTAATATTTTTCTAAGGATTTCGTATTTTATACGGAATCTCCCAAGTTTAAAGTTGAATATTTCGCAAAAAAATTACTGAAACGAAAAAAAAGACCTATCCAATGATACCCCACACTGGCCACACTATAGGGTTGGATGAGAAAAAAAATCACCCCATTACGTCTATCGGAGGTAGCCTAAAAATTTTTATTTTTTTATTTTTTATTGTACCATTTTGTCAGCATAGTTTACATATATATCCGTGCAAATAACAGCTCTCTAGCATTGATAGTCCCTGAGCAAAGCCGCAGACGGTCAGACAGACAGACAGACAGACTGGCGAAACTATAAGGGTTGCGTTTTTTTGCCATTTTGGCTCCGGAACCATAAAAACCTTTTTCAAAACAAGCTTTTATTAGAAAAAAATAAATGAACTAAAAAGGAGAAATATATATTGTTTTTTTATTCGACTGGATGGAAAACGAGCAAAGAGGGTCTCCTGATGGTAAGAGATCACCACCGCCCATAAACATCAGCAACACTAGGGGTATTGCAGATGCGTTGCCAACCTAGAGGCCTAAGATGGGAACCTCAAGTGCCCAGTAATTAAGTATCCATATTCAGTCTCTAGAACTTTAACTATCTACACACGCTTCTTATAATGACGAGTATTTAATTAGTAGGTACATACATGTAACTTAAATTAATTTTTCCTTTTTAGTTTTCTAATAAAACCTTGTTTTTAAAAAGGTTTTTTCTTTTAATTTTATTATATTATCCCGATATTTCCACGGGATAGGGATGAGCTGGACGTCTGGAATAACACATAGAGAGAAAAGACGAGGTGACACGAGAATTGAAATTTGTATGGCAGCGCCGCGCGGCCCGCGGCTACTCGCGCGGGCGCGCGGAGAATGCATGCAAATTTCAATTCTCGTCTCGCCTTGCCGTTGGAAAATCACCATTAGATATAGTTTAACGCAGGATAGCAATAAATTCCTAATCCAATAAATAATTAATTCTATTATTAAGTGCATGTATTTGTAAGTTCAACACAATCACTGTATTGTTCATGAATAAATATTGAATTGAATTGTATTCTTTACAGACGAAAGTTGAAGGAAACAACTAGTTATCGACAATATCGCGTTGAAACGGTCGATAGTATCGATTATCGATCTTTTTAATTTCCGAATATAATTAATTTTACCAGGCAAACAGGGCACTGGCGGTCTGAAAGGTTGGTTACGTGAAAAAAAAAATGTTGATAACTAATTAGATAAATATTATAATTAATTAATGACATATCGTGTAGGTACAGTCAAACGTAATAAATAAGAGATCACTTTTTACCTTGGCACTTTAACGTCATGTTTGATAAGCCATACGAAATTGTGTAACGACTGAAAGCGACAAGGGTACCTATACTAAAAGTGGACACTTATTTATGACGTTGACTGTTCGAACAACA
>NC_133485.1:4746610-4793115 GCF_025370935.1 Choristoneura fumiferana | reverse complement strand
GCGTTGCCGATTTCCACTTTCGACTCTGCTTTCGTGTAAAATTTAAAGAATGTTCTATTTCAGTTCCTAAAGCGCGCTGTAAAAAAGGAACATAATAAGTATATATTGTGTTAATTTTGCTTAAAACGTAGAGTACCGTTTTTACAGCTCTGGCAGTAGGTATAATTGGAAATCGGTGATTTTACAGTCCAATACGTATTTAGCTTAAAGCATTCCCTGCCAACATTTTTTTAACTTCCACCAAGACCTTACACAACGTGTGTTTAAAAAGAAATAACTGTTACTTTTTCGTAATCTCAAAAAAATACTCTTAATTCAATTTCGTTTTGCTTAAAGTTTTTGACAATATCTTTACACGGAACGTAAAGCCCTTGGAAATCTCTACATCGAAATAACCGCTTTATTGTTTAAAGCACTCGGAATCACAATCGTTTTCACCATTTCCTTCTCTCACACGGTATATGGGGAAGGTAGAAAGAGATAGCGAATACGGTCACAAGCGACCGCGCGAGAAATTATTCTCTCTGTGAGGAGAAACCCCGAAATTAAAAATTCGAAATTCGTATCGCACCGTCCCTCTCATTTTCGTATTAAATAATAGTACCTGGGCGACCGAGCTTAGCTCGGGCTAAAAATCGATAGTAAGCATTTTCCCACAAATAACACCAAGCTAGAAGGGTCAGACAATTATTATATTACAAAATTTGCCGTGACTACTCATCGGAAAGTAATTGTAAGACATGATTTTCTACCCTTTCCTCTCGCCGCGTATATAGCATACCTCTGCCACCAATCAAATCTAGTTTCGCCAGACATTTGCCTCCCCCATGTAAACATTTAAAACAAAATTTGCAAAAAAATCAAAAACCCCAAGCTCTGCCCTGCTGCCAAGCTAAAAAGTGCTATAGAAGAACATCTACTTCAAGTAAGTTCAAAACTGTTTACTTTTAGTGATTTTGTATTTTTAAGACTTCATTTGGCACTTGTGATACAGACCCAGAGTCTAGTGCGAAGGCCGTCGAAAAGTCAGATGATGTTATTTGTATTTTATTAAAATGTGTATTTCTGTAATTTTTTGTGCACTGTGTAACTTTATTGCTAAATAAAATTATTCTTTTCTATTCTATTTGTCATCCCCGAAAACCCCTAAATACCAAATTTCATCGAAATTGTTGGAGCCGTTTCCGAGATCCCCGAAATATATTATATAGAAGAATTGCTCGTTGAAAGGACATTAGCGTAATCGGAACGGCTTGATACGACGTTCAGAATTCGAAATTCGTAGTACAAGGCCCGAGGACTTATTGTTTAACGCACGGGCTTGCCATCGCTTTCACCATCTCTTTCTGTCACCATCTTACACCGTTAGAGAGAAAAAAAAATGCGATAGCAAGCGTCCGTGCGTTAGACCATACGGCCTCTGGTCTTAAGTAAATACGGTTTGACAAAGGCCGTAATGATATTCTCCCGTTCACAATAATACAGATTGCTAACTCTACATCCGTGCGCATATGTTATGCCGACAGCCGACTAGATTTATCACCCATGTTTGTTGAAAGATTGGCTACATTTCCTTGCTCAGCATACGCCATTTCTTGCGACGACAGATCTCACGTGACCGAGGAAATGAGCGTTTTCCGTGCGTGTATTTCGTTCGATTTTGGTGAGTTGGATTCTGTATTTGTATATTTCTATGATTTCGATGAAATTTGGCATGTATAGGGGTTTTTAGGGACGAGAAATCGATCTAGCTTGGTCTTATCTCTGGGAAAACGCTTGTTACCGAGTTTTAGCCCGAGCGAAGCTATATCACCCAGTTACTATCAGCATTTAAATGTATAAATCACGCACGCGTAAAAAGAGCTCTGGGTGGCTAGTGGAGGGGATACGTTTGCGCATCTGTCATCGAACAAGCCAATGGCGTGACGGCCGCGCGCGCGCTCCTACGCCCCCTCCCGCGTCCCCCACTGCTCCGCCGCCAATTTGGTCCGTATTTCGCTCACTGCGCGGGTATATCGCCAGGAGCTCTTTTTACGTGCGTTGATTTGTAACGTAACTCATGACACTGTCAAGTTTGACGCACCTTCAAGACTTCGTTGATGCTGTGCAGCGCGGGAGTGGCGCCCAGGCCGGTGCCGACTTCCACCAGCACCTCCTCGGGGCGCACTCGCCACGCCATGTTGTTGAGCTCAGCATCGATGCGAGCCTGTCTGAACATCCACATACTAATATCTATATAAATTTAATTTTTGTTAGATATACCATAACCACACCTACATTGAAAAAATCTGAGATAAAGCTGTGCTCTACAAATGGAACCCGGCTCCTCAATATTCCGTGTTGAGTGTTCAGCTCACCATATTGTAGTGTGCTACGCCGTCCTCACACTCTCACCTATGTATTCATCTTAGTAGTTAAGTATATCGAGGTATATATAACCATGTATCGTCACTTGCATTTAGAATAAAAATGTATAAACCTAGCTTTCAACCTACAGTTGTCTCCATTAACGCCCAATAACACACGGCGTTCCTGGCAGAATTGCCATGTAAGGATGTGAGTTATGGAAACATCCGACTCGTGCAATATAAATTTTATTACTGAAAACTTGCGCGAGTGATACACGAGTATACAATTACGTATGTCCTTATATAAGGTTTAGATGAAACTATGTTGCCTACACTACAGTACAGTAACATAGTGAAATTCCATAATGTGTAGGTAAGTATTAAACCCTCGTCACGTGGATTTAGCTCGCACTTATCCGGTTTATTTTTCTCAACGAACGTTATTCAGTAGAATAGATATTACAGAAGATAACGAGAAAATACAATAAGGTACTGTGAAACTACTTCTAGAGTAGTAATAAAATCGTAGTCCTCAATGCTACTCGCTAGCTATAAAACAGCGCTTGCACTAGCTTAAGCCGGGTACTCATCAGCGAGCTGTAACTGTAACCGTTGCACGTTACAGTTACCGAAAATCAACGTAGTTCGCGAGCGGAACGCACTGTGCTCGCAGCGAGCCGATGACGGCCAGGTACTCATTGCGTAAGTGCAACGTTACTATAGTGTGTACGTGATTCGCAAGCCTTCCACGAGCAGAGGGCCTACTCTGAAGCTCGAAAATCGAAGTTCGTATCGTACCGTCCCTCTCGCTGTCGTATTAAATAGTATTAGTGTCAGAGGGGCCGAATGACACGAACCTCGATTTTCGAATATCGTAGTAGCCCTGCAGAACAAGTGCGTGCCGCAGTGATAACCGACGAGTGTCGGTTTCTAGAACCTCGTTACTGTATCTGTTACAGCTCGCTTGATGAGGACGCTTGGTGAGGGTGCTCGATGAATGATGTCACGCGCGAAGATCGTTTGACGCGTACACACTAGAACCTCGTAACGTATATGTTCGGTTACAGTTACAGCTCCTAGTGAGTACCCGGCTTTAAAAAGAGCGCTTAACCTTTTAGATGAGTGAAATAATGGGATGAATATGCATTATTCTGAGTCGCGTCTGTTTAAATCACCTCTCAGTGAAACGAGCCCTCTCTCGCACGAGTGAAGGACCTCTCTCCTCTACTGAAACTGAGCACTTTAGAATACGCAATATATAAACACCAATTTTCTCTTAAATAATCGAACGTGTTACAAAACTGGAAAATAAATAGGATAACGTAAAAAATCATCGATATATGTTGATAAATAAGGAATATACTGAATCTGTAACTATAACAGTATTAAATAAAACAAATAGCAACTAAATGAGTCATCACTTAAAACTGCAGTAATAAAATAAATATTTTTGGTTTTCTCATTTTAGGCCTGTTACACCACACATTGACACTTTATGTGACAGATATCTGGTGATGACAGCCATCTCTGTTTGTTTGGTCCACATAAACAGAAATGGCGGCATCACATTTACATAAAATTCATCAAAGAGCGGTGAAAGAGGTCCTTAAACTAAGAATAATACATTAGTATTACTTTAGGTTATGTTAGTACTTACTTGTAAGCGACGCAGGCAGCTGTCACTGCCAGGGTTAGAAATACAGCGAGTCCGATGAAACAATATATTATAACTGTCTGCGTCTCTGAGCAGCGTGCAACAAAACGACACTTCACTCCCTTGTTATATTTACAAAATAGTAAATTTAATTACTTAAGTACTCAATTGTTCTGAGTTTGGCTGTACGCACGTGTACGTAATATTGAAAAACGTATTGCTAGTATTAAAACCAAATTTGCAGGCGTAATCACGACGAGATTTCGTGGCGTAGTTTCAGCAAAACGTGCTTAGACCTGCCTTACTTAAATTGGGCGAGAATTATCGTCCAGGTACATTACCGTCCATGAATACGTAATCATTTTATAAATCCATAGCCGCGCAGCCCCGTAATATACAGTAAGGACGGAGTATTTTGACCCAATGGAGGGTGAGTTTCGCCCATATGAAAACCAAATATATTAGGTCTAATTAAAAACCAACCACATAACAATATAATGTTCAAAGTTACCCTTCAAGGCCAAAGAAACCTACTAAACCTTTGCTTCAACGAAACGCACGACTCGCATCGTCTAAATGATGTTATACTTAAGCTTATTTTTAGCGTTTACCTCCTTGACACATAGGATCGGTGCCCAAGAACCCGCAGCGAGGGGTGTCGAGCGGCGGGCCGCGGCGGCCCCCGGGCCAGTGGATGGCCTTCCCTGCTACCGGCTTGTAGCTGCTGTTCAACCCGTGGTAGAAAGCCACCACCTAAGAATGCCGTATGAAAAAACACTCGTCAATAGTAATCTATCTAAACCTTTAAACGAGCAATGTTTGTATAAATATTTAAGGATCTAAACAATGTCTCCAATAAAATTTGCTATGTAAGCTTTTTCAAAGGTCAACAATAGATTTTACTCGTAGTGGTTTTAACGTTCGTCTTGGTCGTATTATTATTATTTCAATGTGTAATTCATAAAATTAGAATGAAACCAAACATCAGCGAGCTATAAAATATGTTAATACCGAGAGTAAATTTAACGGTGACTTTTACAATCCACCCCCGATCGATTTCAGCTATAAAAACAAGCCAAGGAGTTTAGCTCGCGGCGAAGTGAGGTGGTTATTATCAAGCCGCACGAAACAATTTTTTACCTCATCATCATCATCATCACCCCAGCCTATATACGTCCCACTGCTGGGCACAGGCCTCCTCTCAGATGAGAGAGCTTGGGCAGTAGTTCCCACGCGGGCCAGTGCGGATTGGGAACTTCACACACATCATTGAATTGCTTCGCAGGTATGTGCAGGTTTCCTCGCGATGTTTTCCTTCACCGTAAAGCTCGTGGTAAATTTCAAATGTCATTCCGCACATGAATTTCGAAAAACTCAGAGGTGCGAGCCGGGTTTTAACCCACGATCCTCTGCTTGAGAGGCAAACCGCCAGCGCCACGGCCAGCACGGCTTAATTTTTTACCTGCAAAACCCGAAAGTTAAATAAAGTGACTAAGTCAAACAACTGTCGACCAAACTCAACGCTATTAAGTTGATTGCGAAAATAAAATGGAATAAATAAAGCGAGCAATGGCCTCTCAAAGAAAAAAAAAAAACAATTTTTTGAACATTTTCAGTATACTCGTAATAATCGAAAATCTGTCACAACTGCAAAAAGCTAATAAGTTTTTTGGCTATTCAATTACAGCGCCTTTTAAATAAAAAAGTTGAGAATTTAGACTGTCGAATAATAAAATACTTATTCGAGAGAAAATAGATTAAGCAGCTCCTTTTGTTTTTAAAATAAAAGATAAAAATATTTTTCTATTGTTTCGTTCAGTATCATGTCTCAAAAATATTTACAAAATCTCTTAAAGGTCACATCCTTTACAGTGTACCCTTTTACCTTATTCAGACACTTTATCATGGAGCTGTAAGAAATTCTTTGTACCTTTTTCGTTCCGAAACAAACTTGAAAAGGAATCCCTGGCACCGCGTCGAAGTAATTTTGTACAAACACTTTGATAATGTTCTGTCAAAAACATATAAATGACCCTTAAAAACAATTGACGTAAAAAGAAAATAACAATTTTATAAGGAAATAACGGTACGTGATTACCTACTGTATTATCTTTGGATACAACATGCAGCTGTATCCGCTGCAAGGCAATTTTGCTTGCTATGAGTTGATAAATATTCTGGCAACGCTTCGGCATAGCTACTGTCGCTTAATTATCGCAAACTATATGACGGACATCGCTTCTCATCGCACATGAGTTTCGTGGTACAAGGTAGGCAGTTGCTGTCAAATGGGTAGACGGGTGGGCGAGCGGATGAGGCAACCAAATTGACATTTTGTTCAGGTATGCGCTTCGAGTGTGTTGTTTGCGTGTCTTTGTCTGTTTTATCTAGGTACAGTTAATAATTGTTCCTAATATTAAACTACCTCTGTACTTACTTCAAACTTTCCAGTAACAGGGTCAAGGTCCAAGATGGCATAGTCAGCATCCCTGTCTCCCACTGCATCGATGCGTACATGGCCCGTTATACCTAAACAAAAAAATATGAGCTCATGTAAAACGTGTGTATGTAATACCCCTAAATCTCAACCGCTAATTGTAAATCAAGAGAAAAAAAGTTGCTTGGGTGTAGTTCATGCAGTTTGAATAAATAAATATCATGGAATGATTGACGTCAATACGGTATTTGACAACTCCTAATTTTGTCATATCTTAATATAATTATGAAAATATAGATATAAAGATAGTGTTTAGCGAAGAGAAAATTTAAATCTGTTGAAAATAGGATTTATAGTGATTTTTTGAAAAATCTATATACCTGTCTCTTTCTCAAACGCTTTTCTCTATGCAGCAAGTATGGCGGTACTGGCGTGTGACGTCACATGCCAAGTATGTCTTTCTCTGTCTAATCTTGAATTTCAAACCTTTATAACTTTGGTACTTGTAAAGGTAGCTTAAAAATTGTTTTCTATTCGATAACAGGCATCGTGTAGTTTTAATTTATAAAACATATACAAAATGGTCAAATACTGTATTGATCTAGTCCCAAATTGGGGATGTCTAAAAAAAATTACCCACGGTTTTTATATTTTTTTTGTACAGAAAAGTCAATTATAAGAAACTAATTTCAATATTTTTTCATTTAGTTCACTACTTTTTTCAAAATTAATTATTGAAAATATTTTGGTTGATGACGTCACAATTCGATAAAGTGCTACCACATAGTTGATTAGTTCATGACTTTGTCATGTGGCACACTCTTTGTATAGCCGTAATATGTATTTTGATTAGTTTATGTGCCGATAGATGTCGCTGTACGGGAAATTAAATCAACCTGAATCGCGCTGGCGAGATTTTTCCTAGGAAGTATAAAAGGGGTGTCAAATTTAAATATATTGTCATTCGCCGAGCAACCGTTGTTTGATTTATATCAAGGACAGCGGTTGAACATGGTCCTTCAGAACTCGGATCTCCAGTAACTTGGAGGTGACCAAGCGGACCGCGGCGCTTCTCGGAGCCGTCAAGCGGCAGGTCGGGCTGAGGAAGCCGGACCTGCAGACGTAGGGGCCCGAGGAAGCGGCGGCCGCTACCTTCCGGGGCGAGGAAGGAGGGAGCTGGAGCTGGAGGTGCGCGCGCAGAGGATAGTGTCGCGAGGTATTGCGTGCGAAGCGGGAAAACTGTAAGTGACAAGCCATTTAACTTTGTACCTTAGGTTTCGGACGGAAGAGTCAAAATTCAGTGCAATAGAATATTCAAGCAAAAGTGAACCTTATTATAGTTAGTTTAAAAACTTAGAAAATTAGCTAGAAATTAGGACTTGTAAAATTTAGCATGAAAAGTGGTTCTAACGGGAACCTATGCCCGATTTTCGTCAGTCCTTAAAACTCAAACACTTGTAAAATTTGAGAATTATTTTTGGACTTAGAAAAATTTGGCTTTAAGGACTTAGAAATTTTTTGAAGAAGTGGACTAATATCTTTGGTAAAAATGGAAGTGGTAATTAAAATTCAAATGCAAAAGTGCAACCAAATTACTAAAGACTTTAAAAATTATAAAAAATCACCAAAAGATCGGATCACTAAACCTTATATTGAGATAAGGCTCCAACGGTTGGAAGAACTCTGGAAAAAGTTCTGTGAAGGTCACGATCGACTATTAGAAGAGTATTCGGCAGAGTACGATACGAGTATTTACGCAGAAAAGGAAGTTTTTGACGTGACTAGCGAAATTTACATGGAGTATAAAGAGGAGTTATTGACGGCTGCACAAATGTTTATTGGTGAAGTTATGACCAAAAATTCAAAAGACCAATTGTCGGAAAATGCGATTTCAAAACAAGTTTGTATTAAACTGCCAAAAATTGTAATACCAATTTTTTCGGGTAATTATTCGGAGTGGGTAACCTTTAAGGATTTATTTGAATCTCTGGTGCATAACAACAGTACAATTAAAGATGTTGAAAAACTACATTATTTAAAGGGATATCTGACTGGTGAAGCGGAATTGTTACTTCGCCAGATACCGATTTCTAATGCAAACTATTCAAAATGTTGGGAGCTTCTAAAGCAGCGCTACGACAATAAACGGTTCATATGCAATATGATTTTAAAACGCTTTTTGAGTCAAAAAAATGCTGCTGTAGAATCTTCAACATTCTTGAAAGAGCTCATTGACACTAGCTCGGATTGTTTGAGTGCCTTAGCTAACATCGGTGTAGACGTGAGTACATGGGACGCTATTGTCATCCATTTGCTCACTCTAAAGTTAGACCAAGAGACTCGCAAGCAGTGGGAATTGAGTGCAACTGGAGGTACAGATTCCAATACATTGCCATCTTTCCAAGAATTCAAAGATTTTATTACCAACCGATTCAGAGCTTTAGAGTTTGTGGAGACCAAAAAAACCATCGAGTGGGATTCACCACTTTAGTCAGGTCAAACCTCGTGTCTTACACACCGTCCAAAACACTCAATGCCCCTGTTGTTCGGAAATACACAAAATTATATTTTGCAAACAATATGCAGCCCTTGATGTTAACGCTCGTCGTAATTTTGTTCAGGAGAAGGGTTTATGCTTCAACTGTTTGGGCAATAATCATTCTGCCAAGTTTTGCCAGAATGCGACTTCATGTAAGATTTGCAAGCGTCGTCACCATACCTTGTTGCATCCTACAGATGCTACACCAGCAAACACTTCTGGCGCTAAGGTTAGCAATGTGGGCACAGTCGAAGCAGAAGAGCCGCCGCTTGTTACGAATTGTTTTGCAAGAGGGACTGGGCAAGTTTTGTTGGCAACTGCGATTGTCAATGCTAAATCCAAAAGCGGAGTATACATGGCAATTCGAGCATTATTGGATCAAGGATCGCAGGCTTCTTTTATAACTGAAGCTACCGCACAATATTTAGGGCTAAAAAAGGAGCCAATCAAAGGGAACATTTCAGGTCTTGGTGGGGATAATAATCTTATATCTAAAGCTATGGTTATATTGCATCTACAGTCTTTGGCTCATCCAAACATAAATATATCTGTACAAGCTTATGTACTGAAAACGATTACATCTTTTCTTCCAGCAAATAAGGTCATGGATTTAAATGGATTAAACATAACAGGAATACAATTGGCGGATCCTGATTATCACACACCTAATAAAATCGACGTTTTACTAGGTGCTGAGGTATATAGTCGGGTAATTCAGGATGGCGTCAGGAAGAATAACCAGGGAACACTGCTAGCTCAATCAACAACATTGGGATGGATATTGTCTGGGATAGTTGATTCATTTAACACAACATTTTCGGGAATAACGGTTTTACACTCTTTATTTTTAATTTTTTTATCTGTGGTCAAGTCTAGTGTCAACTGTCAACCAACTTTCACTATTGTCAATCCGTTCCATCCTCGTAACATAATTGTTTTTCCCTGGATTCCGATTACCCTAATATACTTACTCGTCGACCTGTGCTAGTACCTTGGACTGAACCTGCTTATTCGTTGAACTTTGCTTGCCTCTGGATACCGAGATGAATAAAAAATGTATTGTACCAAGTCGCACCAACACTACTAGCCGTAATAGTAAAAAAGCTTTTGTGCACGTAAATAAGAACTTGAAAAAGCTATGGTGTTATAAATAAGATATCGATGTCGATTCAAAACGCCAGTGTTATTGCTGTGAAGATCATCTAAACGTAAGTAATTTATTTTATACAGTTACTAGTACCTACAAATACGAGTATAACTATTGTCGTATTTGCAGAAGATGCACTATCATGCGTGAAACTTGAGTCATGTCTGATTTATGTTGGAGTGCAGAAAAAAAGGGCAGAGAATTCCAGATATTACATACTTAATTATTTTGTATATGAGTAGGGGTCACAAAATACCAACTTTAGAAAATGGTATAGTATATATATATATATATATATTTCAGTTAGCATTTATTTTATAAATCTAATAAATAACGCCGTTTTTTATGCACCCATGTAATTTAGTTTTCATCGTATTAAGCTTCTGTACCATGAACCTAATTTAGTTTTTTTTTATAGCTGGAATTTAGAAAATTGATATTCTGCCACCAAACTCAGTCATCATGGCAGACAGAGGCTTCAAATAAATTGAAACTGAGCTGATAACAAAAGTTGCTCCGCCCTCCCAGCGTGTACTCTGGTATCAAGCCTAGTAAAGTTACATGAACCATATTGTTGTTAAAGCATGCGGTGTGATTAATTTGCAAAGTGAGATAATAAAAAGTGAATAAACAACCAAAATAGTTTTATTTTATTTTCAACCTTAAAACTACTCACTACTACTGCTCTGTAGTTTGGCACAACAAATGTAAATTAAAAATGTAACTCTTAGCAGAAATAAACTTTTCCATCTTTTCTATCTATCTATCTCACATTATATTTTCATCAGTATCACCTTGTTTAGTTAACTTTTTTAAGGCATAGCATTTTGACGACCAGATGGCCTAGTGGTTAGAGAACCTGATTACGAAGCTTGGGGTCCCGCGTTCGATTCCCGTGTCAGGGCAGATATTTGTATGAAATATACGAATATTGCTCTCAGGTCTTGGGTGTTTAATATGTATTTAAGTAATTATCTATGTATATAAGTATGTTTTTCCGTTGCCTAGTACCCACAACACAAGCTTTTCTTAGCTTACTTTGGGACTAGGTCAATTGCTGTGAATTGTCCCGTGATATTTACGTGCAGAACGATCGGTATCCGGGACCAAGCCAAGTAGTTTTCAAAGGGAACCGTATGTTGTCGTAAATGCTGAAATATCAGTGTCCGGGGCCAAATAAAGGTTTTTTCAAACGGAAAAGTGCAAGTCGTCGTAAGTGCAGAAAGATCGGTGTCCGGGGCCAAACAAAGTTGTTCTCAAAGAGAGAAGTGTAAGTCGTCGTAAGTGCAGAAAGATCGGCGTCCGGTTTAACCAAAGGTTCATTCAGAAAAGGTCATCGGAATCCGGTATAAACACAGCCAGGGTATTTTACTTAATTCCGCTCAATACAATATTCGTCGCAAAACAAACAAGAATGACAATTTACAGTAATGACACTTTGCCGGCACTGTCAGTGCCAAATGTCAGATTGCCGATCCAAATCAAACTCCGTAGTATAATCCACGCGTAAATTGTGAAGAGTTCTAACCACACAGAATAAAGTACGACTTGGACCGGTTACGCAGTTTACACCAATGTCAAATGAAGGTCATAGCTTATTTGTTAAATAATAAATTAATTACGTTATATTAAAATTAAATAACTACAGAAAACGAGTTAAAAGCATTTATCTCGAAACGGTTTTCGATTTACTATACATTGCAAAAAAATAGACATCCCCAATTAAGCAAAGCTTTTGCTACGGATACTACGAATAAAAATACTTATAAACGTCCAAGACTCGAGACCAAACATTAATATAATTCAAGTTTAAACCTGGGACTTCAAGCTTCGTAGTGAAGAGCTTAGCTAACCGGTCGTCAAAATGAAGAGCAAGATGCAATCCAACAACAATTCAGAAAATTCTAGAATTTTATTCCACCACCAGATCTAATTCTTCACACAAGAAAAACTACGAGTGAACGCTAGTGATGTATCATCAAACTCTTACCGTGAAAGTCCCGGCCCCACATGCGTCCCGTGATGTTGCGTCCGTCGCGGATGTCGCCGTGCTCCGTCAATGTCTCGTTCAACGCCATCCCTAGCAAATAAACGCCGTCGTAGAACGCCCCGATGAAGAAGTTCACCTGAAAACTGTCCTATATTAAGCCAACAACAGATAGAGTCACGTGGGGTAAACGTACGCAGTGGGTAAGTGTACGCAATGAGGGCTATCGTTTTTTGTCTCACTAGATGGCGCACTGTTGCGTGAGGTTTTTAAGTGTGGCTTTCAAAGTCTGTTACGGGCGTGAAAACTACACCTTAAAACCGTACCATAAAAATCGAGCATGCCACAGTGTTGCATAGTCACCGTTTTGTTCGGAAAAAAGGGAGGACAAAGGTTTCCGAAAGACAAAATTGTCTAAAAACACAGACAGTCATTGCCCCGGAACGCATATTTGCCATAATTAATTTTAGATATTGCAAAATATTCACAGAATTTTTCTAATTATAAATAAACCCGCATAGCTCACCGAAAAACTATGAGAGTTGACATTTCGGAGACCTCACGCTACACTAGCGCCTCTAGTGGCGAATTCATACGCGATAGCCCTCATTACATACATTTTGGACGGAAATGTATGGGATTGCGTACACTTACCCATTGCGTACGTTTACCCCTGATGACTCTACATAGATTACTCGTAGGAGACACATACAATACATAGTTCATACAGGGGGGGCTACTACGAAATTCGAAAATTGAAGTCTGTATCGTACCGCCTTTCTCACTTTCGTATCTATCTTGTATAATTAGTGTAAGAATATTTAGTGTCAGCGGGTCGGCAAGCTATGAAGTTCGAATTTTGCACTTATATTTACTATAGGGCCAGATCTATTGAGTAATGTTTTTCCATCGTATATTATCTGATAAGTTCTTATTTATTTTGCTTTCTCAATTATCTTTGATAAACTTCATTGAGCTAGTTGAGACAGCAAGGTATATACCTACGAACAAAACATTATTCACTATATCGATAAGTACTAGTTTATGTGACTGTTATAACTTAATACGGAATAAGAGAAGAGTGTGGGTTTATGAAACGAACTGACACGCTAAGCTGCAGGAGAGCCGAGTTTTTTAATTTGTAATTATGTACCTACAGTTACATAAAATGATGTATTTTCGCACATTTTGTAAACAAAACAAACTAATTTTTACAATGACACAAACTGAACATCAATAACCCTCCTCTCTTCGGAGTCGGGTAAAAATGGCGCCAAGTGAAATCTTTTCCCGCAACCGTCTATTTTTTTAAATTCAGAAACAAACTAGACGCGGCCCCAACTCTCATCTACTCATGTCATTCGATAGCAAATAACGTGCGTAAAAAAAAACGATTACAAATAAAAAGTCATCTCGACTGATATTACTTATAGGGCTATGCGGTATTGGTTTGATGGCGATACCGGTATTATTCCGGTATTCAAATTTTGAAAACCGGTATCCCGGTATTTCGGTAAATTTTCGGTATTTTCCGTATTTTCCCCTTATTTTTCTTTCTTTCTGTATAAGTCTGTTGTTTTGTTGAAATATAACCAATATAAATGAAAAGCAAGATTTAATAAACTTCCCTTTTAATGAGCAAGTATTAAAATAAAAAACTGAAGTTGTTAATTGTTAACTAATACTAATATGGGTTTCTCTAATTTTTCGGTGAAAATTGTTTCGCCGATTATTAGTTCCCAACCAAATTTTCGCATAATATCTTTTGCTTGTACGAGGCTCATTAAATATCCAGTTCAAGCTTGAAAGGTCTCTACTGATGAAATCTACGCTCCGCCCGGAACCTGCTCAGCTCCAAAACCCCGAGAGCTTTCAGCTCAAACTTCAAAACCGTTTCGAATGCCTGTGTGGCGACGTGGACGATTACAACGACGGGTTTGTGGAAGCTGTCCGTATGGTCGGGTCTAACTTCTTCAAAACCCGCCAAACTATAACCAATAGGCTCTCGCGCTCTAACCTTAGGCTCATGGAGCTGCTACAGTCCTCTGGTGACGCTTGTCGGTATCGGCAGTTCAATAGGCAGGCAGATCTCAAAGTCTCTGAAGTGTGATGTACGCCGATTTAATACCAAAAGCATTGAAGAGGCTGTTAAGCGTAACAGAGGCTCTAAGGTGTTTACCAGGTATCTGTCTGTTAGTCAAAGGCGGTTAATGAAGTTGAAGACCGACGACGGCAGCATTATTTCATCCAAACCTGAGCTGTTGGGGGAAGTCGAGAGGATTTATGGATAGCGACACGACAACCCGAACACCCGTCGAAAATCTAGCTAAAGACCCGAGCGCTAGATTAACCCGACACTATCACGAAGACATCCCGGACGTCAGCCTGTACGAGATTAGTATGGCCCTCAAACAGCTTAAGAATGACAAAGCCCCGAGTGACCATGAAATTACAGCCGAACTCCTGAAGGAGGGTGGTAATTCAGTCCTTAAGGACCGCCAGACGCCGTTTAGTTCCGTCCTCCACCAAGGGAGAACGCCGAAAGCATGGAACAGAAGACAGTGGTGGTGCTCATCTTCAAAAAAGGTGATAACACATTGCTGAAGAATTATAGACCCATCTCACTTCTGAGCCATGTTTACAAGCTGTTTTCCAGGGTCATCACAAATCGTCTCGCAAGCAGGTTTCACGATTTCCAGCCTCCCTAACAAGCCGGCTTCCGAAAAGGCTATAGTATCGTAGACCACATGTACGTTGCGTTGCGGCAGGTTATACAAAAGACCGAAGGGTATAACCTCCCCCTTTGCCTTGCATTTGTGGACTACGAGAAAGCCTTCGATTCGATCGAGACTTGGGCTGTGCTGCAGGCTCTCCAGCGGTGCCAACTTGACTACCGGTATATCGAAGTGTTGAAGTGTCTGTACAAAAACGCCACTATGTCCGTCCGACTACAGGACCAGAGCACGAAGCCTATTCCTCTGCAGCGGGGAGTCAGACAAGGAGATGTGATCTCTCCGAAACTGTTCACCGCTGCATTGGAGGATGCTTTTAAGGTTCTGGACTGGAAACGACGAGGCATCAACATGAATGGCGGGTACTTCACTCGCCTTCGATTCGTCGACGATATTGTAGTCATGGTTGAGACGGCTATGTATACCTGGGACAAACGGTCCAGTTAGGTAGGTCCAACTTCGAGAAAGCTTACACTACAAATAAATAAAACAAACTTGTGCGCGGTAAATTTTAAATTTGAAAGTAGATTAGGAGGTAAGTAACTTCAAAAGCCATAAGTCTGAAGACACAAGTTATTAAAAGTGCTTGCTTGTTTGAAATTAAAGTCGATTATTACTATTTTAAACACAAAGTCAAAATACCGAAAAACCGGTTTTGTAGATATTTAATACCGGTATTAAAAAAGGGGAAAAAATGTCCGGTATCCCGGTTTTTCGGTAATACCGAATACCGGTATCCATGCCCTAATTACTTATAGAATACAATACGGTATTTGACAACTTCTGAATTTGCCATATCTTAATATTATTATGAAAATATAGATAAACAGACAGTGTTTAGCGAAGAGAAAACTTAATTCGGTTGAAAATTGGATTTATAGCGATTTTTTGAAAAATCTATATACCTGTCTCTTTTTCAAACGCTTTTCTCTATGCAGCAAGTATGGCTAATTTCAAACCTTTATAACTTTGTTATTTGTAAAGGTAGCTTAAATATTGTTTCTCTATTCGATAACAGGCATTGTGTAGTTTTAATTTATAAAACACATACAAAATAGTCAAATACCGTATTGGGTTTTGAGAGATGTTAGAAACTTGAATGTCACAATAAAATCTATTTGGATGTGCACAGACACAGAATAGATAATAGTACAAGTAAGAAATTTGTATTCAAACGAAACAGTTTATCTTTTATGCTGGTCATGAATTCATGAACTTCACACACACCAATAAACTGCATCGCAGTTGTTCGCAAGATTTCCCGCAATGTTTTTCTTCACCGAGAAGCTCGCGGTTAATCCTACTATCCTACTTCCTACTAATATTATAAATTTGAAAGTTTGTGAAGATTTGGATATTTTGAGGTTTGGATGTTTTTTTACTCAATCATGTCTAAACCGCTGAACCGATTTAGATGAAATTCGGTGTACAGATAGTTCGAGTCTCGGAAAAGGACATAGGATAGTTTTTATCCCGGAAAATTGCATAGTTCCCATTCCATCATCATCATCCTCCCAGCCTATATTCGTCCCACTGCTGGGCACAGCCCTCCTCTCAGAACAAGAGGGCTTAGGCCGTAGTTCCCACGCGGGCCCAGTGCGGATTGGGAACTTCACACGCACCATTGAATTGCTTCGCAGGTTTGTGCAGGTTTCCTCACGATGTTTTTCCTTCACCGCAAAGCTCGTGGTAAATTTGCCGCACATGAATTTCGAAAAACTCAGTGGTGCGAGCCGGGGTTTGAACCCACGACCTTCTGCTTGAGAGGCAATAGGTCAAACCACTAGGCCACCACGGCTTCCCGTATCCCGTGGGATAGCGATAAACAAATACTACGCGGACGGAGTCGCGGGCAACAGCTAGTTTCAAATAACTACAAGGTTATACCCCGTATAATATTTTTTCGTCGATGGTATCCTTCCATCGGTTCTTCGAACTATGCAAGGGGCATGTTTTTATGTATAACATCTGAAATTTATTTCGTGTGAGAAAATGGGGTAATTTTTTCCCTATTTATATGCGTAGGGAAATTGACGCGGGCCGCAATAAAACGCAGAAGGAAATTCTTAGTGGATTTTTACGAGCGGATATCGGAATTCGAATTACCCTGCACAGAGACGTATTGACATATGACTATACTCATCAAAAATGCCTATACTGGTTGCACTATAGCTTGGTGCAAATGACATTTGACATAACGTTTCGTTTTACTCAAAGAGAGTTGCTGCGGTCTATACGTTTGGAGTTTTATTTAAATTGCAGTTCAAATAATATGTCTGGAATGAAATATTTTAACATATAGAAGCTGTGTTAGACGAATAAAATTTACGGTATTTATTTTTTATTATCCATAAAAAAACACTCCAAGTCACTCAGAGGGCTATGGAGAGGGCTATGCTCGGGTTTCTCTGCGGGATAGAATTAGAAATGATGATATCCGCAGTAGAACTAAGGTTATCGACATAGCCCGAAGAATTGCGAAACTAAAGTGGCAGGTGGCGGGGCACATTGCTCGCAGGACTGATGGCCGATGGGGCCAGAAGGTTCTCGAATGGCGTCCGCGGACCGGGAGACGAGCTGTCGGTAGGCCTCCAACAAGATGGAGCGACGACTTGGTTAAGATCGCGGGATCGCGGTGGATGCGGAAAGCACAAGACTGAGTAGAGAGCCTTGGGGAGGCCTATGTCCAGCAGTGGACGTCTTTCGGCTGACATGATGATGATAAAAAAAACAAAGTACGTCAAAGTAACAAAACGTAATATGCATGTAACGAGACATTAGACTAGTTTAGTGATGCAACACCACTGTACCACGTGTATATCGATACCTTTTATTAATTTGTTAGTATGAACGTGTAAAGTTCGTATTTCATTCTGTGGAATCTGTGCGTTTTCTTCGGGCGCGTAAATCAATAGACAGAACAAAGAAAAGAAGAAAGAAAGAAGACATTAATTCACATTCACAAAGACACACAAATACAACAAAATAAAAAAAATAACAATAAAAGGCAAACACAAATAAAACAAAAAAGAAATACAAAAATGAAAATACACGATTTTGTGTGTCCCCGCAAAAGTGAAACGGCCGCTGACTCAGCATTATGCTGAGGCGTCAGACGCCTGCAGCGCTGATATTCTGTCAGAACCGTCTGTGATGTGACTCACGGAATGATACATAAATATACTAAACTTATCCATGTGTAAGTAAAATTAAGAAATAAAATTGATAGACGACCAATAAATAGAACAACTAATTAACAATTAAAAACCAAAAAAATATATATTTAAAAATGTCCGTCGACGGCATAGTTCCTAGGAGACAGTGTTTACGCGTTGAATGGCCAGGCCAGTTTGATCGAGTCGACTTTTAAACATTCCACCTCATAGTCTGTTTTATCGATTGCAGTTTTAAACACTCCACCTCACTAGTCTGTGATTTTGACAAATGTCATTTGCACCATGCTAAGTTTTATTCACTACTAGCTTTTGCGCGCGGCTTCGCCCGCGTGGGATTCGGTTATCGCGCGCTCTTCCCTCGGGAACTGTGCATTTTTCCGGGATAAAAAGTAGCCTATGTCACTCTCTGGAACATAAACTACCTCTATGCCAAAAATCACGACGTTTCGTCGCTCCGTTTTGACGTGAAAGATGGACAAACATACCTACAAACGCACACACTTTCGAATTTATAATATTAGTGTGGATAGACAGTTTCGATCATTTCAATAAAGACGTATTCAATAAATACTACTGAACTAAAAGAATTTCCTTGCTCACCCGCGACCTTACGATAGCTAAGCTTATGCAAAAATACGCGTGTTCATGCAGTTCCTCCACCTTCACACTGTAAGAACACACACAAATCACACAAACCCATCTATCACCACCACCACACTACACTGACGCGTTTCGAACTCAACCAGAGCTAATCTTCAGAGTGACACAGAGTGAGTGAGTGAGTGTTTTTTCATTGATATGGACCTCCGCAAAGTAACGCCTGATTCAATAAATACTACTGAGTCAAAATATCTGTCTAGGGATAATGAGTATCCAAAGACCTTTTTTGATGTGTGTATTTCAGCATTTAACAAGGCTTGTCTGGATTAAGGATAACCCTTGTACAGATTTTTATCGATTTTGGTTCAAAATGGGCATGACGTGACGAGGTAGGTACGCTTTAAACGTTGATTAATATATGAAAACATTTGTCAACCACAATAAAACAAACCCGCAAATAATTTGTGTATTCTTCTGCAAAAAAAATGTTTCTTGCTATCCCATGGCAAATACAGAGCAACGAAATCCCTCTAGTTTGTGTGCCATAGTATCATTATTAATCCGCGCGTAATAATCATTATTAATTAATAAGATCCGCGCGCCTGGCAGCTGTTCAGCGGTGGGTGTGACAATGGTTGGGCATCAAAGGGATTGTAAAATAAATTGAAGGCGTGCAATTTATAAAGCTCTGCGTTTGGTGTGATATTATAGCTAATTATGTATTTAATACGAATACAACATTGCCATGCGTTTTCCTTCGCCGAAAAGCTCATGATTTTCAACTGTATTCATCATCATCATCATCCCAGCCTATATACGTCTTACTGCTGGGCACACGCCTCCTCTCAAAATGAGAGGGCTTGGGCCATAGTTCCCACGCGGCGTGGGCCCAGTGCGGCTTCGGAACTTCACACACACCATTGAATCGCTTCGCAGGTGTATGCAGGTTTCCTCACATTGTTATCCTTTACCGTAAAGCTCGTGGTAAATTCAAATGTAATTTCGATAAACTCAGGGGTGCGAGCCGGGGTTTGAACCCACGATCCTCTGCTTGAGAGGCTATAGGTCAAACAACTAGACAGCCACGATTTGTTTTTCATAAATGCTCTCTAACTTAAAATAAATACTGCGCAAATAATATCGCTGGTTTTAAACTGACTTTTCATGATTAAGAGGCTATAAAGGTATTTGTCCAAGTTGCAAAAGCTGAGCAATATTATTAACAGAATTTTCATTTGAATAAAATACTTCTCCGCTCTTAGTACTAAATCTGTCGAGATAAAGCTTGATAAATGAAGTTTGTTTTAAAACAAGAAACGTTTTATTTATTCAAAGTATCTTTTTCATCCTCGATTTTTGTAATATTAAATCATATATTGGTGAGGAGAATATAAAACCGATCATTAGATTAGGCGGCTTTGCAAAAAAGAAAGAGTTTATTCTCAATCTCAATACGATTAGCTTTATAATTTCGACATTTTAAAACTCTGGCATTTATGAACGAGTTTACAATTGTTTTTTTTGTTTAGGAAGTTGAAACTATTCCTTGTTCAATTCCATTTATATTTGAAAAAAAAACTACCACCTGTAAAAGTTTTAAAATCGGGAATGTTATTTTTTACTTTCTAATGTGCTTTTTTAGGGTTCCGTAGTCAACTAGGAACCATAGTTTCGCCATGTCTGTCCGTCTGTTTGTCTGTCTGTCTGTCCGCAGCTCTGCTCAGAGACCGTTAGTACTACAAAGCTGTAATTTGGCATGAATATACATATCAGTTATGCCGACAGTGGTAAAATAAAAAACAATAAAAAAATTTTTAGGTTACCTCTCATAGATGTAAAGTGGGGTGATTTTTTTTCTTGATTAAACCAATAGTGTTGGGTATCGTTGGATAGGCCTTTTAAAACCATTACCTTAACGATTTTTCGATTCAGTGATCTGTTTGCGAAATATTCAACTTTAAAGTGCAAATTTTCATTAAAGCAGAGCGTCCCCCCCCCCTCTAAAATCTAAACTGTTCGGCTAAGATTGCTTGAGAATTAGTAGTAGTTTAAGAGTAAAACGTTTTTTTGTATTGGCTACGGAACCCTATCTCGGGCGTGTCCGACACGCTCTTGGCCGGTTTTTTTAATATCAACTCCTTGGAAGTGATTTTCTTTATTACCTATATCACTAAGTACACTACTTTTTGCAACCATGGTATTTACAAGTTAAACTATTTTTCATTGTTTGTTTTCATTTTAGTTATTTAGCAAACTATTAACCCTATCCCAAAAAATCCGTGAAGCCCTATTGGTTTGACCTATCGCCTCTCAAGCAGAGGATCATGGGTTCAAACCCCGGCTCGCACCTCTGAGTTTTTCGAAATTCATGTGCGAAATTACATTTGAAATTTACCACGAGCTTTACGGTGAAGGGAAACATCGTGAGGAAACCTGCACAAACCTGAGAAGCAATTCAATGTTGCGTGTGAAGTATCCAATCCGCACTGGGCCCGCGTGGGAACTACGGCCCAAGCCCTCTCGTTCTGAGAGGAGGCCTGTGCCCAGCAGTGGGACGTATATAGGCTGGATTGGATGGATTATCCCTATCTCAAATACGCAATTATTAAAGTTTATGACTAGTCACAGTGAATTATTAACGAATTTAGGGTTACAATACAAAGGCTAAAATAATTTAGTACGTATATATATCTGACACGCGAACCCTCATTACTAAGCTGCTAAGTAATACAGACGTAATACAAAGTTGTGGCTAGAATCTGATTAAACTATGAAAATTTACATTAAATTATTTATTGTCGTTTACAGATCTTAGTAAGCTTCCATTAGAATTTTACTTACAACCCTAATAATTTTATAAATGTGAAAGTTTGTATGTGTGTGTGTGGTGTTTGTTACTTCCTCTGAGTTTATATTGTTCACCCACTGATTATAATGTTTGACCACGCATTACTTTTTTTTACAGAGTAGTCCGATTTTGATAATTCTTTTTTTATTGGATAGGATTGGGTAGGTATACCTTGAAGTTGGTCCTATACAGTGTGTGGCCCAGAACCGGGGATAATATTAAAAACAGAGGCTCTATAGATCACCGGTAATTGGATCATCATGGTCCCATTTAATTAAAATCAAAACTTAACTTGGTTTTTTCTAACAAACTTAATAGTAAATTCAATGTACGCCACCCTAGAACCCACAGTCGATGTCTGTCACGCTACAAATATCAAACATTTTGCTTTACATTGCTTCTTCAAATAAACTTTAAAGCGTAATAAAAATAAAAAAACTAATTATTTTTAAAAGTCGGTAAACTAATGTTGTTCAGTTTGACGAGTACGATCTATGTTTTAATTGGTTACAGGCCACATTTGGTATAAATTTGGGAAAAAACATCTCTAACCTAAGGGTGGTAAAAAATTATAAAATAAAAACAGTTTAACAAAAAATTAAACCCCTGAAAAAACTTAAAAGCCAAAAATGATAAACCTTCTTTATTTAACCCGGCAGTCTTCTTTATTAAATCCAGCAGGAGTGGACCTATAGTCGTCTACCTGATGGGTTTCTATAAATCTTTCTGGCTTATAACGAGGCACCGACTTCAAACTGGTAGGTATCTTTATTATTTTTGGCTTTTCAGTTTTTTCGGCGGTTTAATTTTTTGTTAAGTATAAAAAAATATTATCCCGATATTCCCACGGGAACGGGATAAAATCTCGCAATCTCAACCACTGCGTTTTGAGTCATAAAATTTGGCACAGTTGTTTTTAGTGCAACGTCAATAAATACCACGATATAATAATATTTGGGGATTCCGATGGGAATTTAGTAAAATCCCGGAATTCCAATTCAGAGGGCCTACTCCGAAATTCGAAAATCGAAGTTTGTTTCGTACCATCCCTCTCACTCTCGTATTAAATAGTATAAGCGTCATAGGGACGAAACGAAACGAACTTCGAATTTCGTGGTAGCCCCGCATCTGATGCCTGATGGGTTACGCGTGCAAAGCCAAGAGTAAACACTAGTGTCTCATAAAGTTATTGTAGCACTAGAGTTACGTGTAATGCTGTGAACTTAG
Source organism: Choristoneura fumiferana (assembly GCF_025370935.1). Taxonomy (NCBI): domain Eukaryota; kingdom Metazoa; phylum Arthropoda; class Insecta; order Lepidoptera; family Tortricidae; genus Choristoneura; species Choristoneura fumiferana. The sequence continues at coordinate 4,770,420 of NC_133485.1, read as the reverse complement.
TATTCTTTCGCTCAGCATATCTTTATAACCAATAAAAGAACAGATCTTAAAATTTTACATTTAAAATCCATCATATACCTAAAGAATTGCGTGTGTATTCATCAAACGTAAAATACACAAATCTCGTCTCAAATAAATCTCAACTCTAAGCCCAGAAAACAGGACATCTTTCCGGTAAATGTGAAAAAGAGGGAGGAAAATTAGGCTTTCACTCAACTCACATTTCAATCGGAATGAAGCGCGAGAAAATTCAGCATATTATATTAGACGAGGCATTTTCCTTGCATCGAGAGGAAAGGGTACATTTCCTCCAATTATCCCTGCTCGCTGGTTTAAGTATTCAGGCCACAAAGGGTTGTTGACCAAGGTTATTATTAGCATACAATAGTTCCTACATACTCCCTTCGAAACCAATTTTCCGCACACGACAAAACCCGGTTATTTATTGAATATTGTGGTACTGCTGTCGGGGTATTAGCGATATAAAAGATTTATATCCTTAATAGATTACATATATGGCTCATATCTGACGACGAAATTGCCAATTTTGATAATAATTTAGCTTAGATATAACTACAGATACTTAGATAAAGATGTAACTACATAGTTTCGCATTATAATAGTGCTCTCTAAAGTTGATCTGAAAAGGAGTTTTTATCATGGAATAAGTAAGAAACGAACTCTTTGACTTATCCATAAGTATCATAATAAATATACATATATTGAGGCCCTGTTGAGGACTAACGTACAGACCTATTTAGATCATTCAAGAACTTACATACAGGTTGCATTACATCGCAGACTATTGAAGGACAATGAATTCATTTGATGAAACAAATACCGCAATGTAGTGAAACTTGCATGCAAGTTCTCGCATAGTCTAAATAGGACTTAAAGCTGAGTTTAGACTTGCAAGAAAAATCGTGCAAGTTGCATTACATTGCGGCGGTCGATTGACCACTATAAACTCGTTTACGGCCAGTAATGCAACTTGCACGATTTTTTTTTCAAGTCTAAACGCGGATTAACACTATTAGGAAAATATTTAATAATAAAAAATGTTGACCAATTAGCTTTAATGCCAGGCATGCTGGAGGTATCCTAAATATGTCAGTAGTTTTTGTGAGATGTCATCTTACGCACCTACAAATATTATCGTGTAAACACTCGTAAAAATTTTCGCTTCTACATAGACGATTCCAGTGACACGTATAGGTACTTTTGGTAAATAAGAACACCACTGTTCACACAAAAGCTCGTAGATAAGGCGCCCGAAGTACTGTTAAGGGTTGCTCCGAGGGGAGTGTTATGTCTAAAACCTCTCCTAGTGTTCGGGCATTACAACTCCTGGGTCTGGTGCATCCTGGGCAACAACAGCTAGCTAATTTATTTGTAAATTATCCTGGCCATATCTGTCGAAGAAATCGATCTGCGAAAGGCTGTCCTCGGCATCGCGTCCAGCGTCTAACAAGGCGCTGGATGCATCGAGCCGAGGACAGGGCGCAATGGTGCTCATTGGAAGAGGCCTATGTCCTGCAGTGGACTGCTATAGGCTGATGATTATGGTGATGATGTAGAAGATAATGATGAAGAAAGAAAAAAAATGCTGCCACAAAAAAAACACTAAATAATACGTGTATTCCCCTTAACCCTATTCCCTTCCTGCTGGAAATGATGAATGATGATGATTATGGTGATGATGATGATGATAACGATGAAGATAATGGTCACGACGACGACCGACCTCTTCCCCGTCAGAGAACGTATAGTTGTAATGCTGGCGCGCCCTGCCGCGCACAGCGTCGGCGAACTCGTCGAAGCGGTCGCCGGTCGGCAACTTGAGCGACACTCGCAGCAGCGCCTCGTAGGCGGCGCGGGCAGCAACGTCATTGTCGTCGCCGGCCGCCCAGCCCGTCTCGTCCCAGTAACCTCCCTGATAAACATAATTCACGAATTCACTGCCGCATGACTTCCACAGGTGCCACCGAAGCACATGTGCGTTCAAAATGTATGATTAATACGGTATTTGCCTATTTTGTATATGTTTTATAAATTAAAAATTCACAATGCCTGTTATCGAATAGAGAAACAATTTTTAAGCTACCTTTACAAATTACAAAGTTATAATGGTTTGAAATTCAAGATTAGACAGAGAAAAACATACTAGCATGTGATGTCACACGCCAGTACCGCCATACTTGCTGCATAGAGAAAAACGTTTGAGAAAAAGACAGGTATACAGATTTTTCAAAAAATCACTGTAAATCCAATTTTCAACCGATTTAAATTTTCTCTTCGCTAAACACTATCTGTATATCTATATTTTCAAAATAATATTAAGATATGGCAAATTAAGGAGTTGTCAAATACCGTATTATGACAGCGGCACTGGGCGAAGTTCCGGAAACGCATATATGCGTCGGCGGCAGTGAAAGCGTAAGTTTCTTTGTGAACTACTTTCTCGCGTTTGTGTCGTCAGTGCGTGTATGTTTTTTTTATATTAGGTCACGCCATACCGTAATAGGAACGTGGCAGGAACGGAATGTGAAGCGCATATGTATATGACACGCGACGCCGACGGTTGGTTAGCAAACGTGCTAGTATAGTGGGCATTTTCCATACTCTTATACTTTTCAACGAATATATTTTAGCCTGACACGTTGCTATTATAGTTATGATATGATACGGTGTACGAGTATGATGTAGAGCCCTTAAAATGGGCCTCACTGAATTATGAATTATGCACTGAGACCAAATTCATACTATTCGATGTGTTTTTTTTTTTTCATTTTATGGTTCCGGAGCCAAAATAGCAAAAGCGGAACCCTTATAGTTTCGCCATCTCTGTCTGTCTGTCTGTCCGTCCGCGGCTTTGCTCAGGGACTATCAATGCTAGAAATCTGTAATTTGGCACGGATATGTAAATGCCGACGAAATGGTACAATAAAAAAATCTATTAAAATTGTTTTAGGGTACCTCCCATAGACGTAAAGTGGTCGTGATTTTTTTTTTCTCATCCAACCCTATAGTGTGGGGTATCTTTGGATAGGTCTTTCAAACCATTAGGTGTTTGTTAATACAAATTTTCGATTCAGTGATTTGTTTGCGAAATATTCAACTTTAAAGTACAAATTTACATGAAAATCGAGCGTCCCTCCCCCCCAACCGGCGGGTGGAAAAATTTGAAAAATCAGGATGGTAGTAAGTATATCAAACTTTCAAGGAAAACTATAACGGCTAAGTTTGCTTGAGAATTATTAGTAGTTTAAGAGTAAATAGCAGCCTAAGGTATAAAATATACTAAACTTGGAAGATTCCGTATAAAATACGAAATCCTCAAAAAAATATTACTTGATTTTTTCGTAATGACTACGGATTCCTATTTTGGGCATGTCCGGCACGCTCTTGTTTGTGGATAAACATACACACTCTCACTCTCTCTCTCTCTCTCTCTGTCTTAAATACAGATAGGTAAAACGGCTTGCGTCCTCAAACCGAATGTTATGCTAGCAAAGATTGAAATAATTAAATTCACGTAGCTAATCTTCAAGTGTATAGATCAGTCTTAACTTTCTAAGACGCGTCTTGAATTAATTTACTGAGTTGCAAGGTTGAGCTGTTGGGCCAATCTTCACAACTTCGGTTGCACTTTACAGACTGTCATAAAGTAACCACTTCTCGGCTAACACGGCTTATGCTACAGTACACTCACCAGCGTCAATATAAGTGATATATCTGATACGACTCTATTTCTAGGTCGGTAGGTAGAACGTGTCAGATATTTTTTCACGCTCCGCTGTGGCAGATGTAATGCGCAGGTGACTGTACAATCAACGTGATAAGTATTATAATGAATTTAAAAGGACACTATCACGCCTATAGGGCGTTACAAGTTATTAAATATTTGCCGCAAATTAGTATGAAAACCTAATAAAAAAACTTCCGCTCCGCGAAGATAAAACTGACCCAACAATTTGCTAAAATATTACGGCTTATTTTTAAAACACTTTGTATAACGGGTGTGGCCTGTAATACGAGCAAAAAATTAAAACATAGATCGTCCTCGTCAATCTGGACAACATTAGTTCAGCGACTTTTAAAAATAATGGAGTCTTTGAATTTTAGTTTTTTCATACAAATTAACTGCTATCAATGTACGCCACCCTAGAACACACTGATGTCGCCTGTCACGCTACAAACATCAAGCATTTTAGTTTACATTGCTTCTTCGAATAAACTTAAAAGTGTAATAAAATTTATAAAACTAATTATTTTTTAAATTAATGTTATTCAGTTTGACGAGTATGATCTATAATATGTTTTAAGTTTGCCCGCTATGTGTGTCTGTGTTAATTGTTTGCTCATATTACAGGCCACACGCGGTATAATTTAATGTGCAGTTGTGTTGTGTCGTGCCATGTCATGTTGTATCGTATTGTATTGTGTTGTTATGTTGTATTTTGTTGTGTTGTGTCACTGAGAGTCTGAAAAGGCATCTTACCTGGAAAATCTCGACGTCGAGGAAGGCCCAGTCGCCGCGCGTCATGCCCAGCGCATGCGCGGCCAGCAGGAACTCGCGCACCAGCGGCCCGCGCACGCTGAGGATCACCACTGCGCAAGAGACAGCTGCGTTAAGGGGCTCCTAGACGGGCCATATTTTCACTGCAATATGTGGCCGGCAACTATTGGTGTCCCTGTCTAACATGTGAGTAAGAGAGGGACACCAATAGGTGCCGGCCACAAATTGCAATGAAAATATGGCCCGTCTAGGAGCCCCTTTAAGACCTGCTGATGCTGAGCTGGCAACGTTACATTTTTGTTAGTTTTTCTCGATTATTCCATAAAATTTGAAAAAAAAATCACACTTCTTAATATACAAGTTAATGTGTCTACTCCAATAATTATTCGTTATAGACTTTTATTCTCTTTAAAAACCGTTAATAAACATTAATTCGTTTTTAAGGAATATACAATTTTACCACGAATAATTAGTGGAGTAGGACACATTAACTTATATTTAAGAACACTTCTAAGAGACCACATTTTTAATTTTCATTCAATTTTTATGGAATAATCGAGAAAAACTAACAAAAATGTAACGTTGCCAGCTCAGCAGGTATAAACGCTCTTAATAAGTACAATATCTTTAACAAATAGAATGGCAAAGGAATTAGTGGCAACGGCAAAGTAAGCACCACCAGGATAAGGGTATTTCCACAGGGTATTTCTCATTTTGTGCACACTGTCACTTTCATGGATATCACTATCGTGGATGTAATTGCAGTTTCTAATATCGCGAAAAAGTGCTAATGTTCTGAAGGGTTCACACATTATTTATAGAAATGCCCATAAAAGTCCAAAAGCGTTGCGTTAACGGAGTAGCAATTCACAACATAAGTTAGGGTTAAAATGTAAGAATTAGGGCCGCCACATGCACTCGGAATTCCGTAAAAACATCACACACCTATGTATGTTTATTTCAATTTGGAATAATTTCGAACGCACAGAGGGCCTACTCCGAAATTCGAAAATCGAAGTTCGTATCGTCCTCCGTGTTCGTATTACACCTTTCCATTTCTTTCGTAGATGTCGTAAGAGGCGACTGAGGATATAGGTTAAGGTATACTGTCACTATTGTACCTTTTTTGTCAAACTTAAAACCTAAAATTGCTAAAAAGTGGCTCCGAACCGGTAACGTTTCGTGTGCTCTGCCTACCCCATTTGGGGATACACGCGTGATGTTTGTGTGTTGTGTGTTTGTGTATCGAGCCGTCCCTCTCACTCTCGTATTAAATAGTATAAGTGTCAGAGGAACGGCACGACACGAACTTCGAGTTTCGAGTTTCGTAGTAGCCCTGCAAGCCACCATATGAAATTTCGAATCGGAGAACGTTTGGACGGAAAACTATCTAGGTGCATAGATATGTATGGATTTACTGCGTTTGAAATCCTGAATCGGAATTTCGAATCGAAATTCCGAAACGGAATTCCAAATGTACGTTGCGGCCCTAAATCCAATTTAGATTAATAAACCATCTCTAAAACGTAGCTTATTTAGCCACGAAGAGAAAATGCAGCACAAACGCAAACATACTGACTCATTTATCTTCAGTCAATAAATGCTCCGCTTTCCAACTTACAATTTGAAATAAAATTGAAATTGAAAATGTAAACAAAACAAATAAGCTCAACTCCATAAAGTCTGCGTCTGTCTGTCTATCAATTAAACACAAACCAGTGAACATAAACGGTTTTCCATTTATGTTTTGAACGCGAGTTGGACGTATGCTTCGTGTCAAATTAAATGGCATGCAGGAAAAAAATATTTGAGTTGAATATTTAAGTAGGTTATAATTTTGTTTCAGTCTTTTGAATAAAATGCACCAGCGAGCAGGATAATTGTCAATTACGGAATCTACTTAATTGTACAGTCGAACAAACTGAATTATGTACCAGAGTGGACCTTTGTGCTTCTAATGTCATGTTGACATTCCATACTTTTGTCCAAGAAATCATAGTGAAATTGATTATTAAAAGGTTTCATACCATTACATCAGTTTGTCAAAGATAAAGGTCAAAGTCAAAATATCTTTATTTAATTTAGGCTTTAATTCATAAGCTCTTGTGAATGTCAAAAAATCTACTACTGTTGACAAGAATCCGACAAGAAACACAACGAGGTGTAATTTTTTTAAACAGATTTACAATTTGTTCGAGAGACTGTACGAGACCAAGTAATACCTATGGATTGCGTATGTTTTAACAAACACTAGCATTTACGCGCCGCTTCACACACGTGAGCCATTATAGGTCTAGCAGTAGCTGAATTTTCAGTATTTTGCGAAAATTCCCGTGGGAAGTAAGATCCATTTCCATAAATCCAAGGAGAATTCTACTTAAGTAACCCTATGTGATATTTCAGACTTTTTATATAAATATAAGAAGGGGAAAACGAGCATGCGGGTCACCTGATGGGAAGCAATGACAGCCTCCCATGGACACCCGCCAACACGAATGGTATCACAGGTGCGTTGCCGGCCCTTTGGGAGATTGATAGGCTCGTTTTTTAAAGATCCCTAAGCTGTACCGCTCCGGAAACACTGTCCCAGGAAGCAGGTTCCATATTTTAATCGTGCGTGGAAAGAAGTTTCGCTTAAAACGGGCGGTTCTAGATTACCAATCATCAAGGTGCTGAGGATGAAATAACTGACGCCTAACTTCCAGATATGTACCAAATTTCATCAAAATACGTTAAAATAACCGTTAAACATGTCAAGCTAAACTCAATTTAAGACGTGAGTTATCCGTATACATTTAAAACATCCGTTCGTGCTTTTAGCATAAAGAAGTAGGTAACAAACATACGGGTAGGGTAGGTACGAACCAAATATGAAATAATTAAAAAAAAACTCCCTAAAAGAAACGTATTATTTTATTTCGTAATGAATGATGAATCCCCACCACTAATTTTAATTTGCGTGAAAGAAATCAATGTTCTAAATAAATCATAACAAAGAATAACATCACAATACTTCAAAGTTAACAATGGTTTGTCAGAGCCCTGCATTTTGTATCGGGTATAAACTGCAGCCATAACGGAGGAAAAGTAATTTGTACTGATTATAACATATGATTAAGGTGTGTTTCCTATTTCGGCGTCAGGCAGGAGCAGTGACGTGCAAAGACGGCCAATTATACTATTTGAAATCCAACTCTCGCCCTTCTATCTTTGTAATAGGATAACTAAGTTAATTCAGATTTCTAGTTCTGCAGCCGACTTGATCGCGTTTGTTTAAGTGTAACGTCTCACTGAAAATGATACCTAGTCCAGTTTCAACCTGAATACTCGTACACCGTTGAGATTCTTGTCGCTTCTTTCACGAAAGGTTTTCCGAACCAGTGGTAGATTTGTTTTGACATTACTTGTTATAACCTAAATTGAACAAAATATATTTTGACTTTAGCAATCGCGACAAAAAACTGAGATACAATAATCGCTTTATTTCTCCGCCGTGTCAATGTAAGTGTACCTTCAAAGTCATATAAACATGCCCATTAAAACATTAAGTGAAGTTTACAATTATAATGGCCTGGTCTGTAAACCTCGGCTGGCAGATTTGAGTTAAGAGCAAGAATATGTAAACGAGCTCGTATAATGCGGTCATGTGTTAAATCCTTTGTCAGGGACGATTACGTTTTGAATCACTTTAGGCTTTTAGCTATTTGAGGAGGTAAACTTGGCACGTGGAACGGCCCATGCCTGAAGCAAAGTATTATTGGTATCTGGTATCTGGTATTTCGAAATGCATATCTGAAATTACATTTGTTTACCACGAGCTTTATGGTAAAAGAAAACCAGAAACCTGCACGAACCTGCGAAGCAAATCAGTGGTAGGTATGTGTGAGATTGCGAATCCGCACGCAGGAGGCCTGCATATTAGCTACATATACAGGGTGATCTGACTATGCGAGGTTCGATTCTTCTTTCATTTATTATAACTGAACTACTTTTATTAAGCAACAATCTCATGTTGTGACTTTACAGTCGAAATCAAAGATATATAAATTTACACTTTCTACCTACCTAGTCGCTGTCATTTCATGCTTGATTTTTTGTACAAAAATAATAACTATTGTCTATACAGGATGGGCAGATTTAAATAAATAAATAGGCATAAATAAATAACTGAAAATATGCCTATTTTTCCTAACACTATATCCACTTATAACATTTCAATGTTAAAATAAAAACGCACATTTTTTAATTATGGCTATAATACGTTCATAACTATTTTTACTTTATTTATTTTGATAAGTAAAAAAAAAAAAACTTTCAGCATTTATTTTCTCTTTAACAAATTGTTACACTGCAAAAAAAGATTTGCTAATAGTAACAAATAAATATGTTTCTTGTAACATACTTGAGTGACTACAAAACTAAGGCCTATTAGTAGCTAAAAGTTATGTGATGTCTTACAAAATCAGTTTTGCAATATTACCATTATTTTGGTTCTCGATTAGTAAATTTTGGCTAAACGTCAAGTAGCCTAACTAGTTTTTTTTTTTTGTATAAACAAGTGGTACAAGTGAGTGGAAAGTTATGAGCCACTATTAAAAACCCCTTAGGGGTTTATGTAATAGCTGGCGAGTCATCGCGTTTCAATCCGCGTACAAACTTAGGCTATAGGTACATAAGATCAAACCTGGTTATCACCAGCCAGGTAGTATTTTTTTTTTAATTCGTTTACACTGTTTGGAGTCAGTGGCAGCACTTAAACAATCTTTTGGAAGGGTAGGGTAGGGTGCCCTTTCGCATTTCGACGGCAGCATAGCTAAGAAGAACTTGCAACCTTTTTCTTGGCAAAAACTTCGTAAAAATAATGGAAATAAAATGATAAAATTGAATAATTCAAAAACCACCCGCTAGCACAACCTCGAATAGACAGAGTTCCGACAAAATACGCTTCCAATCGCAACATCTTTTCCAGAACTGAAAACAATCTGAATTCTAATATTGAAACGAACGCTGGTTATACCAGATGGTCCCTCTGACACTTATACTATTTAATACGAGAGCGAGAGGGACGGTACGATACGAACTTCGAGTTTCGAGTTTCGTAGTAGCCCTGCTGAGCATAAATACTACCAGATAAGAAAATAACTTGCTACACACTTGCAGGAAATTTATGATTAAATTTATTTCGCGATAAAGTTTTTATGCAAAATAATTCCCGGGCTCAGAGTTGCTCAGCGAGCTATAGGGAGAGCTATGCTCGGGGTTCCTCTACGAGATTGAATCAGAAATGAGTAGATACGTAGAGAACGAGGATCACCGACATAGCCAAGCAAATTAGCTCGTTGAAGCGACAATGGACAGGCCAGATAGCACGGAGAACAGATGGCCGCTGAGGCCAAAAAGTTGTCGAATGGAGACCGCGGATCGTTAACCGCAGTGTAGGACGTCCATCAAACGAGATTGACGGATGACCTGGTTAATGCCGTGGGGTCTCGGTGGATGCAGGCCACTTCCAATCGAAGCATCTGGAGGTCCATGGGGAAGGCCCAAGTCCAAGAGCGAACGTCCTACGGCTGATATGATGATGATGATAGTTTTTAGGTAAAGTGATTCCCGGGCTGAAATTGGATTGCCACAAGTACGCAAAAATGAGTTTCAAGAAAGAAAGAAAGAAAGAAAGAAAGAAAGAAAGAAAATATTTATTTATTCGTTGCCCGCGACGCTGTCAGCGAAGAATTTGCTTATCAATATCCCCCGGAAACTATGCCTTTTTCCGGGATAAAAATTAATCTACAGAATTCTAAGCGTTTATTCTGCAAGTAGGTCGCAAAGGGTTCTTTTAAATGTCACTTTTTTAAACTACCAGCGCTTTCGGAAAGACCATCATTGCCAAGAAAAATGCGCCGCATGAAACTAGGCGGAATGTTTATTTTTTTTTCAAAATATAAGTATACTAATATAAATAATTACAAAATAGATATTACAACCAAAATCAACCATGAATTATAACGACATCGAAGAGACAGCAATATTTGGTCGTCAAACTCGGTTGGTCGTTAAGACCATTGTTATTTTAGTATATAACATCGTGTTAGGACTTTTTTGTAGGTCGTTGAAAGAAAGAAAGAAAGAAATACATTTATTCACAATACAACAATGGACAACACTAAACAAGACACAAAAATATTATTAGGTACGATAGTATACATAGATAGTAAGTAAGATAGTATGTGTCATGGCCAAGGAGCGGAATTACTCATAGCAAAAATCAAACGTCAAAGGAATTGAACATAAGTTTTATCGACTATCGATACACATTTCAGCAAACCAAAGTTATCGACATAGCCCACTGCATTAGCACGCTGAAGTGGCAATGGGCCGGCCATATAACCCGAAGAACCGATAACCGTGGGGTAGACGAGTTCTGAGTGGAGACCACGGATCGGCAAACGTAGCGTAGGACGTCCTCAGACTCGGTGGAGCGATGATCTTCGCAGGGCGGCTGGCAAGAGCTGGATGAGAGTAGCCGAGGATCGTGCTCAGTGGCGTGCCATGGGAGAGGCCTATGTCCAGCAGTGGACGAACATAGGCTGATGATGATGATGATGATGACACATTTCAGTAATAAATAAAACAGGAAATAGAAAGTACTTTTAAAATAGCGCTTTTTAAGTAAGTTACAATTAAAATATAAGAGCTTGAGCTGCTTTAAATTAACTTTACATTTAGAGCAGTATATCGTTGAAGAATCTTCATTGTAAATAAGTAAGGGATGTTTTTTAATCCATTTGTCAATCGTTTTTCTTTTAGGCTTAACCATTTTAACAACACGGGAATGACTAAGAAAAACTTAAGCGACATAAATGTCATAATATGTGACGTTGACGCGATTTATTTTATTTTAATATGGAGTTGAAAGTCGCTTATCGAAGAGGTCAAATGTTAAAGAATATTGTTACTCGTACTAGGCGATAACAAGAAGAGTCGATTCGATAACATCGATAACTGGAATAGTCGATAAAACTTATGTGCAATCCGTTTGATGTTTGATTTTTGCTATGAGAAATTCCGCTCCTTGGTCATGGCGGTTGTGAATCGGACACTGGCTCAGCATAATGCTGAGACGTTAAGAACACCCCAGCGCTGATTTTCAGCCAGCACCGTCGGTACCATCTGACCGCTACAAAGCATCGGCATCGTTGCATTCGATATGTCGTTATACTGGTATCGCTATAGGTTTTGACTGTTCTTCCTTGGGGCATTAGTTGAGCAGTTTAAGCGTGAAGAGGGTTTGTTTTTTCTTTTCTATTTGTAATCAATTACTTATTTTTTCACCTTAGCACCTCAAACAGGTAGTTTTTGCTATTAGAAATCAGTGAGCAAAATCACATTTAGCTCACTCCGTGAGACAATGTCATTTTTTATACACACTTATTTTTTATTACACACTGAATTCTAAATATTGGACCTGCACTTGGATCTGTCACTTTCACTTCAACACGAAAAAAGCGAGAGATAGCCAGGATCAAATCGATATTAAGTTCGATTTTCACTGTAAAACTACAAAGACAAATTAATAATCGGATTATATTTTAAATTTTTGGTTTGTTTTGTAAATAGGTATCTATATGTGGATTATAATAAAAATTCTAACCTTTAAATTATGTTCTCGCTGCTGAGTTGAAAAGTTGTATGTGTCACACGAGACCAAAGTTTTTTGCATCTCGTGTGCTTGAGTCCCTCGCTGATCTCAGGATTCTAGCCTAGAATATTATAGATTCCTTCGCTTACTCGGGATTCAAAATCAACACTCGCAGCAAAAAACAACTTTGCTCTCTTGTTGCACAAGTAACTATTCCACGGGAACAAAGCCGCGAGATAAGTCAATATAATTATAACGGGTGACACAACAACATTTCTGATGTCAATGTGGCCAAATTAATTAGAGTGACTCTATTTACTGACATAATTTACTCGCTCATTTCGCTCATAACCACTGCGACGTAATGGATGTTTCTCAATACGCCCGCCGAATTGATCCCGGGACGAGTAAATAACATAAATGAAGTGCTTAGATGGTGTTAGGTTAGATGTTGACGTGTTATTAATAATACTGGTTAGTTTTTCTTAAAAAAATCATTACCAATACAAGCTCTTTTTTCAATCAAAATTTACTTGCATATTTAAAACAAAGAAATATACGACATATCGCCACAATGACAAACGACAACACGCTATTTCCACCCACCGGTTGCCTGCATCTCTCGCAAAATCGTCAGGCCACCTAGTGGGGTTAATTTTTAAACATCCTAGCTAATATTATAAAATTTAAAATGCGAATGTGAGTAGGTACTTGTTTGTTTGTTACGCGTGAAAGCTTGCTTTTACATTTACGTACTCGACTGATCGTTATGCAATTTGGTATAAAGCCCTAGAGAAGGACGTATATAACGTTTTATCCCGTAAAATTTATATATTTCCCGCGAGCTAATTGATGTTTCGGATTCTTTGCAAACGACTCGCAACTACTACAGTTATTCTTGTATAAAGAAAACTTAACTGCCCGCTTGGATATTTACGTCCTTGAGGTACAATCCGTCTAGATTCTAGACTCTAAAATATTCCATACCCGCGTTCTAAAATTTAGTATTTTGGCAGAATGCAGCGGGAAATGCAATAATTTAGGAATTGGGTGACCGGGAGCGATCTTCCAAAAGATTCCGGCTACGTAGAAAATATTAGAAAGGCAAATGGGCCAAAACTCTTTTTGGTGCCTATAAAAATGTCCCTTGTACATGTTACCGTATTATATATTGCATATTCGAATAATCTTTATAACATATTGATACGAGCTTTCCATTGGATAGATACCTATCAACTTAGAAACGTTGAAAATCCCCAACATTATTATTTCAAAGTTCAATATCTCCACAACGGCAGAACCAATTTTAATGCAATATAGCTAAGAATCACCGCAAAGACTTACGCCAGTTTTTTAGCTTTTACGTTGAAAACTGGCGTTAAATACGGTCCATACGGTTAAAGCCGGGTCTCCACTGAGCGAGCCGCCTCGCGAGGCAAGAGCATGACGCGCATGATTTTGTTCGACACAAGGCTCAAAATCGCACCGAAAATGGCGGCCGCGCGAGGCGGCTCGCTCAGTGGACACCCGGCTTAAAAGCTACGATGCCACAAACATACAGACAGATAGACATTGGCGTCCACCAGCACCACTACCATGAGTATACAGTGACCGTACTCGATAGCGACGGCGTAAATTATTTGTAGGGGCGCTGTACCCCTAGTGTAAGTTTTCGGTTACAAAATACGTCTCGATCGCATTCGCGTAAAATCTCAAGTTGTATGTATAGAAACACGAACATCGCAAACGTTCCGCTAGAGGCGCTGTTCGTGTTTCCATACAAATTGAGATTTTAACGCGAACGCGATCGAGACGTATTATGTAACCGAAAACTTACACTAAGGGCACTGTACAATTCTCCATACAAATAATTTACGCCGTCGCTATCGAGTACGGTCACTGTAAACTCATGGTAGTGGTACAGAGGCCGTGTTGCCTAACGTTTCTGGCGCTCGCGATTGCAATCAAATGACAGTTTTTGTATACGAAATCTGTCATTTGGTTGCGAGCGTCAGAATCGTCAGGCAACACGGCCTCAACTCATGGTAGTGGTACTGATAACACATTTTTTACGTCAGCTGTGGTTTTATCGTCTAACGCACTTGGAATCACAATACTTTTCACCACCACTTTCTGTCACACTATAACTTTCCGAAGGTATCATTTTCTCTTTCCGAAATAACTAAGGTAGGAAAGGGATGGTGAAGCGGTCGTGAACGTCAGAGCGTTAAACAATACGAGTACGGCCTCTGTTAGATAAGTCTCCATCCACATATTTCTTAGCAACCAGTATGAAAAAGTGGATAAATAAATCAGGGAACCGGCCGTATCTGGGCCAATCAACTATTTCACCGACACTTTGGGCGTCTCCTGCGTTACCAAAATTGTCTCTGGCGTTACCAAAAAAATCTTACTTCCAACAATATATTTCACGGTTTAATAGGTTGAACTTACGTAGGATGGCATGTATTCATGTACACCATCTATTAAATTACAGAAAAAAAAATGTTTTTTTTTTTTTTTTTAATTTGACTGGATGGCAAACGAGCAAGTGGGTCTCCTGATGGTAAGAGATCACCACCGCCCATAAACATTTACTAACAAAAAATTTGCAATTGTTTGAAAAATGTCGCGGACAGATTAGTGTCGGTAAAAAAGTTGATTGGCCCATCCACGTCACTAATTTTGACGTACCTCGTGCATACATACTGACGTCCCGGAGCAGGGCCTCGCAGGATTCACTCTCGCTGCCATCCAGCTCCCTCACTGCCTTCAACACGCCCTCCTTGCGAAGCCCCCACTCCAGGCTCTTCCCTGAGACAGAGCACTGACAGTTAATGATGAAACTTTACTAAGCTTGCGTATTTCATCATGGGCTATATCGTATACGTAAAAATATGCCTAGTCACCTTTTATTAAAATTGAGATTTTAATCTCAAAATGTAAAGCTCACAAAGTACTATGACTTACCACTGAATTAAATAATCTAAAAACAATATAAAATCTATTTTTTATCTTTTAAATAAATGGTAACCATAGTAGTTGTTCGTGATGACTAACTTTCAAACCGCTATAACTCAAAAAGTTGCTTAGGTGACTAGACACGTTCTTTCCGTGGACCCTTCAAGTGCAAAATATGACTATCTATTCGAACCACTCAAAAAAAAGACAACTAAAAAGGAAAAAATAATTATGCACTACCTAGCTGCTGCCCGCGACTTCATCTGCGAAGAATGCGTTTATCCCTATCCCGCGGGGACTGCTGATTTCCCGCAAAATTAGCCTAAGTTAATTTAGTATCTAGTAATATTTTTTTATCTAAGCGTCGTCGGTGTCGGGGGACCGCTAAGGTTAACAGGAAACTAAAGTACATACTTATGTTGTATTTTTTTAAGTATTAACCTTAGCGGTCCCCCGTCACCGTATCTTGGGGAACCACAGATCTATAGGTGTTCAAAAATATTTGAATCTTTTTTTAAACACCTGAATGCAGCCCTGGTGTGATAATTATGATAAAGATGGTATATATTCCGGGGTTTAATCACGGCTAACTTGACAAGGCTAAAAGATGAGAATACCGTATCATAAGTACTAATACGTACACTAATTTTCGACAACATCAAGTACGACATCATCCATTGCCACTTACCCACGGTGAGCGAGAAGAGGTCAGACTTGTCAAGCAGCAACGCAACGTGTGTCCAGCCGAATCGTTCGAAGACGCTCGTGAAGACTCGTGGTAGCCGGCATTGGCAGTACGACATGCGGGTCAGTGTTGGATACTTTCCTTTGTCATTGAAAAGTGTCTGTGGCTGTAAAAAAAGATGTTTGTATTCCAAAGCATTTCTAAGAAGAATCAAGTAATTTTTCGCAGACCAGTGATTTATTTATTAAAAGCTACAACCTCACCATCCAAGGAATCATCTCGTATATACTCATTAATTATTATGAGTCGTTAATGACTCGTTTTTGAAAGAAAGTTTGTATTATTTTTTAGCTGAACATTCAGTGCCCTAGTTTTAGCAGCAGAAACGTGAAGAAAAAATCTTACCTAACATAAAGAGTGAACGTGGGGTAATCCAGTATTGTACGAAGTTGTTAAGTATCTTATAGTATTTTCCATGCGAAAAATCTATTCCAGCAAAATAAATCTCTCGGAGTCGACTTGACGCAAAATATTAAGCTAAATAAGGCTTACAATGCCTACATACGACCAGACGGCCTAGTGGTTAGAGAACCTGACTACGAAGCTTGAGGTCCCGGGTTCGATTCCCGTGTCGGAGCAGATATTAGTATGAAAAATACGGATGTTTGTTCTCGGGTCTTGGGTGTTTAATATGTATTTTATAGATCGCTCTCATAAATAACTCTGAGCGATATTGCACCAGCTCAGTTGAGCCAAATTTCAGAGCAAGAATTTCACTAAATCGCGCTCTGAGCGACGACTCTATTCTCGTAACGATGCAATAATAGAGTTATTGTTGAAACTCTAATTTAAAGCAAGTTTCGTGCCATGACACACGTGTTAGGTATTTATGCAAAACGTAGGTATTGCGAGAGTTAGATAATCTTGGCACAACTTATAGCCTAAATTGAATAAAGATATTTTGACTTTTGACTTTGACAAAAAAAATTCTGCAGCTTTTGGCGGGGGCCAATGTATAGGTAACATTACCTATACGGTATACCTAAGATAAGATAAGACTTTATTTTACAGGCACACACAAACAGAAAACACATAAACAACGTACACATAACATAATAAAAATATAGAAGAAAACAAGTAAAACTGTTGAATAAAACTGGACCTGTGTCTGATACATACCAGATACGTTTACATTCATGTCTTTGATACGTTCCACAAATTGATACCAAAACTGACCCCCAAAACCTATATTTATAACTGTCAAAGATGTCAAATGAGGATACTGCTTGGTTCGAATCATGTCGGGCTTATTTCGACTATTAATACTATTAATACTTGATTAATACGTAAGTCAACCGTGTACCTTATTTAAATGACTGTGTCTGTATCTCATGCTGATTTTAATTCAAACATTAAAACGCAGTTCACTTTTAGTCGGAAGACGTCATTACTTCTACTTAAATATCTCAATTTTGTGATTTCTCGATATACCTACGTATTGGGTAATATTTCTCATATATCCAAAGTTCGCCAACAACACCCGAAAACTTATTAAAATCTTGAAGATTATGGCATGTTTGCCGAAAACATAGGAAAATTATATGAGAAAATTAATTTCCAAGGCTTTTTCCGGCTAGTTATTCAAAACAATATCTTGTTTAGCGTTTTTCCCTTTTCTCACAAATAACGTAAAGTAATATCGCAGCCCATGATCGAAACATTGATTTATTCAGGATATTTTTTCTTCCTTCAATCTCATTCAACGTAAAAACACTTAGGTACCCTTTCCCCAAAATACGTGGAAATATTACAAAAACATTAATGTTCTTATATAGTTTTTTATATATAAAATAAAGTCACTGTTGTACCATCTGTCCTTCTGTATGTATTTAATAAAAAGAATCAATTTTTTAAAGAATAATCCTTATACGTAGTTTTAGTAACTAATTGTGCAATCCAGTTAGATTTGTACACTTGTACCGTAGTTGTAGTAGTTAGTTGATGGAGTGCAGAGAAAGAACGATGTTTTAATGTTGCTTTATTCACTCACGTTAAGATATATAGTAAGTTAGTTATCCTTTCGATGTTTATCGTATGACTATGTTAAGCACTCCAGTTATTATAAATTATAATAAAAACAAGTATTTATAAAAGGTTATTGCTCGGCCGTATGTAGGTCGCAGCGTCAACAGAAAAATGTACAGTGGTGAGACTGTACAATAATCTTACGCCTAAGTACGTTTAAACAAGTAACGTTCGTTTAAGTAAGTAAGTTTATGTACGCTTAGTATACTTTAAACTACGCAGCGGATTTTAATGCAATTTTTCACATCAGTCAGTCAGTAAGTCAGTGAGTGACAAAATTAAGAAACTTTGACTATAGTTATAAGGATTCTTAACTACTGGTTCAAATTGAATGAAATTTGAACTATACTGTGTTTAAACAATGCCTGCTTGATTACTAAAAATTCAGGCTTCTAGTTGTATCCATAACGAAGTTATAGGGGGTCGAAAATGGCCTGAGTTGCTTCGAGAAAAGGATGGTACGGCCGTGCCGCTTTTTTGCTGAACTTGGCGGGGGCACTGCCGTGCCCCCAGATACATACAACTAGTGACGAGCCCCGAATTTGCGCGGGTATGGTTTTGGGGGGAAAAGTTGAAAAATGTGAAGATCCTTTAATTATTGACCTACTTTTTGTTTCAAAGTTTCGTCTGAGGCCAGGGCATTTACATTTTTACATTTTTTTTATTTTTTTTTACACAAAATTTAAGTGTAGATGAGGCCAAAGGTGTATCTCGCTGATTCAGTAACATCCTATTCATTCTAGCCTTGAAGAGCCCTAGATTATATTTATCCGGAAATACAGACGAAGGGAGCGAATTCCATTCCTCAGCAGTTCGCATAATAATACAAAACATACATAATATAAGAGCAAACTCTGGATCTAGACTAGTGTGCATTGTACGAGTATTATTGGTCTCACTATACTATGTCCCTCCAGCTAATCCAATCGCAAAACTCATTGCAATTTGATCCCCGTATAAATATCTCGATGCCCAAATCCGATTAGAAATCTAACAAAGGGCTATATTGAATCTGCGATAGTTACAGTAATAATTACATTCAACGGCCGAATAGAAACTACCAACAGACCAATACCTATTACAGAAGAATTCTGAAAGAATTCTGACGACCTTTCATTTCGGCGTAATCACGAATTACTAGCGTTATTTATCTTTTGAGATACACAATCGGGATGATCTCGCTGCCTTGGGTCTACACGTGTAGTATGATTCTCCTGACACGCACGGTCAACAGATAAACCGAAAAAAACGAGTTCCGTGCAACCGTACAATTTACATTATTAAGATAAGCAAACCACTCTGAAAATAATGTTTATGGCATCTTTGAAAAAATGATAGTTAAATAACCGAAAAGCTGAAAGTACATAGTTGGTTCAGCTTTAGTAGAATCGGTTAGGCTTTACTTTACAGCAGGTTGTGTGTGATTTGATTATTTAAATCCCTTTTTGCTGCGTAGTTTGTTTTACATTTCCTCGTGGCAAGTTATACTGGTCAGACTCTAACAAAACAAATATTTTTAGAAATTAAACTCAGCGGCCCAAAATATGGTCCACCCTTCATACAAAATTACCGATTCTGCATACATTTGAGGGCCAGATTTTTTGCCGCTCAGTATATTAAGATATTTGGAACTAATACCATAACCCAACTTAGGACAAAAACCGGCCAAGAGCGTGTCGGACACGCCCAAAATAGGGTTCCGTAGCCATTACGAAAAAAAAATTTTTTTTTTTGTAAAGATTTCGTGTTTTATACGGAATCTTCCAAGTTTATATTTTATACCTTAGGCTGCTATTTACCTACTCGTAAACTAATAATAATTCTCAAGCAAACTTAGCCGTTATAGTTTTCCTTGAAAGTTTGATATACTTAGTACCATCCTGATTTTTTTCAAATTTTTCCACCCTGCGGTTTAGATTTTAGAGGAGGGGGGACGCTCGATTTTAATGATTTTTTTTATTTATTTCATTGTTAAGTCATGTAAATATTTGTGAAAGGTGTTACATTTGGTATTATTATTAGTTAGTCCATGACGCCCTGCAAGGGCACACAATAGTTACAATTATGAAGCTAATGGTAATCAATCAATTATTACAATGTCGAAAATTTATAGTGAAATGTTAATATTAAGTTTCTGTTCATGCGCTGTAGGTTTTATTTTAATTTCTACCCATAACATAAAATATATAAAATTTGCACTTTAAAGTTGAATATTTCGCAAACACATCACTGAATCGAAAAATCTTTTTAGCAAACCCCTAACGGTTTTAAAAAACCTATCCAACGATACCCCACACTATAGGGTTGGATGAGAAAAAAAAAATATTCCCACTTTACGTCTACTATGGGAGGCACACTAAAAAAAATATTTTTTTTAATTTTTAATTATACCATTTTTTTTCTAGCATTGTTAGTCCCTAAGCAAAGCCGCGGACGGACAGACAGACAGACAGACAGACTTGGCGAAACTATAAGGGTTCCGTTTTTGCCATTTTGGCTCCGGAACCCTAAAAAATACCTTGGGTTGTCTATGGATTTCAGTAGGTATTATTAATAAACACCTTGTTGTAACGAATCCTACCTTAAACTAGATTTAAACTCTTAACCTAAAGCTTACTCCGATGCCTACAAACCGAATTTATTTATTATTACCTTATTATGGGTTCTCAACCTACGAATATATAGACCTATTGAAGTTGATTTACCTTATTTAAGTCATAAAATTGGCCAAGTTATCGCTAGCGGTCTAGTATAAGGAACCTACGTTGTGTCCTAGAAAGTAACCCTTTAGTACGTTTAGTATAATGGGAAAAGAGCTCACTTATTATATAATTTAACTAAATAAAAGAGAAGATAAAAGAAGAACAAATGAAGAATGTAGTTAATTGTTTAAAGTAGTCTGTCAATAGTCTATGATATGTTCGTGTGAAGAAGGTATTTTATTTCGCAGCTAAAGTTCAGAGGCCCACTCCCCGCCTCTGAAAGTGGCCTTCGTCCCGTACTGGACACGCCTCCTCTGCGTTAGCCCTGAAGGAGCATACTACCTCTTCCTTGTTAGGAGAATAAAACATATCTTTATGTTATAAGAGAGGACATTTCAAAGGGAAGTCAATTATAGCCTGAGGCTGTTCCTGGATCAAACCCGTGATCACAATACTCCTGTAGTAACAAACCCAACTTCAGCAGAATGTAGAGATAAGTTATAGTGGTTTATTATATTGATTAATGAGTAGTTTCCGGATCACCTGGTACCGGCCAACCACTGACTTGCTCTGCCTTAGTCTTAATCAATATGACTTACTTTGTAAGTTTACAGAAGAAAAATAGAGCTTATTACTTATTGAAATAGTTGATATTAATAGCCACTACAGGTTCATACAATCCAAGGTCCATTGCCAGGAACGACCACAGTCTTCAAATGAGATTCTACTTTCAGCAAATAAAATATTATTCCATTGTGAGTTGTTGAATTATTTTGTCTCACTTGTATTTAAGGCTACTAGCGTTTGTAACTTAGGACATTGAATGAAAAGTGAAACGCCGAAACCCTTCATTCGTCGGACGTCAAGGTCAGTCACTAGTTATGTAAGTATGTCGCCTTGAGTATGGCTAGGTTCTGAATGTAGCAGGCAAGCCTTAAAGCAGCCTTAGGCAAATTGGTAAGTAGCTGTATAGTTAATGGAAAGAAAACACAACACACACACACAAGTAAAGTCAAATCAAATAAAATAGAGCAAATACAACATCCACCTTACCAAGTGGAAGTAAACACAATTGACACACACAGATAAATATCAAATCAAATGGATAGAGCAAATTCAACCTCCACCTTACCAAGTGGAAGTAAACACAATTCAAGCCTACCATATCCTAGTCCTACTTCTAAACTAACCAACTAATCTACACGATACAGCAAACTAGAAGCCCGGGCTCCACATTTAGATTACTCGCGGTCTCTCTCAAGGTGCAGTGAGAGAGCCTATTCTAAATTACCCCTACGTCGAGTGGGTGGCTCTGTTTCCTACGCCTATCACCCGTGTGCTCACCAGTATCTGTCGTGTTAGGATTGGGATAGACAAATACCGATGCCGAAGAATAAGTGTGTGAATAGATAAATAAATAGATAAGGAGGACAAGATCTTGGTTGATTTAGGACACCGGTATGGCATCCCAAACCCTCCAAAACCCAGGGAGAAAATTAGGCCTGTCTCTTCCGGTATAATACAAGACCCCGCCCTTACTCCATAGGCGTACACTGACACTGAAGAACGTTCTCAGGGAAAGTCAGCCTGTCCGTTACCACCGCTAGGTGACCTGGCTCCCATTCCCTAAGAATCGGCTTTTACTGAGCCGAAACTCGATAAGTCCTCTACTATTCCAGAAATATTTAAAATCACAACTGATTGTGATCCCCAAACCCCATAATGAATCAATACGCAACTCCCAGCAATGGATACCCTAATACCAAAAGCCTTCGGTACCAAGATACACAAAGCAGGGAAAACACACACCAATTCACTATAAAAATAACACAAAACAATTTAAAAATACGATAGAATTAATACAAAGTATGCCAGAGAGAACCTCTCGAGTCCGTGTCGTAGGAAAGAATCCCCCCGCCGTTCGCGCGCTCCTATTTATACCCCAATTCCGGCGACAATGGCGACAATGGCGACAATGGCGACCGATAGTAGAAACAGGCCGCGGCCATTGCGTCGGGCAGGAAAGGCTCTGCCGCGCTATTTCCACGTTCGTACTGGATAGTTTAATGTTGCCAATAATCTCGTTCGCATATTTATGGGTAGATTAGCTTTATTTGTTCATAATTTACCTTTATTTAATAAAATTAATAAATTAGTTTAGCCTCTCCTAATAACCCTATGTTCACATAAGGCGAAACATTACGGACCATAGGCCGTATTGTTACAATTGCCCCCCAAATTCTATGAAAGCGGACATGTATCTAGCTGGAGTAGAATTTGTAAACCCAATAAAACATCAGCCCACAATAACTTATTGACATTTTCCCCTTCTATGATTGCCTCTCCTCACTTCTTCCAGGCAAGATCTTTGAGTGGTGTGTATTTAGACCAATCGTAAAAGTGATACTACTCAAGGAGCGAATGATCAAGTCCGCACATGCCAGAAATGACGCTGAAGGGGTTTCACGAGTGACTCTTGCCTCAAAAGGAAAAGTGAGTTGTGCTAGGCTCACCCCGATCCTAGTGATACACACAAAAGTATTTGACCCAGTCTTGCTCTGCCTTTGTCGACCAAAATCACCAATGTGTCCCTTCTAAAGACAATGCCAAACGTCGGCGGCCAAATCCATTGCTTTCAAAACCAATCCCAGCAGTGCAACCTAATCCTCTCTCCTCAATCGCACCACTCCTAGCTTGGTGTATGTTGCAACAATAACGTAACGTTATATTGTATATAATTCGTCTTAAAATCAACCAAGAATAAAATTACTAAGGCACAAAAACTAGATTTTAGTTGCAAGAAATAACGCTGAAAGGGTTTCACGAGGAACTATTGTTTCAGCGAGGGTAAATGATTCCTCCGGTCCCATACACGAGAGCTAGTGACCCGATCTTGCTCTGCCTTTAACGATCAAAGCCCTTCGCAAACGTGTCCCTCCATAAAACAAAGCTCAACGTCGGCGTCTAAACCATTGCTTTAAAGGCTATTTCAAAGCAACCACCTCCCAGTCCCTGAACCTCATTCACCTTACTCCAGTTTCCCGCTTATTTTTATAACAAAGTAGTGTCATTATCTATGACTTCGGATTATATCCGATAAAATGATTTTGTAAAAAAAAAACAATACAAATTTGTTAGGTTCTATCTTTTATGTACAAGCCTTTTGCCAGAGTACAAGTGCCCTCTCATTCAACTTAATTTTAGTGTTGTCCCGTAATC